>NC_084483.1:10082500-10395000 GCF_030035675.1 Rhineura floridana | reverse complement strand
TTAGAAGGACTGGAAAACAAACCTGAGAGGTACACATACTGTTTTCAGCTGCTGAGAGGTGTGCGTGAAGCCCTAAGAAAGCGGTTTGCAGCTATCTGGGAGGACAAGAGGCTTCTTCTGGCAGCCTGCCTACACCCTCGCTTCAAACTAGATTGGCTGGAATCGTGTCAGGCCACCACCCATACCAACAAGTAAGAACATTAGGGAAGCCCTTTGGGTGGATTACTCCAAGCGAAATGTTGTCTCAAGGGAGGCATCAGAGGGCTTAAGGTGGTAGGCAGGGGCTGGGCCTTTTCTTCCTGGGGCTCCTCATCACAACCTTGGGTTGCTGCAGGTAATCCTTAAGGGTCTGCTGTGCTGCCCCATGAGTGTGGTGACTTGGTCACCTTCCTACCTTCCATGTCATCATCCACAGGCTCAGGCTGGACCCTGAACCAGGGGACATGACAAGCATCAGGAAATGAAGAGCAGATGATGGTTTCCTAACATATATGTGTTAACATATCCTCTCTCTTTCTTAGATACACAATGGAAGCCTTGTTGAAAGCTGAAATGAAGATGGGTGTACTTAATGAGGACAGTGATCAGTCTTCAGATAAAAGACCAGGAAGGAGATGACTTAGAAGATGACTTCTTTAACTTTCTGCCCCAGGGCAAGAAGTCAGCAGTGGACACTGCTGAGGAGGAACTGGTGAGGTACCTGAGGTCTCCCAGCAGGGAAGTGTCATCACTCCATGGCTTTCCAGGTGTGCTGCTGTGTTTTTTGCAGCACAACACAGGCATGCCTTCAAGCGCCGCAGTAGAACGCCTGTTCAGTACTGGTGGCAACGTAATGACTGTAAAAAGACATTCCTTGTCTGACATGCTCTTTGAGCATCTTGTTCTTTTGAGACATAACAGAAACATATTATAAAAGCATTTCAAGTGTAAAATTTGATTTCAAGAGTTGGGGTATCTTCATTGCTTGGGGGGATGTGAGATTCTGTTATGCCATTATGTTAATCTTATGGATAAATTTTTTTATTCTACTACCCCGTGTGTGTGTGTGTTTATTTTTAATATTGTTTTAGGCTTCTTAGATGTGCAGCAGCCAAGGCCAGCACCTTGTAGGAGTTTTTTTTAAAAAAAGTAACTGAAATGTAACTGTAGTGATTACTTTTGAGAAAAAGTAAAGTAATCAGTTACTTTCAGAGCTATTGTAATTGTAACGGTAATTACTGCTTTTTTGTGCCAAGTAATTGTAACTGTAATTTATTACTTTTTAAAAGTAATCTTCCAAGCTCTGGCCAGAAGGTACTTCACTGAGAAGCTGCTATCTGCAGCTTAAAGGGTCGCCACATGTGAGAGCTGATCCAGCCATTAAGTGACATCTGTGCTCAGTGTGTCCTTGTGAGAAGGAATGAATCTACTCTCAGAGGAAATGATGTTGTGAATATCATCACCATTTGGCAGGACTGGGGAATCTGTGGCCCTCCATATGGCCAACAGCCAGAGACAATGAGAGTTGTAGTCATTGGGACACAGGAAGCTGCCATTGGCCCATCTCACTTGGTATTGTCTACACTGCCTAGCAGACGCTCTCCAGGGTTTCAGGCAGGGGTCTCTCCCAGCCCTACCTGGAGATGCCAGGACTGAACCTGGCACTTTCTGCATGCACGCAGATGCTCTGCCACTGAGCTTTGGCTCTTACCAAAGCATCTGTCCAATAGCATCTGGAGGGCCACAGGTTACCCAGCCCTGCCATATGGAAGCCAGCTATTACAGTATCTGATGAAATGGACTCTAGCCCGCAAAAGCTTGTGCCATGGTACATTTGGATGCATTGTTCTTATTTCTTTGTTTTTGGCTGCATCAAACGAATATAACTACCTCTCTGGAATTTCCACGCTGGATTGATCAAATGAAAAAGTGACATGGAATGATTTTGGGACACACACCTGAAACTAGTCATGCAAGAGTTGTCATAACCTGGAGATGGCTCATTGTTACGGAAGCTATTCAGATTTATTTTCTCTTGGGGGGGGGGGTCATTTTTAAGAAGTAAAGATTTTATGAGAAATATTTGGATTAGTAAAATATCATGAAGTAAACATGTCCCAGAGCTTGGGCTCATTGAAATAAAAAAGTTCCACAAAAGGAATAAACTCTGGAGCCTGAGGTGGAAGTCCTGAGGTGATAAAATGAGCTGCAGGTGTCCAACAGCATTTTTAAATGCTCTGTACCTTAAAAAAAACCCTAGAAAACTGGTACAACGAGGAGCTGATTAGACTAGAGCTTTCTTCCTGGTGTTTCAATGTCTTACTTGCAGGAAAGTTTTTGTTTGGGACTGCCTCTGTCCCACACCTCATAACTGATGGGCCACTAGCTACTTTATTTACTTTGAAAAGACAATGACAAAACAGTGACCACACACACACTATGAAGAAGCACTACAAACTTCAAAGGCAATGAGGCAGGGGGAGATGAAGAGAAGGGGTTGTATCCAATGTAGCGCTGTGGGAACGTTCTGTCAGCACAAGGATCTCTGCTTGTGCAATGGAACATTCTCCCCCTCTCTTCGCCCCTGTGCCCCCTAAATCTCTTCTAGGGGTTCCCCCAATCCTCAGGTGCAGATTTGGGGAGGGTGCAGGATGTGCATGGGGGGGAAGAGAGGGGGGAAAGTCCAGCTGCATTAAGAGGAAATCCTTGCACTGATAGGACACATTAGTTGAATTCTACCCAACAGTGTGAAATCACGTAGTAAACACAACAATAATTATGACAAAAAATACATAAAATTCCACCCACAGTGAACAGTGAAAGGAATAACGTGGTATTTGGCAGAATCCTAACTGCAGTGGAACGGAATCAGCTCTACTTATGGCAAATACATGATGGAGCGGACATTACTAACTTGGTGCATCCCTAGTAAAGGGTACAGGGACTCACACACTGCCCCTGTCCCCCAGCATCCATCCCACTTCATGCCAGTTCTGCCCCTCCTATACTGACTATTGCGCCTTCAGTTCAGGAGAATTTTAACCACATCCAACTGCACAAAGGGAATAATGGTATTAAGTAGCTTATACTCTGTGGTTAGGTGCATTCACAAGGTGGAAGAGCCCTGTGGTGGTCGAATGGACTGTACTGCTTCAGAATGCCTGCAAAGATCCAAAGGGCGTAGTGTGGCCTTGCTATTTTATTTACAGCCCCTGATGAAGGCCTAAACATATATCGGCCGAAACATGTTGGGCTTTTGTTAAAAATTAAACATATTTCTTCCAGCATCTTGAGGTTTTCCCCTTTCTTTTCTTCTCCTGGTTTTTAGATGCTAATCACTTTCTGCTGTCGGTCTTCATGTTCATATGAACGCAGTAAGAATCTCCCCCATGACCAGGAACCCTGTGCAATGCAGGTTTCCAATCGAAAGGAAACTGCTAACCTCATTCAGCTAAACACAATTAGAATCTCCTTGCACACTCCTTGGGGTGGGGCGGGCACAGATGGGGACATTGGGGACAGAGTTGTCGTAGTGTTTGTACCATGCCTCTGACATAGTGTACGCCTGCACACATTTACCCAAACTCCCAAGGCAGGCTGAAGACAGTGCATCATGAGGGGACTGGATATTTTCTGCCACTGATCTATCCCTGGGAAGTGTCGGCATAACTGAACGATGAAGATATTGAAAGCTAAATTCTACCTTGCTCCTAGAAGGGCACCTGACTAATAGAAGCTGCATCAGATTTGAAGGGGGGGGGTAGGGAATATAGGGCCTGCAAAAAGATATGATTTGGCACAAAGCACAGACTATGGGTGTTGCAAGCCAGAAATAGAACAGCTCCTCCGAAGCCCAAGAGAAAAATGTTTCCTTGAAAGCCAGTCATGCCGCAGCCTTTTTTCTCCTCGCAAAACACTGAGTGCCTGTTCTGAACAGACATGATGTGGCGCGTTGATTCTGATTAGTGAGACATGAAAACAGGCCTGCATGACTGCCAGGGTGGCCAGTTGGTCCAATGGGAAGCAAAGTGGAGCCATAATAATGTCAAAGCAACACCCTCAGGAAGCAACAGCTGTTCCATAAACGAGGCGGCACATTGTGAGAACTCCAGAATGTCTTAGGGCCAAGCTTCGCAGGATTCTAAGCCATTACATGAACGAGGGATGTGCTAGAATTCCACCCCATTCGGATTTTCCATTAATTCACATATTCTCTATCCTTGCAGATCTTTGTATAGCAATTTTCCATGGCTATTTTCAAAAACGGATTTTAAAAAAAAGAAGGCTGAGGGGTGACATGATTGCACTCTTTAAGTACCTGAAGGGCTGTCACATAGAGGAGGGTACAGATCTGTTCTCTGCTGCCCCAGAGGGTAGGACTAGGTCTAATGGTTTTAAGTTGCAGGAGCGTAGATTCAGATTGGACATTAGAAGGAACTTCTTGACAGTCAGGGCAGTTCGGCAATGGAACCGACTGCCTAGGGAGGTGGTGGGATCCCCTTCGCTGGATGTCTTCAAGCAGAGGCTGGACAGCTATCTGCGGGAGATGCTCTAGCTGTGGATTTCCTGCTGTGAGCAGGATGGCTTACAAGGCCCCTTCCAACTCTATGATTCTATGATTCTATGACTCCAGTTTTCCATTTAACCCACAGTTGTTTTAGATTTGAGGAAAACTCATATCTTTAGGGCAGAGGCACCATCATGGGGATCCACAATATCACTCCCTGCCCCTCCCAGGCATGAGTGCTATTACTTATTTTAGCCAAAACGGCACCATCTACACACAAGAGGGAAATACCAGCAGACACCTTGGAGAACCAGCAGTTTGCAGAAGGTAAACAAAAAAACTTTAGAAAAAAACCTAAAAAGATGAGCAAGGGATCCTAAGACAGCCCAAAAGGAACTGAATGTGCTCAGTGGCCACAGAATGCTCACTGGCTATTGGGAGAATGGAATGGAATAACCTGGAGGATGGTGTTGCTGCAGCATTTTGTTGCAGCTCTCACTTACGTAAACTCTTCATGGCTAAATTCTGCTCCTATCTCCTAAGTTCCTGTTCTCTATGTGAGATACATGGATGACATCATCATCCTCGATCCATTGGAAGGACGCCCAAGTGAAATTCCACCAGGATTCCATGCCACCATTAACCTGATCCTTGAGCCCTTTGCTTGACAGGTCTACTTTGAAAATATGAACATTTCACTGTCATTTTCTTGATGAGGGCAGCAGTAGGGGAAGGATGAAAATGGGTTTTCTGGGAAAAGAAAATTTGGGTGTGAATATTCAGATGAGCATCCTGGGTGGGACATATCGGTGTAAGGGACATGAAAGATAAATGACAATATCAATTTAGAAGAGGTGCCTTTAGCTGAAGGAATCCATTAAATAAGCTCATCCAGGTAAATTCATATGCTCAGTATAATGTGTTCGAACTTCCCCAGGGCAGCTGCTGACCTGCATCAGCAGGATCTGTTTGGCCCTGTCTCCCACAGAACAGCATTTAGCTAGCCTCAACTATTAAGAAGGAAGAAAAAACTAATTCCTAATGGAGGCTGGCCTTCAAGGCAGCCATTTCCAAAGCAATTCTAAGCAGATATTTCAAGCAAGACAGGCATTGTTCTCAATGAATAAGGCAATTCCAAAGGCACCCAAGCGTTAAAGTGAGAAAGCTTAACAACACATTTTATTTCATTTTTTTTAAAAAATCTGAATCTAAAAGACAGGGGGGAAAATATAAACCCTACTGTGCCAACATTTCATACCGAAACAGAACACTTTTGCTTCACAAGGATTTCAAGCAGGACCCCATAATGGGAAGTTTTTCTTTCTTTATTACATTTTCATCCTGACCTTTTCTGCAAGGAGCTGAGGGTGGCATGCACGATTCTCTCCTTTACATTGCATCTTCACAACAAGCCTGCAAGGTCAAGATGAGATACTGTGACTGGGCCCAAGTCACCAAACAAACTTCACGGCCAAGTGGGGATTTGAATCTGGGTCCTCATCCAACACTCTAGCCACACCCTAGCTCAGCCTTTCCCAACCAGTGTGCCTCCAGATGTTGTTGGACCACAACTCCCATCAGCCTCAGCCAGCATTGCCAATGGCTGAGGCTGATGGGAGTTGTGGTCCAACAACATCTGGAGGCACACTGGTTGGGAAAGGCTGCTCTAGCTACTAGAACTATACCACCCTGGATCTTTGACGCGAGCCTATGTTGCGGTTAAATTGTTGGACTAGCATGTGGGAAACCAGGATTCCAATCTCCAGTGAGCCATGAACCTTGCTGGGTGACCAGTCACTCTCTCTCAGGCTAACCCACCTTACAGGGTGGTTGTGAGGATAAAACGGGAAGGGGGAGAACCATGTATGCCACGCTGAACTCCTTGGAGGAAAGGTGGGATATAAATGTAATTAGTAAGCCTGTCTAATCCAGGTATATGTAATGCAGGTCTACTAGAGCTGTAGGGTGGTCATTCATGTAAGGGAGAAGGTGTCTGCTTGGTACCTGACTTCTTGCCTGTTAATTGTTAATTGTTTTGTTTCTTTAGCATTTCCTCCCCATAATATCACTATGATTCAAGCCAGGGTATCTGTCTCTCACAACAACCCTGGTGTTAGATTGAGAGACAGTGGGCTTGACAAAGGCTAACCAAGAGATCCTTCATAACTGATCTGGATTGAACTGGGCTATCCTGCATCAAAACATGCCCTTCTGCCACTTGCAGCACAATGACTTCTCTTGGCAGCCTTGCAATTGTGTCAGTCGTAATGGCTCATGTTAACCATACCAAAATCATTTTCCTGTCTTTGTTTTTGGGTCAACTAGCATACAGATCCTCCGTGGTGCAGAGTGGTAAGCGGCGGTAACGCAGCCGAAGCTCTGCTCACGGCTGGAGTTCGATTCCAACGGAAGGAGGAAGTCGAATCTCCGGTAAAAGGGGTCGAGGTCCACTCAGCCTTCCATCCAACCGTGGTCAGTAAAATGAGTACCCGGCATATGCTGGGGAGTAAAGAAAGGCCAGGGAAGGAACTGGCAATCCCACCCCATATATATGGTCTGCCTGGTAAACATCGCAAGACGTCACCCTAAGAGTCGGAAATGACTCGCACTATAAGTGTGGGGACACCTTTACCTTTAGTATACAGAAGGATCTTTGGGGCAGGTGATCCTAGGTGCAATCTTGTGGGGCATCTCCTGTCCATAGTCCACTGTCAGAGTTTGGGTAAGGACACATGTGGAGATCTCATTAATTTACATGGGACACGTACAGGAAACAGCACAGAAAACTGTGAGAGGCCTTCCATATGGGTAGAGCCATAACAGTGAGGGAGCATCAGCTTTGCATGCAGAAGGGCCCAGATCCAATCCCTGGCATCTCTGGGTAGGGCTGGGAGAGACTCCTGACTGAAACTTGGAGAGCTGCTGCCAGTCAGTGTAGACACTTCTGAGCGAGATGGACCAATGGCCTGACTCAATATGAGGTGGCTTCATCAGATCCTGGCATGTGTGTGTGTGTGTGTGTGTGTGTGTGTGTGTGTGTGTGATAATGAGAGCTCTGTGAACAAACTGACAGGCTCCCCACGCTGTGTCATTGCCCTGCTGTCTATAGTAACATCCAGACAATCAGAAACACTTTATATCAGCAGTGTATGGCAAGATGAGAGTTTTAAAGCACGAGGAGGCAGCGGACTTTTGGGAACAACCAGATGTTTAACTGGCCTTCCGTACGAGAAGCATCTGGAGCACAAGAAGCTGTATTCAGAGAAGAAATGAAAAGCCAGGTCCAGCCTTTGATGTGTGCCATTTTATTTATTGCTAATCGTTCAGAGTGGCTTACTGATTTTTCACTGATGTGAATAAATGGATGGGATTCTCCCCCTTCCCCGCCAAAATCAGCTATGCACCTGTACGGTGGAGCAGGGTGAACCTGAGCCTAGTACTCCGCAGGTGTGTGTGAGAAAGGGCAGTTTGCTGTTTGAATTCAGAGAGGAAGAGGCAGAGAAGGGGTAGAGAGCTTTAATCTGACTGATGGAGAAGCATTGTGAGGTATAGTTGCTCCCTTTGGAGAACTGATGCAGGATTAGTAGACCTGTTGCCTGCTGCAGGGGTGCTTGTTTGATACCACTGGCTCTGATTATATATCAGCAAATAAAATATAGACACCATACATCTCCAGTGTTCTTTCATGCAAAGGAAAATAAACCCTCTAGCACTGCCTGTGAAATTTTTCACTGCTCAGGAAAGCAAGGAACATGTAATCATTCTGATAAGTCATTACAGTTGTTGGGACAGGGAAATATGTCCACCTGATGGATTTCTCTCCTCTCTGAAATGCCATATTTGTATCTGACATTTCACCACCTAAAGACTGAATCAACTGAGGGAGCAAAGAGGTTTTAAGGTTATCTAGTCTTATTTTTAAAAGCAAGGTAGGGATTTTTTGATTTATTTTTTTTATATAGGGCTGAGGGGCTATGAGCAGCTGCTGTAATCCCCCAAAACTGTACCAATTTGACTGCCCGCCAAAATCTCCAAATACTCCACATACACTTTGGCAGGGAACAAATTGTGTTGCAAAAGTGGTGTGGATATTTTTTTTGCGGGAGGGAAGGATATTCAGTTGCACTTTAGTTTTCATATCCTGCAACTGGGTTCTGTTTTTAATACTAAGGTGCCTCTTTCCCCAAATACCGGCTACCCATCATCTCCTTATTCTTCTTTCCACTGGCTAGCCATATCGAGTCTCCAGTCGTCATGATTTCAAGGCTATAGAGATAGGATTCGGTAGAGAAGAAAAGACAGAGTGGCATCAGCAGCCTAATGAAACCTTTGTCTATTCCAATCTCTATTCAGCGACATGCTGAATGAGACTGTGGATACCAATTACTTTGAATTTAGCAGCAGTAGTCACAGGCCAAAATTGTCAGGTCTCCGAGCTAGGCCTGAAGTTCCAGGTTTGTAGACTCCTTCTCAGGGTCTCCAGGGAAAAGAGGAACATCTCAGCATGAGGGAGGACACAGAATCAAAGGGCCGAACATTTTATTGAGCATGTGTTTGCAATACACTCCACCCCACTATACCTATCAGGCCTAACTCTAAAGCACTGGGTACAGCCAGGTGTCATTCACTGTCTCCACTGGACAGCACTAGGCTCTGGTTCAATCCTGCCTAGCTCAACCTCCTGATCTGCAAGACCACTGTTCTTCGGTCTTGGGTCTTTCTAATGTTCTTGGACTACAGCGTCCACCATGCTCAGTCAGCTTTGCCAATTTTCAGAGATGATGGAAGTTGTAGTCCAACAACATATGGAGACCCAAGTTTGAGGAACACTGTGTTAGACCCACCTTCAGTTCCCAAGCAATACATGCTGCATGTCAGGGTAGAAACCTCAGAAGACCTGGGGACCTAGTTCAGAAGTAGACATGGGGGAGAAATTTGATTCAGTATGCATTTAATTGTGAGCCTACCTAATTCACACTTTCCAAAACAATATGTAAACAGAAACACAGCCGTCCTTTGAAATGCCCATGTCTCTGACTTTAGAAATGTAGTTCTACAACCAAGTAATGTGTACAAAAATACATATATTAGGGTACTGTGTGCACATGTTAGGCAAAATTGAATACAAACGTGGATATTAGGAGAAATTCACACTGAGATGCTGATGAATTTCATGAGGACCTTTTTTTAAAAAAAAAATGCGAAGTGATGTGGAAATGTAGAGAACTAACTCTAAAGCTGTGAGCACACTAGTCGCCTAAGAACAAAGTGTTTCCATTGGCCGCACCTGGAGGCGGAACGGGTTGATCTGCCAATCTGGTGCAAAATCTCTTTGAAGCAATTTTTTTAAAAGATGCACTCGAACTGATCCCACCAGGTTTTATAATAAAAGGGGATGGGGTTTGGCTAGTGCTGTGTGCCCTCCTTTTCAGAAGAGAGAGGTGGAGGGGCACTGGACCCAGCAGAACAGCAAGTGTGTTTCTGTCCTAAACTAGAAAACATGAGAAAGAGAGAAATTGAAATTGACAGATTCAGCCACCCTCCTCAGACAGCTTTTGAAGAATTTGATATTTGAAAATGTTGACACAGATTTTGACCTAATCCCCACCTCCCACGCTCATACACAGATCTGAATATAACTCTCCATCGGATTTCACATTTTATCCAAATATTGCAATGTTGTTCTCAACTCAAACACACATCCAAATGTATTTTCAAATGAGTGGGTTGCAGTCAACCAAATCCCACTCAGAGGAAACCCAATGAAATTAACGAACCCAAGTTAGTCGTGTCTATTAACTTCAGTAGATCTCCTGTCAGTAGGAGTAGCATTGAATACCACTCTGTATTTGGTAAGGAAAGAATATGTTCAAAGATATGAATTTAAATACATATTTAAATGGGCATCTTTGTGCATTTTTTTTTGGCGACTTTGAAGATTAATGCAGAAAGGGAACAGAACAGACTGACGAGTGAAGATATGCAAAAGCAACATGGATGGGAAGTAGAATGATTTATACATCCCTAGCTACGGGCATCACTAATGCCAACCTTTCAGCACCACATGTTGGAGAAGGAGGATGAAATATTTTATAAATAGACAGATACACGCATGCACGTTATCTTTCTCTTGTGTTTGTACACTAGTGTATACTGGCTTTGGGTGACGTTCATGCAAGGATCTATTTTGTGACTGTGCATGTGATTTTTCCAAAGGAAAATATATTATGTGAAGCAGCTTCACTTTGAAATAAAGGAGCATAGCTCAGCAGTAGAGCATCTGCCTTGCGTGCAGAAGGTGCACGGTTCAATCCCTGGTGTCTCTAAGTAGGACTAGATAAGCTGCTGCCTGTTAGAATAGACAATACAGAGCCAGCTTGGGCTGATGCGGTGACCCAGTATATGGCAGCTTCCTATGGTTATGTGTTTACTATGTTCTAAATGGTGTTATGGATCATGGTTTCACTGTAGGCCAGCAGCCTAATCTGACTAAGCTCCTGTTCAGGAGAGGAGACATTCATTCCACAATACGCTTGACCATCAAATCCCTCTTCTCTGTCCCCCATTTATAACATCTGATTCTGGACTCTAGAATTCAGTTGTTTAAGTATCAACAGCCACAGACTAGCACCTGTTCTTTCCCAGAGCTCTTTGCGGCGTTCTGTGTATCTGACAGCCCCCAGAGTAGACCGGCGAAACAGTTAAACCCATTAATGCCTCTGACATCCCCTCCGGCAAATGAATCACGGCTGCCTTTTTGTTGTTGTTGTTTTGCTTGCTGTGGGGTTTGGTTTTGTCGTTCTTTCTCCGCATGCAGAACTAGATCAATATTTAATTTGTCAACATTCTTCACTTTGGGTTGTTTTTGCTCCCCCTCCCCTTCCTCAGAGTCAGATCACTTTCTAGTTGGGGGAAAAAAAGAATATAGCAAACAATCAAGGCACAAGCAATGCTTGAAGATATTATGCAAGGAACGGCTCAGTTGCAGATTTGCACAGGCTTGCCTGACAGCACCTATTGTCTCAAACGGCTGAAATTTCATATGCTTAGAATGCATGAATGTGGAGATAGTATCAGTGAGGAACTGTTCCCTGGGATGCAGTGTAATCAAAGCTCCTGGAAGTTCCCAGTCTACATGGCTGTAGGAAGGGCCATAGCTCAGTGGCAGAGCATTCGCTTTGGATGTACGAAGGTGCCAGGTTCAATCCCTGGCATTTCCAGGTAGGGCTGGGAAATACTCTGTGCCAGAAATCCTGGAAAGATGCTGCCAGCAAAGACCATACATGCCTATGTCCCTATGGTGGGAAAACATGGCCGTCAATTGTGCAGAGTAGTTTATGGGCAACCAACCCTTTTGACTCTAAGCAGCCGTTGAAAAATCTTTCTCCATGTGATCCCATGTGGAAGCAGGCCGGTAGCCAGCCTTCCTTGTTAGGTGGGGCAGCCCCATTTCTAGGAGGGGCATTTGTGGGGGAGAGGCGCATAGCGTCAGCCGATCGCCCCCCCCTTACTGTGGAGAGGATGTAAGGACCAGGGAAGGGAGTCACCTTCCCCCTCCCTCCCCTTCCCTCCTCCTCCCTTCAGGGAGTGTGTTAACTTACATGAATGAAGTTTAATCTGATGAATTGTCTCACCCTTTTTTTGAGAGATCCCCAGGAACACCAGACTCAAAAGCTTGATTTTGCCTATAGATATAGGCCTCTTTCACCTGTGATCTCTTCCTGTATTCTGATCCTTCATGAACTCAACTACTTTAGTAATGACAGTGAGCTCCTGAGCTTGGCTTTGATGCTGCATTAGGTATCTCAGTTTTATATTCCACCAGAAAAACAAACTTGTCCATTCTATAAGCTTAAGGAAGGGCAGAGAGAAAATAAATACTTTAAGGTGTGTTTGGTAACTCCTCCTTGGGAGTCTCTTCTTCTAGTCTTGTTTCTGACCTTTAGATTTACCTTCCTGTTGTACAATCAAGGGAAAACTTTGTAACTGGTTGCTCTATAAAGGACTAACTAAGGATTTGGAAACTAATTGTGGAAAGCAACTGGATTTTTTTTACTAGTGGCTGGGTTGATTTTTCTGTCTCGAAACCCTGAAAAGGCTTCATGCTGAGCTGCACGTACTGGGAAAATCAGAAGTTAGGCCTGAGCTACAGCCTAGGTAGCCAGCCAGCCAACTAGCTAACTGTAGTGTAAATAGCAATAGTTCTGTTCCTCTAGGGCTGTTTTCGTCTTTTGCCATCAAGTATTCAAAAAGAAAAAGAAAAAAGAGCAACCATGATACTGAGTATAGTGAGAACTTTAAAAGAGTAAAGGGTAACTTAAGGTATATATTTGTTCACTTTGAGTTATCTCTTTATTTAACTCTTTAGCAATAAGCACCCAATCCTGCTCTACTCATTATAATAACTGCAAAATAAACAAACTCTTATTTCTTACTGCAGGCAAATAAACATGCTTCTTTATCACTGGCTGGGTAGAGAACACAACTGAAATTGAAAAGCAGAGCACATTAACATCCAAGGGATGGGGTCTAACTATAGCCCATAATACAAAGTTCTAATATTTAACTCTTTGAGGGTCACTTATTCACTCTTTGCAAATTTTTTCAGAGGGTCCTATTCTTAAATTGATTCTGTTATTAAAATAAGCTGTCATTCTTTTAATGGAGGCTGTCATAGTCTGTCATGTCACAAATTAAAAATAATACAATTTCCAAAAAAATCCCAGGGGGTAATGCAAAGCACAGCTCTGGGGGACAGCACTCCTGTTCCCCCTCCCCCATAAGAACATAAGAAGAGCCTGCTGGATCAGGCCAGTGGCCCATCTAGTCCAGCATCCTGTTCTCACAGTGGCCAACCAGGTGCCTTTGAGGGCTACAAGATCTTGTTCCATGTATTTCATGCCATCTCAGCGCTGTGCCAAGATGTTGGAGTTTCCTACCAAGGGTTCATCTTACCTCCTTCTGTTGCCAGGCAAGCCCCTTTTTTACTTAGACAGGCAATTGGCCTATGAGTTTATTTGTTTTTCTCTGGTGCTGTGTTCTAATCTGTATTTTTAAATTTTAATTATTTTTTAATATACACTGAAACTGAAAAGCAGCAATTTTATGCACTTTTTATCTGCTCTTACCAGTTTTTTTACCATGAAACTGCTTTATTTTAAAAAAAAACAAATTCCATATTTTCTATTGTGGATTTGATTATTAGCAACATAGGCATTTTTTTATGAAATGAGAGGTATAAAAGTAACAAAGAAATCAATATTAATTGAAGGTAACATAAGGGAACCATTATTCCCCCATCTTCCATTAAACACACACAACACACATAGCTGTCTTCTTTATTCAATCTCCTTTAGCAGAAGAAAGAGTCTCATCAAAATGTACTCCAAATGAGGATAACAGCTAGTGAAATCACTTCAGTGGAGGCCCTGCACAGATACATAGCTGATACTATTCCCACAAGCAGTGTACCATGCAGAAACAGTGCTTATAGTTTTCCTGTGTGAACAAGATCATTAAAAAATAATTCGCTGCCATGAATACTGGGCTATCACATCTCTCCATTTTAAAGCTCGCCTAGTTACATTTGCTGCCTCCCTTTAGAGATGTTCTGTTGAGGGGGTAGAGTTTCATTTGCATATATTTAAATATGTTAGTATTAGAATTTGCAAATATAGGAAGATCAGGTTTTTTTCTGGGACAGGTAGCTACAAGACACAGGCACTTACTATATGTGCTATGCAAGACTATGGCGGCTTTAGATTTGAATGATGTTGTTACAGAACAGGCACCTTCTACATCCAGAGGAGCATCTGTCCTTCTGGAAACAAAGTCTACCATTAAGGTCATTAAGGTACCATCACTGCTCAGACAAATAGTGAAATCTGAATGGGACTCACCAGTTCAGTCTACCAAGTCAATGACGTATGCTAAGAAACTATACTTATTGGAGCCAGAGTTTATGAAGCAGCTCAAAATTCCAGACATTGATTCTCCAATTTCTGCCTTAGTTTCTAGAAACTTCCTTTTAAGAGAAGGGGATGCTCAATTGAAAGATCTTACAGAACAAAAGTTAGATATGGCACTTAAAAAGGTCCATGAAGCGTCAGCCTTGTCGGTACGTGCATCTATAGCAGCATCTGTGTTTTCAAGGGCTGCATTATTGTGGTTAGATGAAGTTTTGGAAAATCCAGATCAAGACCAAGACAGACACAGGCTCATTTCTATGTAAACCATGTCAGTTAATCTGGAAAAATTAAGCTGGACTCAGATCTCTGCTGTTTTAACCCATTCCAGCACACTAGGATATCCAGCAACAAGATTGTTCATGTAGCCAAAAAGCCAGCAACCAAATGGATCCCGCTGGCATCTGAATGTCCATTCTCACAGCCTACTAATGTCGTACTGCCAACGAATTCAAACTCTTTGTATTGCAAAACGTTGCCTACTCCTTGCTTCAGATCAAGGATGGGCTTTAGAAAACCTGAGCAGGCTGATCTTAAAGCCTCACTGCACCAGTGTTGTAATGTTTGTTTGTAGGCAGTAGCGTAGTGGCAAATTCCGAAGTGCAGTGTCTCTTCATGAAAGTCACGGCCACACCCTCTCACAGCCATGCCTCCTTCTAAGATTATACAGGCATACCCCACTTAACGTCGCTTCACTTAACGTCGCCTCGCTATAACGTACATGCTCCATACGTCCCCATACCCCGCTTAACGTTCGCGCGCTTCGCAATAACGTACGCTTTATTGGCATGACGCCGCTGCCATCTAGTGGTGATTGCGTGCAGTACAAGTGAAGACAATTGCTTCACTTAACGTTTATTTTCGCTTAAAGTATACTCTCCGGTCCCATTGCGAACGTTAAAGCGGGGTATGCCTGTACAGCCTTCTAAGATTATAGAATCATAGACAGTAGTGTAGTGGCAAGTTCAAAAGTGCAGGGTCTCTTCGTATTAGTCACAGCCATCCCCTCCCCCCCCTTTTCGCTGCTGAGTTGAGAAGAATAACCTTGTTAATGCCTTCGCCCACAACAACAGACATCCCTGAAAGGGGAGAGTGCTAGCTACTGAGAAGTCTTCTCAGTGGCTGACTCACCTCCTTTCACTCTGATTGGCTACAATCCACAGGAAAGGACAAGGAAGCATGTTAGAAGACTCTTCTCAGTGGCTAACACTACCCTTTCATGCTGATTGGCTTGCAGGATATAGGAGACATAGGGACCCCGCTGGAACCCTGCTTGAAAAAAGTAAAGGGTCTAAGACCCCCTGAGACCCCAGATGATGACACCCCTGTTCATAGAACCGTAGAGTTGGGAGGAGCCTATATGGCCATCAATGCAACCCCCTGCTCAATGCAGGAAACCAACTTAAAGGATACCCAACAGGTAGCTGTCCAGCTGCCTCTTAAATGCTTCCAGTGTTGGAGAGCCTCCCACCTCCCTAGGTAAATGGTTCCACTGCTATAACAGTTAGGACGTTTTTCCTGATGTTTCGCTGAAATCTGGCTTCCTGTAACTTGAGCCCATTATTCCATGTCCTGGATTCTGGGATCATGTAGAAGAGATCCTCGCCCTCTTCTGTGTGACAACCTTTCAAGTACTTGAAGAGTGCTATCATATCTCCCCACAATATTTTTTTCTCAGGGCTAAACACGCCCAGTTTTCAGTCTCTGCTCATAGGGCTTTGTTTCCAGTCCCCTGATCACCCTTTTTGCTCTCCTCAGAACCTGTTCCAGTTTGTCTGCAAGTGTGGTGCCCAGAACTGGATGCATTACTCAAGACAAGGCCTAAGCAATGCCGCATAGAGGGGAACTGGTACTTGATGTGATTTGGAAACTTCTGTTGACGCAGCTTAAAACAGCATTTGCCTTTTCTGCAACCATATCATGCTGTTGGCTCATATGCAGTTTGTGATCAACAACGATTCCAAGAACCTTCTCACATGTCGTATTGCTGAGCCAAGTGCATTTGGTTTCGTTGTCCTAGGTGTAGAACTTTGCACTTATCCCTGTTAAATTTCATTCTGTTGTTTTTAGCCCAGTACTCCAGCCTATCAAGATCACTTTGAATTTTGTTTCTGTCTTCCATGGTATCAGCTATCTCTCCCAATTTTGTATCATCTGCAAATTTGATAAGCATTCCCTGCACCTCCTCACCAAAGCCATTAATAAAAATGTTGAAGAGAACTGGGCCCTGTCCATTCATTACCTCCCCCCAGTTTGAGAAGGAACCATTGATAAACACTCTTGAGTATGATTCTGTAGCCAACTCACATTTAGCTAACTTGCAAATCAGAATATCGTGGGGCACTTTGTCAGAAGATTTGCTGAAGAGATATATTATGTCCACAGCATTCCCACAGTCTATGAGGGTGGTTACCTGATCAAAATATGAGATAAGATTAGTCTGGCAGGATTTGTTCTTGACAAAAGCTGTTTGGATACCAGGCACTAAGAATCCCTGGGTTCCTAAAAAGCTGCTGTTTGCTCCTCCCATTTAGTGTGCTTTTCCTGCTTCTGTCACATTTTCTGCTCCTTGGAATCTAGGTAGTGTGCTTTTCCTTTTCCCCCCAGCATCTTTTCTGTTGGTGGGTTCATCGGAGATCAACTACTCCCTATAAGTTATTATCTGCAAATACTACTATACAAGAAGTATGGGTGGGTGTTAAAGACCTCCACCCCAAATGTCAAATAATGTGAAAACTTTGCAAAGAGGCTTAAGGAGCTAAAGATCAGAATCTCATTAAGAAGGCACAGTATAGTGAACTCAAAGTACTATGGTATACATGCCTACTTAGAAGTAAGTCTCTCTTGTTCTTAATGGGACTTAATTACAAGTAAGGGTGAGGAAGGAATTTGATTCGGCTTGGATTTGTCAGCGAACGTACCTAATTTGCACATTGAGAGACCATATGCAAACCAAAACATAGCCATCCTTCCAAATTTGCACATCTCTGGATTTTGCAATGCACTTCTTGTGTACAAAAATGCATACGCTAGGGTGAAGTGTACATAAAAATGCATATATTAGTGAAAATAGCCTCACAAAAGTGTATATTAGGCAAAACTGCATACAAAAATGTATATAAGTGTGCCCTAAAATGCTGAAGAATTTTTCATGAGGACTTTTTTTTTTTAAGCAAATTGACGTGGAAATATGGGAAAGTAGAGTTCAGATTGGAAAAATTGGAAATTAAGAGAAACTGAAATCGACCAATTCACCCATCCCCTCTCCCAAGTGAGTGTGTACAGGACTGCAGCCTAGGTTTTGAATTCGGGTTGCCATTGGAGGAAACAGAGTCCTTGGGCTTTTAACAGCAGTGTAGCAGACACAAATTGAACCGGTTAAGCTTTTCGTTGTATGGAAATACGACTATGCACAAAACTTTGGGGAAAGCTTTGCCTGTTTGCATTCTGTCTTAGACACTTTATTATGTGTGCGGCCACTGATTTATTTGGGGGCCTTCCGTTCCACCAACAGAAGAGAATACAAATATGCATATGACATAATGCATATGCAAATTTAATACCAATCTGTGTCCTCTTTTGAGAACAAGTCAGAGGACCCAGTTCACAGACTGTACTGTGTGCTGCCCCCCCAAAAAAAATTCTGTTGGCACTCCTGAAGAGGGCAGCAACTGACAGGTGTAGTGAATATATTTGAGGCTCCTCTTTGTAAAAATATTAATTAATTAATTAATTTTGTAAAAGACAAGGCTGCAAAATCATAAATCACAAACAAATGAGAGACATCCCCAGAATTACAAGAAAGGTAAGTAAACATAAATAAAATATAAAACAAGAGTCAGCACTTGGTCTGATTAGCCTGACGTTCTTCACAAGTTCCATTTTGGGCAGCAGGGAGTTCCCAAGATACTGGTCGCTGATCTTCCACATCAAGTCTTTTCGCTATGAAGCGTTTCAAATCCCTGCATGCCTTGCTGGTGTATTTGGGGCCTCTGTTCTCCCACTTACCTCATAAATACAGCCGGCAACAGCATGCAATTGCAAACAAGCCTTTTGACAGTTGAAAAGCCAGAGCCGAATACGAAGGAAGGGGCGTCACTCCACTCTCAGCAGCTAGCCAGCTCCCAACCTGCTGGTGAGAAATACGTATAGAACTTATAGGCCATGATGAGCCGGCGGGAAAAGGGTTCAAGACTCGCTAAGGTATCAAGAATGCAGAGTACAGCATGGGAAAGGGTTAGAGTACAAACATTTTGGAGTAAACCATCGTTTAAGGTGCAACATGCAAAACTTGCAGACACACTACACAACAGAAAGAGAGTGGCCACATCCTCTCTATACGCTTAAGGCAGTATTATACCACTTTAAATAGTCATTGCTACCTCCAAGGAATCCTGGGACGTGTAGTTTGTGGAGGGTGCTGAGAGTTGTTAGGAGACCCCTCTTCCCCTCACAGAGCTACAATTCCTACAATCCAGCTCTGTGAGGGGAATATGTAGATATTGCTGGACTGCAGCTCCCATCATCCCATACCATTCACCATGCTTCCCGGGGCTGGTGGGAGTTGTAGTTCAATATCATCTGGAGAGTACCACGTTGGCTCTCTCAAGCCAGAGCAGTGACATATATGAGTAACCCTTATGCCAAAAGCCAGAGAAACACCCAGGGACGCATGTGCTCAGATACTTTTGCCTGAGGAAAATCAGAGATGCGGAGACATCCTGGGGCAGCCTTCAGTGTCTGGTCCTGAACAATTTGGAATGGAAAATTGTTAGTAAATGCTCCTCAATATGAGTCAAGTTTTTTTAAAAAAAATATTGAGGATTGTGTGCATATTGCTATGTTTTTATCACTTGTTTTATGACTCTGTAACAAGATCTGTTTGTTTGTTCTAGAAACTCGTAGCAGCTTACAAGCTTTAAACAAAACAAACACAAAACAAAATAAAACACAAAAAACCAACGTAATGCCTAACAACCAGAGCTTGGAAAAGTTACTTTTTTGAACTACAGCTGGGGCTGATGGGAGTTATAGTTCAAAAAAGTAACTTTTCCAAGCTCTGCTAACAACAACCATACAAAAGCATTTTTAAAAAGAAAAACAGCAGCACTAGCTTAGCTCAGGGCATATGACATCATGGATGTTAGTTTTATCTGAAGGCCTGACGTTAGCATGGCCATCAGTGCCCTAGGAAAATTACATTTCTGGCATTTGACATTCTACAGTACCAGCATTCCAGGTGCTGGCAGGGAAGATGGAAACAGAGAGAGACAGAAGGAAGATGAGAGAGAGAGAGAGAGAGAGAGACCCTGACTTTCCTGCTGCTGAAGGTACCATAGAGGAGAAAGACTGGGAGGTAAAGTGGTTTGGACACTCATGGGGAAAGAGATCTGGGCAGCTGCAGGAGGTGGCAAGTACAAGTGAATTTTAAACTCTTAGGGAAAGAAACTTTTTTCTGAATATTCTCCATTTTTGCTCATAATTGCGATGTGAATTTTCCCTGGAGGATTCTTGTATCTTGTCAGCACAGGTGCTAGAGAACTCAGCTAATTGCCCTGCATAATGTTTGATTGCTCATATATTTAATTTTATTTAGCTTGAAATGTATATTGCCTCATACAATCAGTGAAAATGATGTAATATCATCCTATATTTTTGGCCCATTCTTCTTAGCAGATTTGTTTCAGGTCGTTCAGGTTGGTTGGATGTCGCTTGTGGACCGCAATTTTCAAGGAGTGCCACAGATTCTCAATGGAATCGAGATCAGGACTTTGACTGGGCCATTGTAGGACATTCACCTTTTTGTTCTTAAGCCACTCCAATGTTCCTTTGGCCTTGTGCTTGGGATCATCGTTATGCTGAAAAGTGAATCGCCTTCCAAGCTTCAGTTTTTTAGTGGACTGAAGCAAGTTCTCTTGCAGTATTTCCCTGTATTTTGTTCCATCCATTCTTTGTTTGATTTTAACAAGATGCCCAGTCCCTGCTGATGAGAAGCATCCCCATAGCATGATGCTGCCACCACCATACTTCACTGTAGGGATGATGTGTCTTCAGGCACAGGCAATGTTAGGTTTGCACCACACATAGCACTTTGAGTTTTGGCCAAAAGTCTGGAGGCATGGGCAGTGTTAGGTTTGCGCCACACATAGCACTTTGAGCTTTGGCCAAAAAGCTCTATCTTGGTGTCATCTGACCACAAAACCTTTTCCCACATCGCAGCTAAGGCACTCTCATGCTCTCTGGCAAACTCCAGATGTGCTTTCAGATGATCTTTTTTAAGTAACAGCTTCTTTCTTGCCAGCCTCCCATACAGGCCAGTGTTATGCAGAGCTCTTGATATGGCTGACTGGTGCATCATTATTCCACTCCCAGCCACTGAACTCTGTAGCTCCTTCAACGTGATTGTTGGCCTTTCTGTGGCTTCCCTCACAAGTCTCCTCCTTGTTCGAGCGCTGAGTTTTGAGGGATAGCCTTGTCTTGGCAGTGCCTGGGTGGTGTGATGCAGCTTCCACTTCCTGGTTATTGATCTAACTGTGCTCACTGGGATATCCAAACACTTGGATATTGTTTTGTACCCTTTTCCTAATCTATGCATTTGTATTACATTATCTCTCACTTCTGTAGATGCTCTTTGGTCTTCATTTTCCTTCGGATCCACAGTCTGACCAATGATCCTTCAACAGTGGGGGTTTTATACTGACAATGTGACAGCAACTTTAATGGTTCACAGGTGGAGGCCAATGGTAAGGTAATTGTGTCCTCAATAGGGCAATTTCTTTCATCAGTGTAAACTGGGAGCTTCCTCAGCACAGGGGTTGAAAACTTATGCAAGCAACATGTTTCAGTTTTTCATGTTTCTTACAAACATTTCCCAACATAAAACTAATGTCACCTTACAATAATTGTTTCTGCGTTTCAGTGTTTCAAAATAAAATATCATACGGAACGAAATTACAATGTACCATTTGTAATTCAGTAATATGAGAACATTGGTCATGGGTCTGATTACTTTTGCAAGGCACTGTATATATAGCATTTGAAAACAGCTTTGTAGAGAATCTCTTGAGTTGGTCCAGAAAAGCCCATCATCAAACTGACTCTATCACAGTGATGATCCTCTGTGAAATGATCAGCTATAGAAATCTCTTGCATTTTCTGCAGACTTTTTATTTTTATTACCACCAGTAAACACATATGGAGCAACACTGAAACACACTGAGACAATGGACAGGATTAAAGGAGAGTCAAGCCCAGCCTGCCAGGCCAGGCAGAAAGAATAGAATAGTTCCGGGCAAACTCAGGGAGGTCCACTAAAATAATGGATGGTTGACAACACAGATTTGCAGAATCAAGGAAGGCACATGAAAGGCCTCTAGTTGCCTATACCCACAAACCACTAAGGTATATTGCGAGTCTGAGATCTCTAAAGTTATATCCAGAAGAGGCTGGGTACAATGGAAAGATCTCTCCATTACTGAGAGCAGAAGATGAAGCCATTTGATGGGTACATTTAGAAAGGTCCAAGCTTTGTTGAGGCAGATGAATGATACAGCAGTTTTGCCCAAGGTTGCGAAGGTCATAGATGATTCTCAAAAGAAAGTGGGTTTCAGAGGAGCTCCAAGGAGCCTCTTGAGAAAGTAGAGATCTCCTTTCCATGTGCACCGCAGACAAAAGCCTTGCATTAAATAAGCAACTGCAAAAGAGAGGTAGCTCGTTGTGAGCTGCCACAGCTTCCCATGGATTCACCACCTTGGCAGGATTAATTTCAGCTATACCTTAAAACAGACAAGAGAACTTTTCCTGTTTCTGCTTCATGTGAAGACCCTGATAATTAGGACGAGGAGGAGACTTCATTCTGCAATTGTGGAGAAAGATCGCATCAGCAGGAAGCAGAAAAGTCAATGCACCGAGGGGAAAAAAAGAACAAATAAATGAAGTCACAAATCTGCAGGTACCTCAATGAAACCAGCCATGCATTTACCCTGGGCACACTGGAATCCCCAATTAAAGGGCTGCTTGAATTAATGAAAGATCGGGAGAAGTGGCTTTTTAATTGATTTGACCTATATAAAAAGTTATTTCCTTTGCTTTCTGTGATGACTTTCCACTGAATGGCAGGTATAAGAAAACAGAAGTCACGCTGGTGCTTTGAAGAGGAACAGGAAGTTCATGTGCAAAGGACACTGGCACGGAACTTTCTTCTAGATATTTTTATGCAGGTCACAAGCTACATTCATTACTCATGATGCCTCAATAGCATGAGAGGCAGAGTGGGCATGTGCTCCCTGGACCTGCAGCCACCATCATGTCCCCTGCTGGCACTCCCCTCCATCATCCATGGGAGGAGGAGATCCGAAAGAGGGAGCTACTGTACGCACGTCGGCTCCCTGCACAATCAGGGCTCTAAATCACACAATGAGCCAGCATGCATAGAGCAGGCTCTCCGCTTGAGGCCTTCCCCACTGATGGAAGGTGACAGTGACAAAATGGCGGAGGGCCCCCCAGAAAGCACAGCACGTCTCTTCACGCAATTCTAATTGTGTGAAGAATTGGATTGAAGACTGAACAGGGCTACAGACTACTATGTTGAGAATAACATTTTCAGAACAAAGAAAAAGGGAGCTGTAGGTCTGGAGTCTTGTGCATGCAGAAAAGCCGAATTGATCAAATTCGCAATTTCCAAATCAATAAGAGAAACGAAACACAGCCATCTGTTGAAATTTGCACTTATCCGAATTTTGGGATGCAAATTTTTTGTTTACAAAAACGCATATAAATGCATTATATGAATGGAAAAAGGAATATATTGGTGAAAACAGAAAAATCCATTATATCAGGAGGAATTGGTTGCAAAAATGTGTACATGTCAAAACTGCAATGAAAATGTGTTTATTAGGAGAGATTCACAGTAAGAATTTTTATGAGGACTTTTTTAAACACACACACAACATGACGCATTGCAGGAAGAGTAGCCCAAAAATAATCCTTCACTACTTTGCAATGTTAAGTAACGTAAGCAACAACCCTCTCCTGAAAATTTCAGAAAAGGTTTATTTCCCCAACCATTTTTGGGGGGGAGGCTTTCATTTTGCCCCCACCCACAACAAATGGTCAATCAAGTCATTTTCAAAATTTTCAGCACAGGCCAGTTAGTAGCCTGTATTATGGGAACATAGTTCAAACTGTAATGAGAATTAATATGCCTCTGCTTATTTTCTAATTCAAGTTTACTCTGTAATTATAAATGAATCCATCAACTGATCGATTTACAAAGTTTCCCCCCCATTTTTTGGACTTGTACAGGGGTCATCAATATTTTTTGGGCCAGTGGAATTCCATTTGGAGTTTTGAGAATGTGTTGTGGCACTAGTCACAGCATAGCTGCTGTTAGGGTGTGGCACATGCAGTGGGACATAGGACAAAATGGCTGTCATGCAGCCCTGTAACCAATGTGGGGCAAATGAGTGCACCCTCCCAGAGCTCTGTGTCCCTACCCCAGATTTTTTGTGGGGGAAATGTCTTTTTAATTTGTGACATGACAGACAATGATTGCTTCCATGTATAGAATGACAGCTTGTTTTAAGAACAGGAGCAATTTCAGAATAGGACCTTATAAATTCAGTGAATAAGACAGGGTAAGTGCACAACAAATCTCGAAGAGCCCCCCAAAAGCCTGCTCACTCAAGATTTTCCCTGACACAGCACAGGTTTTTTGTGATCATAATCATCCTATCATCATTTAAGTGTTCCTGAAACGAAAAAAAAGCCTATATAGTAATATGATCCTTGATGAGTTAAAGATTAGAACTTTGTATTATGGGCTAGAGTTAGACTCCACCCCTTGGACTTTCCTTTGCTCTGCTTTTCAGTTTCAGTTTCACTTTTGTCCTCTACCCAGCCAGCAATATTTGATTGTTTGCCTACACTAAGAAGTATTTATTCTGCAGTTATTATGAAGAATAGAGCAGGATTAGATGCTTATTGCTAACGGGTTAAACAAAATGATAAAGTGATTGGAAAAAGTTACCCTTTCCTCTTTTAAAGCACTCACTATACTCACTGTCATGGTGGCTGTTTTTCTTCCTTTTCTTGAGTGCTTGATAGGGCTGTCCACTGGATTTGACCGAGGCCCAAGCCAAATCCGACAGTGTAGGTGCAAAGGAAAGCCTTTTGCAAAACCGAATTACACAGGATAAATTGACCCTGCTCTCAGTCGGAAGAGGAGGAGGAGATGCAACATCTCCTTCCCTCACCCCCTCCCTGCCATATGTTTAATTAGGGTGTTTTACCCTAATTAAACATGAGCCCCACCCCTGAACTTATTTGAGAGTGGCTCCAAGCTAGGGTGGGTGGCCCCCAGGTCATGTGGGGTGGTCAGCCTGGTGACTCTCTCTGGATTGGAGCCACAGGGCAGAGAGGGGGTCTATGCATAGCCTTAGTACTTGATGGCAAAGGATGAAAACAGTCCTAGAGAATAGAAATGGTGCTGTGCACACTGTGCACATTACAGTTGGTTGGCTGGCTGGCCACTTAGGCTGTAACTGGGGCCTATTTTCTGATTTTCCCAATATGTGCAGCTCAACATGAGGCCTTTTCAGGGTTTCTGGGCAGAAAAATCAACCTAGCGACCAGTAAAAACACCAGTAAAAAAATTCAATTGCTTTCCACAATTAGCTTCTAATTATTTAGTTAGTCCTTTATATAGCAACCAGTTAAAAGTTTGCCCTTGATTGTCAAATAGAAAAGAAAATCTAAAGGTCAGGAACAAGACTACAAGACTGGAGGCATTCAAGAGGCAGCTGGACAGCCACCTGTCGGGAATGCTTTGATTTGGATTCCTGCATTGAGCAGGGGGTTGGACTTGATGGCCTTATAGGCCCTTCCAACTCTACTATTCTATGATTCTATGACTTGGATGTGTTCACTAGATGATCTGCATAGTCCCAACTGCCTCTGTGAAGGTGGCATAACTGCACATACAACACCTTTGCATGTAGCTTGCTTTGCATGCATGCACAGCTCCTGCTCTTTGTTACCACACACACATGTGTGTGAGAAGCACATGGCCACTAGGGAAAGGGCCTGCTCTGTGGTGGCACCCCCGCTGTGGAACAGTCTCCCCAGAAAGGCTCACCTGGCGCCTTCCTTGTGGTCTTTGAACTGCAGGCTTGTATACAAAGTGCACACTTCATAACAAGTAGCAGGTGAAGACCTTTTGATTCACCCATGATTTTTAAACAGCTCGTGCTTTAAACAAACAAAAACTGGGCTCTCCTTGTGTAAGCAGAGTTTAATTTGACTGAGCTGCTAAGTGATCGCATTTCTCTCTGCCCTCCCCAAAATAATGAAAGCTTTGTGCTGCATTTTATCGTTTTTGTTGATGCCTTTCATTACTACCTTGCATTTTAATATTGTATTTCATTCCTTGCCCTGTCAGCCTCCCAAGGAACATGTGTTGATGGATGACCATATAAATATGGTAATAACTAAATAAATAACAGATTGTCTAATGTAGCTTCCCCCTACCTGGTGCCCTCCAGATATTGTTGGACTCCAAATCTCATCAGCCCCAGCCAGAAGGGTCAGTGGTTAGGGATGATGAGAGTTGGAGTCCAACAACATCTGGAGGGCACCAGGTTGGGGGAGGCTGGTTTAATGAATATGTGTCAGCTGGGGAAGATGCTTCCATTGGAAAAAGTGCTGGACAAAATGGAGGGCTCACTAATCTGATCCAACCTGCCAATTCTCGTATTCTTATGAGCCTAGTTTGTTTCAAAAATGTAATTCACCGTGCTGACATAACTGGAAAAGCGGATCTTTGTAACATTACCAGGAGTTTTCCATTTTCAGTTGCAAGGCTTCTTATCACGATTTACACAGGGCTTCCATTCGCACCACCACAGACTGAAGCCACATCTGGTGGCAAGGCAGAAATTCAACAGGTGGGGGAACTGTTCCTGTTAAATTCCTTCTTGTTATGCCATTTTTAACAAGTACAGAACCTCTGTCAGGGGGCAAGGGGGAAGGCTTCATTCCTTCTGAGAACTTCAATCATTCAGTATTCTGCCCCACTGTTACCCTAATAATCCATTCTACTTTTCATCACACACACACACACACACACACACACACACACACACCCTGCTGCGGCTGTGCAATGTTTTGATTCATTTCACCGTGTTTATTTGTTTTTTCACAAAAGCGAAGGCGTGCATAATATTTTGTGGCCAGAAAATCTGACGCATGAAAACCTGCCCTTCTATAATACAAGCGCCATTTGGAGCACTGTAACAGCATGGTGGCATAATTTATTCCACCAGGGGAACTATTCAGGACTTATTTATTATGACAAAAGGTGGCGGGTTCTGCCCTGGATGCCCTGATTGTAAGAAATGCAGGAAGGATGGAGCCCAGCAATAGGGAAGAGGGAGAAATCCCCTCCCCCTGAGGTAGGGCAACCATGCGAAATTTAGCCACACATTAATAGCGACATTTTCAACATCATAATAAAACAATCTGCAATCATGTGGATGCCTCCAAAGAATAGCACAAGGCAAGGCTCGTCATCAGGTGGACTTTACTGCATTGCTGTGTCATGGAAATAGAGTCAAATAAAGAATCCTGAGAATGGCAGCCAGTGGGGAGAGTATAGTTATCGGGAGGGGGGGACCTCCAGCCTGGGGGGCCGAATGCAGTCTTCAGGGCCTCTCCGTATGGCCTATTTGTATCTTGTTCTTCTCGTCGTTGTCCCCGCCTCATTTCTCCCCTTCACAGCTGTTTCTTGCATCAGCCATGCATGGGCGGGGAGAGAAATCTAAGGGAGGTGAGTTTTCAGCTGATGGGAGGCAAACAGCTGGGGAGTGGAGAAAAAGGGGTGTGGCTGCACAGTTCAGCTTCAGGGCTGCAAATATGTCATAGCTGATGGTGAGTTGGCCAAAGGCTTGTCTATATCCCTGTTGTGGCTCACTGGCTTAGGTAGATGCCATGGTCTGTGGCAGCCAGTTCCCACCAAGCTCCCTTCATATGTTGTGGACATCTGTGACAATGGTCAGGGATGATGGGAGTTGTAGTCCAAAACATCTGGTAGCACCCCAGGCAGGGGGAGGCTAGCCTAAAGCTTGTCTTCTATTCACCTTCTGTTGGATCAATGTAGTTTCTCACCTCTGTGTGGCGCTATCGCATAGCCTCATTTGTATCCTCTTTTTGCCTGCTGAGCATGTCACTGGGTCTCAGAGGGTGTGGAACATATTATTGGAGCATTCAGTCAACGACACTCTCATTCTAAAGCCCAGCTCCTTGCCACCAAGACTTCTCTTTTCCCATAGTCCAGGCCTCCACCTGTCATTTGGCAAGGCCAAATACACCCTGACTAGGAACAGCGGAGAAATTCAGCTTGGTTCGGATTTTAATGCAAGCCTACCTCATTCACACTTTCCGAAGCAATATATTAACTGAAAGCGAAACACAGCTATCCTTTGAAATCTGCACTTCTTCACATTTTGAGATGCAGTTCTCCATCCTAAGAAATATGTATAAAAATACATAAATTGCAAAAAGTGTGCACAAAAATGCATTGTTTTTGTTATGTTCCTTCAAGGTGATTACGACTTATGGCGACCCTATGAATCAGTGGCCTCCAAGAGCTTCTGTCATGACCACCCTGTTCAGATTTTGTAAGTTCAGGTCTGTGGCTTCCTTTATGGAATCAATCCATCTCTTCTTTGGCCTTCCTCTTTTTCTACTTCTTTCTGTTTTTCCCAGCATTATTGTCTTTTCTAGTGAATCATGTCTTCTCATGATGTGTCTAAAGTATGATAACCTCAGTTTCATCATTTTAGCTTCTAATGATAGTCCTGGTTTAATTTGTTCTAACACCCAATTATTTGTCTTTTTCGTAGTTCATGGTATACGCAAAGCTCTCCTCCAACACCCCAGTTCAAATGAGTTTATTTTTCTCTTATCTGCTTTTTTCACTGTCCAACTTTCACATCCATACATAGAGATCGGGAATATCATGGTCTGAATGATCCTGACTTTAGTGTTCAGTGATACATCTTTGCATTTGAGGACCTTTTCTAGTTCTCTCATAGCTGCCCTCCCCATAAAATGCACTATATTTGGGAGAAATACTTGGGAAAACATGTATATCAGGCAAGATCGCATACAAAATATGCATATTAGGAAAAATGCTAAAATGCTGATGAATTTTCATGACATTTTTTAAAAAAAATCACACACGTGATGCAGAAATGAGGAGATGTGAACTTAAGATTGGAAAAAGGAGAAACTGAGACAAGCTGAAATTGACCGGATCGTCCATGCCTAACCCTGCCACATATACAGACCATTGCTGTGTCCTCAAGCCTTCCCTGAAATCAGTAAGTAAAGACTGAAAGAACATGAGAAGTAATCTCAGTAAGAGAGAGAGAATTTGCAACTAATTAAAAGTCACTATTCATGCTGCCCTTATCAGAGAAAGACTGATAACGTTAATCTCTATGAACAACATTTATCAAGCGGAAGAAACACAGAGGGGCATGAATTCTAAAGTCTGAAATGGGAGCTGACACAAAAGGGGGACAAATCTAGTTGCCAGGCTCAGTTCAAGATGCTTGTTTTAACTTTAAAGCATGAAATGGCGGAGGGTGCCTTCATTTCTTCCATAGGAGCCTTTCCTCAAAAAGATGTCCAGATGATACCTTGAGTTTTCCCATTCAGGATTCTAGCCAGTCAGAGGCATGCCCTCTTCCAGGATACTCCATTCCATTTCCCCTTCCCTATGTGAGGTCTGGACCATGGGCAGCAGTTTGGGGCAAGCAAGAAGCCAAGAATCAGGACCAAAGAGCAATCAGGGATTGGGGGCCAACTAGGAGGCAGGACTGAAGAGCAAGGCAGAAACACAAGGCACGCCAGAGCTCAGGTAGACTTTAAAGCACTACTGAGGCTCAAAGTCCTCTTATCCTTCCTGTGCAGGAGGAGCCAATGTCCAACTGGCACATAGAGCCAGTCCAGATCCCAGAAGGTTCTTCATTGAGAGGTTGGAGATGTACACTTTATCACATGAGGCAGTGGTCAACAGTTCTTGACACCTCGCTAAGAGACTGCAGTTATGTGTCTCACCACATGGAGCAGTTCCTGATAACCCGCCAGGGTTTTCCATTTTATCCCCAGCAGACACTCTGCATTCTGTGCCCACAGAGCATGCTTAGTCCTCAATGAGCTGTTTCTGAGTTTTTAAGGGGGTTCCCCCTATATTTGGGGGGTATTACTTCCAAGCTAAGGTTCCCCCAAACCTGCTGATACCACCCATGTGTGCATGGATGGTTCCATTTTGGCATAAGGTTGGTCCGGAAGCTGCAGCTAGTGCAAAATGCAGCAGCAAGACTGCTCACTGGGGCAGAGTATCGCCAACATGTCACCCTGCTGCTGAAAGAACTACACCGGCTGCCCATTTGCTACAGGGCCAAGTTCAAGGTTCTAGTTTTGGTGTACAAAGCCCTATACAGTTCAGGACCAAGATACCTGAAAGACCGTCTTAACCCTTATATGCCCAGTCGATCACTGCACTCTGCAGGTGAGGGCCTCCTGCAGATACCATCTTATCAGGAGGTTAGTTCTGTACAATATAGGAAACGGACCTTTAGTGTGGCAGCACCTACCCTGTGGAATTCCCTCCCCTTAAATATTAGGCAGGCACCATCTCTGTTATCTTTTCGGCGCCTTTTGAAGACTTTCCTCTTCCAACAAGCCTTTTAAGTTGAGACCTATCCCAGTCTGCGTCTGCGTTAGAATTGCTTTTAATATGTCTTTTAATATCTTTAACCCTTTTTTTAAAGATGTTTTTAAGGTTTTTTTTTTTAATGTTTTTGTTTTGTTTTAACGTATTTTAAGGTCTTTTTATGATGTTTTAAAATGTTTTTAGTGTTTCTCTTTGCTGCCCTGGGCTCCTGCTGGAAGGAAGGGAGGGGTATAAATAAAATAATAAATAAATAAAGGATCCACTCAAAAATGAGTTTGCTGTTAGTATATAGAGTATATATGTATGTTTTACACATATTTTGGACTTGTCCTAACATTATAAACACTTGGTAAGAGTGAATTATGAAATTCTTAGTTGCAGTATAATCTGAATGCCAAGATATGTTTTATTGGGATATTTGAAAAACATAGCAAATTAGGACAATTTGGAACTTGCAGCAGCTATGATCAATACAGCCAAACTAGTCACAGCAAGAAATTAGAAACTGGATAATCCAGTTGGCATCTTGCAATGGTATAGAAGCATATGGAATATAGTATTGTTGAAAAAGTTACAGATTACAAGAGATACTGAAGGATGTGCATCAAAAAATTGATTAAAAAATTGAGCCTTCTTGTTAATTACTGGAATGTAATTAACCAGCCTTATCTATCCAACCTTATATTTTATTTTCACTCTCATAATTTGACTTTCTGCTTAAAATAATAACCAAGGACACCTAATAAGTGTATATGATGCTCCTTAAACCATAATTGATTTTTGTATATGGATACATGATATTATGAAATTATATTTATATTCCATGTTTACTTATATGAATGATTTTATTTCTTTCCTAATGATTTTATGTTTTGCAATTTCTTAAAAGAATATGCACAGCACCACCTTTGAACACTGAAATATTAAAATGAAACTTGGCAGGCATGTTCAGGACACAGTTCTTTTACTCAAGTTCAGATATCAACTCAGCCTTCATGCCAGTTTTCCAGGGAGCTAGGAAAGATGTAAAATAAACCACAGCTAGGTCTGACCTGAATTCACACACACACACACCGCAATTCATGGGCTGCTGAAATAGGGGTATTTCTTTTGGCTGATGTTGAGGTGGGATGAAATTCAAGGTTGGGGGCCAAACCCAGCATTTCCTCTGGGGGCTGCATTTTTTTCTAAGAAGCCCGCATCAGAATAACTCATCATGTGGCATCACTTCCAGGGCAGGGAAAAGGAAAGTAGCCCCCAGCCATGAGCCATCAGAAAGCCTACCAGAGGCGGGCAATGAATTCACCCTCCCCTCCCCTCAAAAAAATTGCACCCACACCCTTGAAATTTTCTGGAGAGTCTCCTCTCCTCTCTTAGCTGTGCACTAAGAAATTACAGTGAAATGTGGTGCACACATTTATGTCATTATTCCCCATTTAATATTTAGCCTCACTTGTTTTCATAGGAAGAAAAGATGTACAGCACATAGCACTGTTTTCCTTTGAGTACTAAGATATCACAACGAAATTTAGCATGTTAACTCGCAATCTCATTCTCTCTTTGAAGTTCAAACAGCAATTTGGTCCTTACACCCATTTTCAAGGGAGAAAAGAAAGATGCAAAATACACTGTAGTGAAATTTTTGAAATGAGGCTTCTTAGACATTGTACTTGACTAGTACGTTAGACGTCAGTGAAGGCATAAAGAGTTAATAAGAAGCATCTCCAGGAAGGAACAGATCGATCTGTCGATTTCTGTTTTTCTCCATTTCTAATTTTTCCAGTCTTAAATTCAGATCAACCCATTTCCACAACGGTTTTCAATTTTTTGTAATAGTCTGCATGAAAATCCGTACACATTTTTGTTCCCATTTCTCCTGATATGCACATTTTATCAATTTTCCTAAGATGTGCCATTTTTGCAATTTCCCCTAAAGTAGTGCATCCATGTGTGTTATTCATGCCTATCTTTGTGTGCCCTTTCCCCTAAGATATGCATTTCTGTATGCACGTTTTGGCCACATAACAATGTTTGGAGGAATGTGAATGTTGAGTATTAGCTTCAATTCCGTTTGTGTATTAGTTCAGGAAGTGTGAATTAGGTAGAACGAATTTCTCCCCCATCCATAACCTCAAATGGCAAGAAATCAGAGCTGCTTCCCGTGTTGCAAAATTCCGGCATAGAAAAACATTCCATGTAAGAATGTCGCAGTGGCCTTCAGTGGGCTCACCAGGGAGGAAAAACAGTCATATCCTGTTGCACAAAAGACCAGGCCAGATAGCTGGTCCCTAAAAGAGAGAGGCAACTCCTGTGTCCCCAGTTGCCATCTCCTTGGCTGGTTCTGCTGCCTGTTACAGAAGTTGCTTCATTTTCCCCCTGTTGGCCTTTGTTTCTGTTGTGAACTGAAGTGTAATTTATGTATCGAGAGAGGTTCATCTCAGATGCACCAGCTGCTTTTAAAAGAATGCTGCCTTGCCATTCCCTCTGCGTACTCTGTGCATCCAAGGAAATGCACAAGCTGCCAACTTCAGTGCCTTGAAATGAAACGAGATTTTTCTAGCCCTTTCCTGACAATCTGTGCCACTGACGTGGTTTGCATTCAACTTGATTTCCCTCTGTAGTTAGAAAGACGTTCACTGGGAGATTATTAGGAACATACTGCCAGGCCTACTTAATTCACAAGAGTAGGACAAATTCCAGAGAGGTAGGTGGCCGTGATGGTCTGTTGCAGTAAAAACAAGACAGAGTTGTGTGGCACCTTGAAGAACCACAAGTATATTGTGGTGTGAGCTTGTGTGATCCAAAGCACACTTCATCAGATCCATGAACTGGTCACCTCAGTAGGTGGTTATGCATGCCTTGAGTATAAAGAAAGGATTTTTAAAAAGAAAAATGAAGCCAAAACGTCAAACAAGAAACAGCTGTAGGTACATGCAGAGCACAACTTTAAAAATCAATAAATCACAGGAGTACAAGATGCAATCAGTGGAGGGTGTGTGAGTGACCTATTTCTGACAACAAGTGGCACCTGATGCTGACTAACAATGCAAGGAAACACCTTTTTACAAGGACACTAACAGTGCAACTTGAAGCATGTCTACTCAGAAGGAAGACCCACTCAGTTCAATGGGACTTCCTCCCAGATAAGTGTGTGCGGGATTGCAGCCAGCAGAGGCTGATGCATTAGGGCAAATGGGGCACTGCCCCGTCAACTTCAGTCAGACCTCAGCTAGACCCCTCCTGCCTGCCTTCTTACTTATAACCAGTCCAGGGGTTGGTTCTGCCTGTCATTGGCTCTGGCTTCACCTCCTGTTGGTCTCCCTGCCTTCCGCCCCACCAGTCCTAGTGGGCAGAAGTCATCACTGATCGCAGCCTTACTTTGGTAGTGATCTACAGCCACTCCCAGGATTCATTTGGACCAAATTCCACAGTGTCACACTTTCTAATGAATTCCAATATGCCAGCTAGAAAATCAGCACTTGTGGGACATTTGTAACCCACACAGTTGTCATGTGCAGTCCCTGACAAGGCTTCTGAACCCTTACCTGGCATACAAGGGAGAACGTATGGGTTACCATACAAAGAATCACAGAATTCCCACGGGAAGTCCCTGCGGCCACTGCAAATAAAATCTTTTTATTAAGCATTTCAGAATTGCAATGGAAAGGGGGGGAAAGTTTGATTTTCAAGCAACAATAACAAACCAAGACATTTTAATAAGTATCAAAAGAGAGCTATACATAAAAGCATAGCGATTAACGCGATTCTCTCAAACGTGAAGGGAATGTCATGGGAAACTGAGCAAAACATTAGCATACAATATGAATGGGAACCAACACTCCATAAAGTGATCATTCCGTGTTATTCCATAAAGTACATGAAACTGCTGAGAACGTTTGCCCATGAAAGCAAGCCTCCACATTCTTTGATACCACTGAGAAAGAGATTGTGATTCCATTTTTTTCTCCCAGTGTTTAAGGGATTTATTTATTTATTATTATTTATTTATTAACGATATTTATTAGTCGCTTTTTCCCCAAAATGGAACTCAAAGCGACTTACACCAAAAAAAACTGTGCTCAGAGTGGCTTACAACACAAGCAAACAACAATTGCAAAAACAATTTCATAATAAAATAGCACAACACCAGTAATGAAACAATAACAAATGTCACAGCAAACACAAAACCCTTTTCAATACTGTAAGTATAACATTACATTCTTTGGCAGGCGACATTAAACCTTGTGGCAATATGGCAAAAATAAAAGAAAATTAAGGATTTCTTAGCTAGTTGCTAATAGGCAATAGATTACCAAGTCTTTATAACAATAGCAATCCTTTATAACATGGGGGGGTAAACTTATATGGGCCTGGGGGTTGCATCACCCTGTTTCAATCCCTCAAAGGGTCTTGTTGCAGCAGCGGGTGTCATCAAAAGTGGGGTTTGGCCATCCACCACTGGCCTACAGACAAACACACACAGCCAGAGCGTATGCACATATACCAGATCAGAGAGAGAGAGAGAGAGAGATTGAATTCGCTTTTCTCAGTTATTTGACATTACTAACTGCAGGGCAGAATTGCTTGTACAAATAGTTTCAGAAGAGGAAGATAGGGGAATGAACGATTGCGGTACAGAGAATGGCTGTAGCTCAGTGGTAGCGCATCAGCTTTGCACGAAGAAGGTCCCAAGTTCAATCTCCAGCATCTCCAGGTAGGGCTGGGAGAGACCCTTATTTGAAACCCTGGAGACCGTACTGAGCTAGATGGACCAATGGTCTGACTCAGTATAAACCATTGTCAGGAGATGATAGGCCAGCTATAACCAGGTGAGCAATGAAGGCAGTGACTAGGCCACGGCAATTAATGGGTTGCAACAGCTACAATAGGGTTGTGAAATCTCCCTCCTGACCTCATTTTAGCCTACTGCAAATGTCAAGCCTAGAACTGAAATGAATTGTAGGTCCCATTGTAAAAACATGTCCATGTGTTTACAGTGGGTTAGATCCAATGACGTTGTCCTGTTTGTGCTTGCGCTTGCACGATGGAACAATGGGTGGGGTGGTAAGTCCAGAGGGTTGGGGGGGAATCCAGAACAGATTGGGGGGGGCACACAGGGGGAGGAGAAGTTAGGGCCGTTTCATTGCACAAGCAGAAGTCCTTGCATGAATGGGATGACTTCACTGGATACAGATCCAAATAGTCACAGGTATATGCTGCGCCTGATTTGATTTTTCTTGCCAATTCATGGCTGCTAGAGTAAGGGATTTTAAAAGAAACAGGATATGGAAACCATCTGACAGGACTACAGCACTGCTTCTAACACATTCATCATCATCTGTAAAAACAAAAAAAACCTTTGAAATGTGACATTTAAAAACAAAACGTAAAATATTACACTTCAACAAACAGAGCTCTGAAATGATTGCTGCATACATTTCAAATCCGAGTGGGGGGTTGTTTCAACTCTAACCCAATCTCTTTGTCTACCCCAGAATTTGGTTTCCAGAAACCAGTTCCCCAAATAGCATCCTGGCAATATAACGTCTCTCTGCTGAATACTTCACAGAGGAAAGATCTTTTTCCCAATCTTTTTTAATTACCTTGTACATCGCACTTTTGACTGAAAAGCCATTTGGCAGTCTACTTCATCCATACCATCTCTCCTGTATACTTTCCTTCTGCATCACAGCAGAATAATAAAAAATCATATTTTATATTTGCTGGGATATATTTGTTTGCAGCTGACAAAATGGGAAGCTGTGACATCTGCTCTGTGAGCCTTGATCCTTAAGAGCGTGGAGACATGTGGGAATTGCTTAACGGAGAGGGGAATAGACAGAAGCACTCCTCTGTATTAAAGCTCCACATATTTTTAGAGGCCCAGCTCTGGCTCTGCCCTGGTAAGCGAGAAAAAAATAAGCAGAATCATAGAATAGTAGAGATGGAAGGGGCCTATAAAGCCCAACCCCCTCAATGCAGGAATCCAACTTAAAGCATATCCGACAGGTAGCTGTCCATCTGGCTCCTGAATGCCTCCAGTGATGGAGAGCCCACCACCTTCCTAGGTAATTAGTTCCATTGTCATAGTTCTCTAACAGTTAAGAAGTTTTTCCTGATGTTCAATTGAAATCTGGCTTCCTGTAACTTGAGCCCATTATCACGTTTTGAGAAGAGATCCTGGCCCTTCTGTGTGTGACAATCTTTCAAGTACTGGAAGAGTGCTATCATATCTCCATTCATTCTCAAGGCTAAACATGACCAATTCTTTCAGTCTCTCCTCATAGGACTTTATTTCCAATCCGCTGATCATCCTGCTGCCCTCCTCTGAACCTGCCAAACTAATCTTATCTCGATTTTTGTTCGGGTAACCTCCCTTGTAGACTGTGGGAATGCTGTGGACATAATATATCTCGACTTCAGCAAAGCTTTTGACAAAGTGCCCCATGATATTCTGATTAGCAAGCTAGATAAATGTGGGCTGGATGGAACAACTATCAGATGGATCCACAGTTGGCACCAGAATCGTACTCAAATAGTGCTTATCAATGGTTCCTTCTCAAACTGGGTGGAAGTAACGAATGGGGTACCACAGGGCTCGGTCCTGAGCCCAGTGCTCTTCAACATTTTTATTAACGACTTGGATGAGGAGGTACAGAGCATGCTTATCAAATTTGCAGATGATACAAAATTGGAGAGCACAGCTAATACTGTGGAAGACAGAAACAAAATTCAAAGGGACCTTGATATGCTGGAGCATTAGACTGAAAACAACAGAATGAAATTCAACAGGGATAAATGCAAAGTTCTACACTTAGGAAAAAGAAACCAAATGCACAGTTATAAGATGGGGGATACTTGGCTGAGTAATACGACATGTGAGAAGGATTTTGGAATTGTCGTTGAACACAAGCTGAATATGAGCCAACAGTGTAATTTGGCTGCAAAAAAGGCAAATGCTATATTAGGCTGCATTGACAGAAGTATAGTTTCCAAATCGTGTGAAGTATTAGTTCCCCTCTATTCAGCACTGGTTAGGCCTCATCTTGAATACTGCATCCAGTTCTGGTCTCCGCACTTCAAGAAGGATGCAGACAAACTGAAACAGTTTCAGAGGAAGGCAACAAGGATTATCAGAGGACTGGAAACAAAGCCCTATGAGGAGAGACTGAAAGAACTGGGCATGTTTAGCCTGGAGAAGAGAAGAATGAATGGAGATATGATAGCACTCTTCAAGTACATGAAAGGTTGTCACACAGAGGAGGGCCAGGATCTTTTCTCGATCATCCCAGAGTGCAGGACACGGAATAATGGGCTCAAGTTGCAGGAAGCCAGATTTTGACTGGACATCAGTAAAAACTTCCTAACTGTTAGAGCCATACGACAATGAAACCAATTACCTAGAGAGGTAGTGGGCTCTCCGACACTGGAGACATTCAAGAGGCAGCTGGACAGCCATCTGTCTGCATTGAGCAGGGGGTTGGACTTGATGGCCTTATAGGCCCCTTCCAACTCTACTATTCTATGATGCTAAGGTGCTTACAGATTGACCGCTTTATAATCTGCTCCAGAATTTTCCTAGGGATCAATGTCATGCTGACTGGTCTGTAGTCCGAGGCTTCTCCTTTTTGCCCTTTTTGAAGATAAGGACAGCTTTAGCTCTCCTCCAGTCATCCAGCACTTCACCCATCCTCCACAGTTTCGCAAACATAACAGACAATGCTTCCGAGAGTTCTTCAGCCAGTTCCTTCAATACTCTAGGATACAGTCCATCAGGCCCTGGAGATTTGGATTTATTCAACGTGATTAGGCATTCCTCAATCTCAAGCTGCAATCCTGCCCCTTCAGCTTGTAGATCACATTTGCCTAGAGGGTCATAGACCCTCTTTTGGGAGAAGACTGAGCCAAAGCAGGAACTGAGCACTTCTGCCTTTTCTTTGTCATATCTTATCATTTTGCCATCCTCATTGAGTAGCTGTGCCCCCATTTCTTTCCTCTGTTTTGTACTATGGATGTAAGCCCTCTATGTCTCCTTATCCAGCATAAATTTAAACAAGGGGCAGGAAAACCTTTTTTGTTTCTCCAGGGCCGGCACCAGCCTGCCCTGGGCCCTAGCACCCACACACATGCATGCACGCCCCTCCTACCTACCTACCAGGCGGGCAGAGAAACGGGAGGTCAGGCAGGCAGGCGAGCACGTGAGGGGGCAGGAGGAGGGGGGATGGCGGGCTAGCGAGTGAGCAAGCAAGCAGGGGGCAGGGGGAGGGGGAGCAAGTGGGGGAGAGGGGGAGCGAGTGAGAGGGCAAGCAGGCAGGGGGAGGGGGAGCGAGCAGGCACAGGCAGGATGGCGAGCGGGCGGGCAGCTCCCTGTGATCCGCAGCAGGGAGCTTGCTGCAGAAGGGGAACGCTACTCCTTCCCATAACGAGGGGCCCTTCAGGGGCCCTTTGGAGCCAGCCCTGTGTTTTTCAGACCAAGGGCCACATTCTCTTCTGGACAACTTCCCAAAAGCCACGTTCCTGTGGTGAGCAGAGCCAGAAGTGGGTGGAGCAATGAATTTGAATTTTACCTTTGCTACTGTAGGCTAGTTTTTATGCACCCTTGCAGACAAGAGGCTTTATCAGAGTTCAAGGGCCCATTCCAGCCAGACAAAAACACTTGGGGGGCAGAGAGTGAAGCAGGGCCAATGCTGAGTGAGGCCTGGGCCGGAGTTTCCCCAGCCCTATTTTATGGGATTGATGTGTACCCCAACTAAAAACATTTCATTCCACATTCCTTTTCACTCTACCCCTTTCAACACACTTTAGGACCAACATATTGTCAGCCCCTCCTCTCTCGTATGTTCACAGGCACACACAACACACTGACAGTCACATGCACACATCCTTACGTCACTGGGGCATTTATTTATTACATCACCACCACAGAGAACAGGATACGGGGCAATGCAACATCCAATCGCACCGCACCACAAGTATATAAACCCCACCTAGAGATGGGGAATAAATTTAATTCTGTTCACATTTGAAGCTGAATCTATCAAATTCGTCCTTTCCAAAATACTATGGGAACCAAACCACAGCCATCCTTTGAAGTTTGCACTCATTCAAATTTAGCAATGCAGGTCACCAATCAAACAATGTTTTAAAAATGTATATATTAGGGGAAAGTGTGCATAAAAATATATGGGTGAAAATAACATACAGAAATGCATTATATCACAAGAAACTACTTGCAAAAATGTACATCAATCAAAACTGCCTACAAAACTGTTTATTATGACAAATGTGCACTAAAATGCTGGAATTTTTATGAGGATTTTTTTTAAAAAAAGGAAATTGCTGCAGAAATGACTGAATTTAAGACTAGAAAAAATGAGAAACTGAGAGAGGCAAAATTGACAAAACTTCCATCCTAAGACCCTCCGTGGCGCAGAGTGGTAAGCGGCAGTAACGCAGCCGAAGCTCTGCTCACGGCCGGAGTTCGATTCCAACGAAAGGAGGAAGTCGAATCTCCGGTAAAAGGGGTCGAGGTCCACTCAGCCTTCCATCCATCCGTGGTTGGTAAAATGAGTACCCGGCATATGCTGGGGGGTACAGAAAGGCCGGGGAAGGAACTGGCAATCCCACCCCATATATATGGTCTGCCTAGTAAACGTCGCAAGACGTCACCCTGAGAGTCGGAAACGACTCGCACTACAAGTGCGGGGACACCTTTACCTTTTTTTCCATCCTAAAGCCCATACAGGGAAACCAGAGCTCAGGTGTTAAGGTGCATGGTATGGGTTTATAACTTGTTGGCCTCCTGTCATATACACTTAGAGCACTTAAGAACATATGAAGAGGCCTGCTGGATCAAAGGCCCATTTAATTAACTTCGCTCAGCATCTAAGGCCCTCCTCCGGGTACCAACCCATCAGGAAGCCCGGAGGACAGTTACTCGATCTAGGGCCTTTTCTGTAGTGGCCCCCGAACTGTGGAACAGCCTCCCTGAAGAAGTACACCTGGCGCCGACACTTCTATCTTTTCGGCGCCAGGTTAAGACCTGGCTATGCTCCCAGGCATTTTAATGCATTTAATGTAACAATTTTAAATCTCTTTGTTTACTGTTTATTTATTGTGATATTTTGTATTTCTGTATTTTAATCTTTTGTACACCGCCCAGAGAGCTACTCGCTATGGGCAGTTTAAAAATGAAACAAATAAATAAATAAAATAAATAAGTAATTCAGCATCCTGTTCTCACAATGGCCAGTTGCCTATGGGAAGCCCACAAGCAGGACCTGAGTGCAAGAGCACTCTTCCCTCCTGCGGCTTCTGGCAACTGGCATTCAGAAACATGCTGCCTCTGACTATGGAGGCAGAATAGGGTTGCCAGGCTCAGAGCCTGAGAATGATCCTGTATCTTTAAGAGAAAATTCAGCCAAGTGCAGGTTTTCTTTCAACACTGTACAGTAGGGCCCTGCTTTACAGCGCTTCGCTTTACAGCGTTCCGCTAATACAGCGGTTGTGAATCGTAGAAAGGCCCCGCTTTACAGCGCTTGTTCCGCTTTTACGGGGGTTTTTGCCGCTGGGCACCATTTTGGTCAATGTAAGTCAATGGGATCCGCTTTACAGCAGTTTTCGCTTTACAGCGGGGGTCCGGAACGTAACCCGCTGTATGAGCGGGACCCTACTGTAATGGGAAAAACCACAAGGTGGACTTCTCCCTTCCCCCTGCACAACTTGTAAAGATACAGAAGACCTCTTGGAGGCCAGGCTTGGCAACCAAGAGATCTTCTGTATTTTTAAAAGTTGTGCAGGGGGAAGGGAGAAGTCCACCTTGTGGTTTTTCCCATTACAGTGTTGCAAGAACACCTGCACTTGGCTGACTTTCTCTTCTCCTAAAGATACAGGATCTGAGCCTGGCAACCCTAAGGCAGAACATAGCTATCATGGCTAGTAGCCACTGATAGTCTTATCCTCCATGAATTTGTCTAAATCCTTTTTAAAGCCATCCAAGTTGGTGGCCATTATTGCCTCTTATAGGAGTGGATTCCATAGTTTAATTATGCTTTGTGTGAAGTACTTTCTTTTGTCTGTCCTGAATCTTCCAACATTCAGCTTCATTGGCTGTCCGCAAGTTCTAGTGTTATGAGAAAGGGAGAAAAACTCCTCTCTATCCACTTTCCCTATGCCATGCATAGTTTTATATATTTATATCATGTCACCTCTTCCTCATCTTTTCTCTACGCTAAAAGCCCCAAATGCTGCAATCTTTCCTCATAGGGGAGTCACTCCATCCAGACTGTTGCTAATTTCAAATGGGATTTAACTGCATTCTTGCACATTCAGGTCATGTAATTAAAGCTCTTGCACAATCAACTCACTTCCCCCAAAGACTGGAATTTTCAACAAGCCTTTTAAGTTGAGATCTATCCCAGTCTGCGTCTGTGTTAGAATTGCACGTTAATATGTTAACCCGTTTTTTAAAAAAGATTTTTTTAAGCTTTTTAAAAAAATGTTTTTAACGTTGTTTTGTTTTAATGTATTTTAAGGTCTGTTTTTACGATGTTTTAAAGTGTTTTTAGCACTGCTGTTTGCCACCCTGGGCTCCTGCTGGAAGGACGGGATATAAATAAATAAATGTGCTTTGAATGTGTGGTGTGGATGTGACCTAAGTCAGTAAGAATGAGTTTAAAAATTCATCTACTGTGTAGTGGTGCCCCAAATCTGCCCCTTTTCACAGAATATTGCCAAAACCTCACAGAGCCATAGTCAAGAAAGATGAGGCTGGGTTTGTTTTATTCAAATTTGCAAAACAATGTGTATAAGAAGTGAAATCGTCCCTCATCTCCGGGCTTCTGTTTAGGAACAAAGGGTTGCCTTCAACTTAGTGCTAAATAGATCATTCCATCAGCAAAAGCATTACTTCTTACCTGACGGAATAATCACTCCTCTCCATCCCTGTGCGCTGTTCTGCGGGGTCTCCCAACCTTCCAGAGCAGATTTGGGGAAGCCAAAAGGGGGAAAGTCCCATTGCACTAGTGAGAATCCTTGTGCTAGCTTCTGCTAGCGCAACGAGTGAGTTAAATACAGCCATCGGAAAGTTGTCTTATACCAAGTCAAACCATTGGTTAGGGATGTGGGAGGAATTTGATTCAGTTCACAAGCTACCCGATTCACACTTTCAGAAACAATATGTATTTATCCAAAATTTTGCAATGCAGTTCTCCAGCCAAGTAACACATTCGATAATGTGTGGTAAACTGTGCATAAAAATGCATATATTCATGAGAATAACATACAGAAATGCATTATACATATGGGGAAATTACTTTGCAAAAATGTGTATATTGGGCAAAACTGCATAGGGAAATATGTATATTAGGAGAAATTTACACTACAATGCTGGTGAATTTTCATGAGGACTATTTTAAAAACATAACAAACTGATGTGGAGAACTGAATTTAAGGTTCAGACAGGGACTCTCTCCCAGCCCTAAGTGGAGACACCAGGGATTGAACCTAGGACCTTCCATACGCTAAGCATCTACCATTGAGCTATAGCAGTTTCCCTCAAAAATGGAGAACACAGGAAACTGCCTTATGTTGGGTCAGACCATGGGTCCATCTCATTCAGTATTGCCCATGCCGTCTGGAACAGCTCACCAGGGTTTCACACAGGGATCTTTTCTAACTCTACCTGGAGATACCTGGGACTGAACCTGGGACCTTTTGCATGCAAAGTGGATGCTCTACCCTTGAGCCACAATCCTCAATGGCATGCTACTGAAAACATGTTCACACAGTAGGGTTGGAGTCCACTTGCTGGCCTGGATCCACAAGCGTTCCATTGAACTGGGATGTACATTTGAGCTGCCTTCATTTTTTCCAAATAGCTTCAGGTTTGATCCAGCTCGAATGAAGGAAGCCTGTAGAAAAGGCATCTAATGGGTTAATACTATAGCTACCAACAGGGGAGCCTAGAGAGGCTTGCCTTGCCATGAGAAAGCCTCTCTAAAGGTAAAGGTAAAGATGTCCCCACACTTATAGTGCGAGTCATTTCCGACTCTCAGGGTGACATCTTGCAACGTTTACTAGGCAGACCATATATATGGGGTGGGATTGCCAGTTCCTTCCCCGGCCTTTCTTTACCCCCCAGCATATGCCAGGTACTCATTTTACCGACCACGGATGGATGGAAGGCTGAGTGGACCTCGACCCCTTTTACCGGAGATTTGACTTCCTCCTTCAGTTGGAATCGAACTCCGGCCATGAGCAGAGCTTCGGCTGCATTACCGCCGCTTACCACTCTGCGCCACGGAGGGTCCTAAGCCTCTCTAGACTTTCCTTTTATTCTCTTTAATTAACTTTTTAAATGCTGTACTTCCCTTTTGCCAGGAGGGGAAAGAGGAGGCAGGGTGTGCTGAAAAGAAAGAGTGGTGCCTGCGGCTCCTCTGAGCTGGACTATACCCCAGACCCCCATCAGTGAGGTAGGAGTGGGCCCAAGCAAGGGGAGGGAAACGTGCCAGGCAGAAGGGGGGGCAGCAGCAAATCTGGTGTCGCAGAAAAGCCACTGAGTTCGTTGCAAGCACACTCGCTCCCACCCGCAGAGCGAACATACCGAACTCCTTCAAATTCCGGGTTTAGATCCTAAGTGGAGGGAATTCTCTTCCATCCCTATCCCATAGGCACTTCTTCCCAGAGCTTGGAAAAGTTACTTTTTTGAACTACAACTCCCATCAGCCCAATCCAGTGGCCATGCTGGCTGGGGCTGATGGGAGTCGTAGTTCAAAAAAGTAACTTTTCCAAGCTCTGCTTCTTCCACATATAGTGGTGGAGGAGGAGGAGGTGAGGGCTCTGCATGCATATCCAATATCCCTGGACGATTATGCTAAAAACACCTTTGAAGCCAACTCAATGCCATTTCACATTATTTACTCAATAAAATTCCAGGCAACAGCAAAATGGACATGCTGTCATGCACGAAGACCCTTCCAACTGATTCAGTGGCTTGGACCCTCCCTACTCTTTCGCAGCCAGCAATGATTACCTAGAATGATTAGGTATCGGAGAATTGATCAGGAATCAAGGTGGCCTAATTTGTTGTTCAACCCAAGGGATTCACAGTTCTTGTAAGGGCAGTTAGTATGTCATGGTCAACATAATGGAAAGAATTAATCAACACTTTTTTTCAGATGCTTTTAAGGAACCGTTGGGTTATGTAGCCAAAGTGGAGGCTAGAAGTAGGATCTGTGAATGTGAAACTGCAGATTGATTTGGCTGCAACATGGGATTCAATCTTCTCCTGGCTTCTTTGTCACAAAAAGACCAGGGATATTTTTTGGGGAATGATCTTATGGACCCAGTTCAGTAGAGCCTTTCCAGTAGTACAGTGAAATGCTGACCCTGAAGCGACAACTATGGCATCAAAAAAATTTTTTTTTAAGTTTATTATTTTGATTTCATCTCTTCTCTAATTAAAGCACAACAAACAAGGCAGGAATATCAAGTTCCCAAAATGATTAGAAACGCATATTAAAAAGTAAATCATCATTGAACCGATCAATAAACAAATGATATTAATAATTAACCAATCATCTTGATTTTCTAAGTTCATTCACAGAACAACTCAGAATGAGCTCACCAAACCTTCACAAACTATTGCCTTGATAAAGGAGGAACTCTGCCTGCATAGTAGGGATGGGGTTCACTGCCTAGATCCGATCCACTTGTATTCCGTCATTCGATCCTGATCCACCCTTTTTTTGTTCCCTCTTGCTTTTGCTCTTGCTGATTCAATCTACTATTTTGTTTTGGTGGCTAAAAAACTTACATAATTTTTAAAGTAAATGCTTATGTAAATCCGTGCGGTATCCATGAAGTTAATGGATGTTAATGGTGATCGTTATCACACCTACACACTGTTAAGAATGCATCAGCTTAGAGGAAATTACAAAGATAATTACGTAAAATCAGGGGGGAAATCTGTGTCAGTTACAGCCGCAACCTGCTGCAAGACACCAGTGCCAGTCCAAAAAGACAGAGGAGTGTTGGATTCAGTTGAAATCTGGAGCTGATTTAGCAGATATTCTCACCCATCCATACTGCACAGACTTTTAAGAAAGAAAACAAATATTTTTAACACCTCCCACCCCCCGCCCCGTTATGATTTCCTACTGGGTCTTTGCCAAAGCCTCTCACCAACAGGCCATTCTGAGCAGCCCACCAGTGTGAGTTGTGATGTGGTGAGTGATCACCAGGCAGTCACACCAGTAACAGACACACACGTGTGCATATATACTTTTAAAAAAAGTTTTGCTGGTTTTATCTGTTTTTTATTGATAATTTTATTTTAGCTATGTTTTATTGATAACTTTCTGGTTAAGCCGTCAAATTTTTCTAAATAAGTTTTTTGAACATAGTAGCAGGGAAGGGGTGTTTGTTTTTAAACGTTCCCCTTGAATGTTGGAATAGATTAAAGTAGATGTAATGTTTTTTTAAAAAGCAAGATTGGCTGCCTGCATGAAGTATGAGGAGCAGAAAAAGGCTAGTGACTGATGGAGCTGCTGGTACGAAGCAAAAATGGGAGGAGGCAAGACTCATCCCATAGGATGAAAAACATCACAACAGCTGCTTCAAAGTTTATACCTACCCTAAGATGGCATGTTAGCATTCACAAGGGTTTTTAAAAATCACTAACCTGCTAACTTAATAAAAATTATAAATAAATGTTCTGCAATGACCAACTATTTTTTACAATAAACTATTATATGGAGTGTATGCATTTTACATCTCGAGTGTGTGTGTATATGGAGTCTTTCCAACAACCCTGTGAGGTAGGATTGCCAATTGGAAACCAAGGGAGCTCACAATAAGTAATAAATCCATTTAAAATCCAGTAATCATAAAAACTATAAAACATTTCCAAAACAGCTTAAAGTGGCATGATTCTGAATTTTGGGTTGGGTAAATGAAGTTCCTTATCACCTGAGGTTGCAGTCCTGTGCACACTTCCCTGTTTAAGCCCCATTATATATATTGGGACTTGCTTCTGAGTAAACATGCATAGGATTGCATTGTAAATATTTTTACAGGTTATGTAAATAAAAAACATTTTTGACAGTCATGTTTATATAAACATTTCTTCATACCATATCCCAATAAGTATCTGATTTCACACTGTGGTTGTACATTATTATTTTTTCTACATTTTAAGTCTGCCCTTCTTCCTGTGGGTGGTCATGGTTCCTCTCTGTTGTTTTCAACCTGAGGGCAGATTAGGCTGGAAGATGGTATAGCCCATGGTCACCCAGGAAACTTTATAGCTGATTTCCATTTTTTAAAACAAATTAAAACAATTTACATGCAGGCAAAGTTTATGAAATAGATCCACACAATACATTTAAAGAGCATGATTTCCCCTAAAGAATCCTGGGAAATATAGTTTCCCCCTCACAGCTATCATTCCCATCACCCTTAACAAACTACAGTTCCCATGATTCTGTGGTGGGAATTATGTGCTTCAAATGTGTGTTGAATGTGCTTTAAATGAATGGTGTGGATCTGCCCTAGATGTGCTATGCATTCATCATTAAAGTGAAAAGAACAATTTTAAAAGACACTTTTTTAAAACAGGGGAATGGTTGTAGCTCATTGGTAGGGCATATGCTTAGCATGCAAAGGTCCAAAGTTCAATTTCTGGAAAAGACTATTGCCTTGAATCCTGGAGAAATGCTAGTCCATGTCATCCATACTGAGCTAGGTGGTATCAAATAGCCTGAGTTGGTATAAGTTAGATTCCTTTGTTCCTAAAAGTGGAAAGAGACCCATGGGCCACAGTGACTCCCCAAATATATTTTTGTATTTTATTTACAACATTTATATACCGCTTTATTGTGAAAAACCTCAAAGCAGTTTATAGAAGTACAGTACAGCCCCGCTTACCGGCGTTCCGTTTTGCGGTGTTCCTCTCAATCAATCAATTGCTTTATTTGCTTTTAGCCATAAGCCATTGCACAACAAAAAATAAACACTAAAACAATAAAATACATTATATAAGAATAAAATACATTATATAACCAAATATCCTATGATTTACAGACGTGCCAAAATTTATTAATTTAGCTCTTTAGCGTAATTTGCTCTAATCTTTTTTGCTGCAAGAGCAAAATTGGCCACCGCAATTGTAATCGAGTTTTGTATATCCGCCAAGAGATCTATTATTAAAATGTCAGGTGAGCACTCCTCCCTAGAGCTGAACGGCGTTCCTCTCATGCGGTGGTTTTCAATTCGGGGAAATTCCCTGTTTTAAAGCCGATTTTGACTTTTATGGCGTTTTGCAACATTTTCGCTTCATCTTCGCGTGACGCAGCCCATCATAGTCTATGGGTTCCACTTTACGGCGATTTCCGCTTTACGGCGGGGTCCTGGTCCCTAACCCACCATATTAGCAGGGCCCTACTGTAATTAAAACAATAAAATTATTGGCAAAAAAAGTTAGACAGGTATTTAAAAACATTCAAAATAATAAAACCAACAATGAGTTAAATACAGATAAAAATCATAATAGCTTCTACATGCCTGGGTAGGCTTGCCTGAACAAAAATGTTTTTAGCAGGTACCAAAAAGAGTTCAGTGAAGGCACCTGCCTAATGTCAATAGGCAGGGAGTTCCAAAGTGTAGGTGCTGACATGCTAAAGGATTGATTTCTTACAAGAACAGAACAAGTACTATGTAGCACCCATAACATGGAAAGCACACTTTAAACTAGATCTGGTAGGAAATCGGCAAACACTACAGATTTAAGAGCAGAGGTATTACATGCTGAGAGGGTGTCACTCATGTCAGCAATCGTGCCACAGCATTCTGTGCTAACTGCAGCACCCAGGTCAGGTTGTGTTGCATGGGGATTTCTGTGACCTTGGCTGACTGGCTGCCAGGGATTTTTAAGTTTTTGTTTTTTGCTAGGAATCCCGACTGGTTGTGGGATACTGAGTTTTCTGCCTTACTCATAAGAATCTTGTTGTGGTTGGTATGGTATTGCATTTAGGAAACCATCACTGCCTTTTGTTGTTCTTTTTGTATTGCATTTCACTTCCCTTTGACCTCACTCCTTTACATCCGTAGAAGCAGCAACAGTGGTTCCATGCACTCAGCTCAACCCCCTTAAACTCACTGATGATGCACCTTGCTGGTTGCACTATAATTTATTTCTTTCCCAATAGTGGTAAAAGAGAATTCACATATTGGGAAGTTTGGCTTCAACTGCTGTTGTTCCCAAGCTACTGCCTATGAAGGTAGACCAAACCATGTGTTTTCTCTCTGTCAATTATTATTCACTGGAATTGGGTTGGCTGTCAACATGAGTATATAGCAGCCCACAGGGTAGGCAGAAAAGGGTAGAGAATCTTCTGACGCTTACTCATTTCTCAAACCTCTTTCTGAAGTGAATGGTCAAATCTGTAAAGAAGTTTGGAGCAGCCACATTAAAAGGCAGAGGCAGGGCATTCCCAGCAGGGGGTTGCCAACCATGCTTGGATATGGATATCTTTACAGAGGATCCCTAGTCAAACCTTACCAACAGGGCTGGCACCAGAGGCCAACCAGGTTAGACTTTGGAAAAGGGCCCCGATACCCCAGGGGAGCACCTGAAGGGTCCCACCTTAGGGTGGGAAGGTGGCACTCCTGTTCCATGGTCAGCAGCAGTGTCTGGTCCTGCAACCTGTCCCTGCCATGGACCATGGAGAGGGAGCTCCCAGGCACCCCCCAATACAGACAGGGTGAGATGTAATAAGCCCGCAAGCATCCCCCACCTACATCTCCTGTCAGTGTGAATGCCGTGTGCACTTTGCACGTACTATTACCCAAGATGGCAGCATAAGCTTCCCTAAGTGGCTGACGCACCCCACCACCATCTTGGTTAATGGCAGGCATGTGCACTGTGTGCGCATGTCATTCATATGACACAACAGAGAGGTAGGGCACGCTGGCACACCACTTGTATGGAGGGGGTGTTGGGCTACAGTACCACGGGCCCGGGACAGGCTGGTGCCCAAGGGCCCAGTCATGCCGGGAGCCAGGGCTGCTTGCCAACAGCACAATCATTTCGTAACCATATTCACTCATAAGTTCTATGGGGCTTAGTCCTTTAGTAAGTGTGTTTAGAATTGCAGCCTTCAGGGGCATCCATCTTTACTCCTGAGTGCTCCCATAACACTAAGCTCCCTTCTCCTTACAAAGGTGACTGGCCTGGCCTGAGGGCACTTAAGCCCTTCTTGCCAGAAGCAACTAGGCTAGATTAAATGTTCCCTACCCAGGCTCCCTAAGTAGGTGAGAAGGAATGATCCCATCACTTCAGCGGGACCTGGGAACACCCTCTTTTAGCTAAGATTTCTATCTTAATTTACAATCAGAGAAATATTTTTGTCTGAGGTATGCTCCAAGCAACTGTCGTTGATGCTTAATGTATCATGCTTAATGACATCACTAGGGACCCACCTCGTGACATCACTAGGGCCCCACCCCTGAAATAGCAGGATTTGGGGTGCTTCTGACTTAGCAACCCTAACTCCACTGATATATTTGTACATTGCTGTCATGTTATGCCCTCTCGTCCCCCTTTTTTTCTAAATCCAAGAGGCCAACTCCTTTCAGCTCAGTTTGCACCTTAAATTCTCCGTTGCTGCAATCATTCTCGCCTGAATGAATTCATCCATCTTGAGCATGAATAGGAGAAACTGGATTACCAGAAGTGCCTCACTTAATTCACTGGAGAATTGCATTTGACCCCTTTGCAGATGCATCACATTGTCAGCTCATATTCATCTTGTTCTCTGCAAATGTCCTGTGATACTTCTTGTTCTCTTTTTTCCAGCTGTTGAATCCCCAGTTGATTTTTTTCAAAAATGCATATTTGTCATCAGATGTGTGGCCTTATGCTGCTGAATCTCATTCAATTTCTAATTAATCCACACCTTCTGATAATCCTATTCATCCTGCCTCTATACCCCATCCTTCTTTATATGGCAATGCTTCCCATCTTGCCATTACTTTTTATTTATTAAGTTGCTTTTTATTTATTATTGTTATGGGCCCCGCTTGGGGGAGGGGCACATTGTATGGCCCATAATCCATGGGGGATATGGCCAAACATGAACCCCAGTTGCCAAAAAGATAGACACAGTTGTAGCAACTCCAGTTTTATTGGGGTGTTCCCCAGGTAATCCATCCCACCCAAATCCACACCAGATGCCAAAATGATAGCAAGTCATTACTGCCTTCTGCTTTGCTTTTCTCCAGGTTGGGCCCCTCTTCCGAGGCACCTGCTGGCCACACCCAGAGTTTAGTTTAGTCCCAGTGTGCTGGGGGTTTGATGACAGGGTCTCCCTCTCTTCTGTGCCCTGCAGTACTCCAGTAGCTCCTTTCTCAGGGTTTTGGGGCTTGGGAAATGACACATTCAGGGGATCCTCTTTCTGGTCCCTTTGCAAGACACCCTAGATTCACCCACCATAGGCTGGTCCCACTGTATCCTCACCTGAGAGGGTTGGGGTGGCCAGGGAAGCCTCTTGTCTGAGCCCCCCCCCCCAGTTCACAGGGGAAGAAGTTAAATGTAAATGTTCTGCCTTCAAGTCGATTCCGACTTAGGGTTTTCATGAGGCTGAGAGGCAGTGACTGGCCCAAGGTCACCCAGTGAGCTTCATGGCTGTGTGGGGATTCGAACCCTGGTCTCCCAGCTCGTAGTCCAACACTCTAACCACTACACCACACTGGCTAAGAGATAACAGTTCTTCAGGTCTCTGTTCCCTCTCCACAAAAAACCTCCTCCCTGACTACTAACTCTGGGCTAATTAAGCTCAGCAGCTCCAGGAGACCTTCGTGAGTCTTAGGCAGAGCTTGGGAAAGTTACTTTTTTGAACTACAACTCCCATCGGCTCCAGCCAGCATGGTCACTGGATTGGGCTGATGGGAGTTGTAGTTCAAAAAAGTAACTTTTCCAAGCTTTGGTCTTAGGTGGTAGCAGCTGCTCCCTGCCCCACTCCTCTCTTGGCCTGGGTGATTGAGAGGCTGCCTTGGTCCCTCTAGAGGTGGATTGAGGCCTTCTCAAAAGGGCAGTGATGGTAGGAGCTGTCTGGCCCAAAGCCATCCACTGCTGATCTCCACATTTATATGCCACTTTTCCTCTAGGACCTCAAGGTGGCATACAAGGGTTTTTTTCCTCCCTCTCCCCATTTTATCCTCACAGCAATCCTGTGAGGCAGGCTTAGGTAAGACAGGGGATGGAGAACCTTTTCAAGCCCAAGGACCACATTCCCTCATGAGCAACCTTCTGAGAACCACATGCCAGTGCTGGGCAGGGCCACAGGCAAAGTTGGATGAAGCGAAGGCCATTATGACAGTTCAAGGAGACATTTCAGGCAGTCAAAAGCACTCAAGGAGGATGCAGAGCCGAGCCATTGAGGGTTGTAGCCTGGGGATGAGGGGTGTGGCCTGGGGAAAGTCCCAACAGAGAAGCGAGGAAGGCCACATACAGTCCTAAGGACTGAGGTACTCCACTCCTGGACTAAGAGATCACTTCAAGTCACCCAGTGAGCTTCATGGCTGTGTGGGATTTGAACCCTGGCCTCCCAGATCCTAGTCCAACACTCTAAGCCAGCCTTTCCCAACCAGTGTGCCTCCAGATGTTGTTGGACCACAACTCCCATCTTTCCTGACCATTGGCAACGCTGGCTGAGGCTGATGGGAGTTGTGGTCCAACAACATCTGGAGGCACACTGGTTGGGAAAGGCTGCTCTAACCACTACATCACACTGGCCCTCCCAGCATGCTCTTGTCACCCTATCAGCTCACTTGTGAAATTAGCGAAGAATCAGGCCCCAGGGTTCTGCCATTCAGAAAGGATGCCATTCAACAAAGCCAATGCTTTTGGGGCTCTCTCCGTCTGTCTCTCTTGTCCACACTGTATGATAAATAGGTTGATGTCCATCTTTTCCGGGCTGAGCAAAGTGTCTTTATATGGCAGAGTATCCGATGCTTTACTGCTTGCGGAGCTGTCGCAAAAACAAAAGGAGAACTGTTAGAATCCCCCAAAATGAAATAAGGGCAAGCACAGAGCTTAGCGCAAGTTCCAAAGTCAAAAGCACTGAGGGGGGGGGGAAGCATCTGAATATAATCCTACATGATGTGTGACTGACAGCCAAAAAAACTGAAATAAAATAAAGGCAACTGTGTCCCCACAGAGATGGCTGATATTCTCTTAGAAGCGAAGAAAGCATACCCTAGAGGAGTTGGCTTAAAGACAGATGTGAGCACTCAGCCAAAGTATTGACCTTCATCCAGTACCTTTGGATAGAATGTGGAGCACATCTTTAGCTGCTGGCTGGCAGGCAGTTGAGCCCTGCACCACCATGCTGCAGCCCCCAGTACAATAATTCTCTTCCCCCACCACCACCACCCACCACTCCCCTTATTCCAGAAGAAGCCAAGGAATGGTGTGGATATGGCATGGTAACTTCACTCAGAAAGGTGTCATGGGTGTAATGAACAATAAGGATACACGGTGTTTTAGTGAGGCCAAGACAATGCTGCTTAAAATGTACCACTATCGGTTGTTATACTTCGATGTGCTACACTTGGCTCTGTCGGACGCAATGTGCCACTGAATACCCGTTGCTGGGAATTGTGTCCTGTTTGTGGGCTTCCCATAGGCATCTGGATGGCCACTGAGAGAATAGAGTGCTGAGCTAATCCAGCAGAGCTCTTCTTAACAGCCATGGAGAACCTCCAGCTCATAGGCATACCTAGGCTCACAAGGCCATTTCCCCCAAACCATGCCAGCCTGCCCCACACCTGAAGTAGCTCCAGAAGAACAAGTGGGAGCCTGAAGTATGCTCCCGATTGTTCTTTGGCGAGCAGAGCCCACTGATTCAGAAGATCCGCTCCGAGCTTAGGAGTCATTCTGCTACAAAGGTCCAGTGGCAAGGCACGCTAGGTAGAGACCTGCAGGGCTGCTCAGAGTAATTCTGTCTCTACAGTGGGTGGGTGATTAAAGGGAGACAGGAATGGAAAACACCTCCGTGATGAACCGTTTCCAACACTTTTTATATACATAGAATATACAGGGTTGTTGTTGTTGGTGGTGGTAATTTTACGTTCTAGAGAAGCAATGGCATGACCTGAAGTCTGAGCACGATTATGCATGCAGCTTCAGACAGGAGCCGCATGTGCTGCTGGATAAGATCTACAGATCAGAAGTCCTGAAGCTGCTCACAAGGCAAGTTTGGAGCTTTCAAGCATGGTATTTGGCAGGCATTGCACCAGCAAGAAAGAGCTGTGCTAACTCTCAGTGCCTAACCATGGCTACAGTTGAGGTGCCCTGACAGATGGCAATGATGGTAGCCCATTCCTGTCTGGGGACAGAATTAATATACTGCTTACTTCTAGGCAGAACACTTTTACTTTATATCATCTTTTGTTTCCTGACATGTATATTTCCTTAGCTTTCTGCCTTTCAGGGATGCTGTGCCTGGCACCTTGCATTTGTGAAGCCTCAACAAATATTTTATTTTTTTCCACTCAAGAGACAAAGGATGCTATCCTAACCCCACTTACCTGGGAGTAAGATCCATTGAGTTCAAGAGGACTTTCTTCTAAGTAGACGTGGTTAGGAATGTGCTGCAAGCTCTAAGCGGAAGGCTTTCCTTTCTGTACATAGGTGCGCTTTGCCTCTTGCTTTCTTCCCCCATCATGTTATACCTCATTCATACTTTCTCATGCACATCCGACACTCCCAACCCTCACCCCTCCAATGAGGGCGTCCCACTTTTTAAATTTCTCACATTCAGTACACCAGACTCCAGGGAGGCAACCATGTTCTTCATAGGAGCAAAAGAGAACCTAAGAAGAATCTTACTGCATCAGACCAAAGGTCTGTCTCAGGGGTGAGGAACCTGTGGCCTTCCAGATGTTGCTAGACCACAACTCCCATTTTCCTAACCATTGGCCATGCTGGCTGGGCCTGATGGGAGCTGAACTCCAACAACATATGGGGACCCAAGGTTAAATAATACTGATCTAGAGGGCCAGAGTTTCCCCATTCTTGGCCTATCCACTCTACTCTCCTGTTTCCTACAGTTGCCAACCATATGGCTCTGGAAAGCCCCAAGGTAGGGTATGACATCAATAGCCCTTTTCCACTGTTGCTCTCCAGGCTGCACTCTTGCTTTCTTCTACTTCCTTGTGACAGCTTCAGCAGTGAGGCTTGGAACACTTCTAAAACCTGTTATATATGCATAAGGAGGTCCTGGTCCTCTACAGTCCCCACTTCTGTTCACTAGAGGTCAGTGATGCCCCAGAGAGCATTGAGGGTCAGTGATGCCCCAGAGAGAAATCCAGTGGGGATCTGCACTAGCCACAAATGATTTTCAATTTTTCATGTAGGAGGGAAATGTGTCTTCTTGCATGAAGGCATTTCTGTGCCTCTGATTAAATGCTACTGGATTAAGCCAATGCTGCGACATGAAGTTGTCCTTAAAAAAAAAAAAACTGTCAAACTCTTCAACAGACAGCAGCAATAATTTGGGGTATGGAAGCTCAGGACATAGCATAAAGGTAAAGGTGTCCCTGCACTTGTAGTGCGAGTCATTTCCGACTCTTAGGGTGACGTCTTGTGACGTTTACTAGGCAGACCGTATATATGGGGTGGGCTTGCCAGTTCCTTCCCCAGCCTATCTTTACTCCCCAGCATATGCCGGGTACTCATTTTACCGACCACGGATGGACGGAAGGCTGAGTGGACCTTGACCCCTTTTACCGGAGATTCGACTTCCTCCTTCCGTTGGAATCGAACTCTGGCCGTGAGCAGGGCTTCGGCTGCATTACCGCCGCTTACCACTCTGCGCCACGGAGGGTCATCTGGACATAGCATACAATCTGTAAAAAAAAATGCTGCCTCCCTGAAGGCATAGTCTGGGCAATGTGATGAAGACAAGTTCATTTAGAAAACATACACAAGGTGAGCCTTGCCTTATGTTGGGATTATATGTCAAAGAAACTAAAGGTCACATAGATCCAAGCAGAGCTTGGAAAAGTTACTTTTTTTGAACTACAACTCCCATCAGCCCCAGCCAGCATGGCCACTGGATTGGGCTGATGGGAGTTGTAGTTCAAAAAAGTAACTTTTCCAAGCTCTGGATTCAAGGCACACAAATATTCCTGCAGAAGAGGGATGGGGGGAGGGGGACTGCTGAGCTTTCAGATGCTGTTGGATTCCAACTCCCATCCACCCCAGCCAGCATGGCCAACAGTCAGAGATGATGGGAGCTGTACTATAGCAACATTTGGAAAGTTACAGGTCCCCTGTCCCTGTGACACATGGGAGAAACACACAACACAGGCCCTCCCTATGCATTGGAACAGAATGTCTGTCCCAGTGGCACCATTTTAGAATTCCTGTTTTTCTTGCTCGACGGGTGTTAGTAGCTCCTTTTGGAGCAAGCAGAAGAGACACTCTAAAGTAAAAGTGCCCATTAGGAGGTCATTGTTGAAATGCATCACGAAGGCCTGTGTTCTGTGGTTCATCAAAGTATTGATCTCTCTCTCTCATTTTGAGAAGAAAATAACATTAGCCTCTCTTTCCCCTTTACCACCTCCTGTCACTACTACAGATTGCATTAGGAGTCGGAGTCCATTTGTCTGTTCAAAGTAGTCATCATGTTTCAGCCATGCAAACCTGAAGGTGGTCCACCATAACATTTAACCAATAGTTTACATATTAAATAGCAGAATAGCAAATACAGTCACTAAAAGTGACTCTAGACTAGAGACATGCAAGTTAGTAGCAGGAAAGAAAAAGGCCAGTTCAGCTAAGATCCCTCCTGTTGAAGCAGGGTCACTGTAGGGGCTTTCAGACTGTTCCTATTTTCGGATGGGATCCTATCAGATACCAGCAAACTGAGGTTGCACAATTATGGTTGAGTGGGTAATCTTGTGCAACAAGCCAACTTCCCCCAAATATCGGACTTTTTGTGTAAGGAAAGTGACAGGAAAATGCACGGGAAAGTGGGCTTTCCCTTCCTTTGATGCAACATTATCTAACCAGCCTGCAAACCAATCAGAATGAATGCTCGTTTAATGAACTGGATGCCTCTACACGACGGGTTAAATTATCTTTAGTAAGTACCCCTTGGTTGGTACCATTGAAGACACTAAGGGAGGTAGAAGGGGCTTGAACGACACACATTCTCCACCTGGAAAAGAAATGCCTTGGAATGCAGTGATAGCATATTTCAGCCTTCCGCAATGTGGTGCCGTCCAGAAAATGAAGGAATACAACTCCCATCTGCGCCAGTTAGCACACACTGACTGGGGCAGATGGGAGTTGTAGTCCAAAACATCTGGAGGGCACCAGGTTGCAGAAGGTATTAAAACCATTTTTGCTACATTTTGATTGTCTTCACCCTACATTTCTTCTCTGAAAGCATACATACCCAGAGCTTGGAAATGGGCTGTTCTTCCTCTCTTCTGCAGGATGATTAACACCAAATGCTTCATAGATTCAGTTCCTGGAATAGAACTCCAAGGATGGAGAGTGGTGAACAATAGTCTTTTCTATGTTATGTAACTAGTAAAAGAAAAAAAGGTTGCTTGTGACTGAAGTCAACCCCAAGACAGGAACCAAGGGTCATCTCAGGGCAAATTTTGTATCTCACAAATCCATCAGATGGCTGGAGGAAAATATCTAAAATGTGCTTTGGATATTTTGGTGGTAATATTGGTAATATCTCCAATCATCTGTAGGGCCAATTTAGCTCTCAATTTACTGAGTAACTAGATCTTTCAGCAACCCTCCATCATCTCCCTGAACTCCACTCATTCAGCAATGGCCCTCTCATAGCTCTGGCTATGCTCCTAGGGGAAGTGGGAATGACAACATCGGCCAATTTAACTCCAGGCTACAATTTTTATTAATTTCACGAAGGGCATTGTCAGCATCACTGGCAGTGGCTTCAGTTTGTTTTGAACTAGAGGGGCCAGGAGTGTAGGCAGGGAGGAAGAGGTAAGCAGGAGGGAGAGGAAACAGAGGGTCAGAGCTGCCTTTTCGGCTGGGATACAAAGGCCACAGTGTGCTGGGAGGAGGGAAGTGGATGACCAAGAGTACCATCAGTCAGAGGAAAACAAAAGGGGGAGCAAACACACATCCTCTTGCACAGCCGGCATATCCAATTCTGCACTGAATATCCCAGAAGCAAAGTGGAGCTGGCTGGCAGTGCATGCTAATTTCTACATGCCCATCCTCTGCCTCTTGATTCCTGGGATTTCTGTTTTAATGGGATTGTTTTATTGTGTCTTTTAATTATGCATGTTTATATCTTAACTTTTCTCTAACTGCTTAGAAGCCTATTTTGGCTAGGGATGGGATCCACATTTTGGTGCCGGTTCGATTTTTGCCCCGTTAAACTTCCTTCCAGTACCGCTTCATGGGGATCAGTGTTCGCTATTTGCAATAAATACAGATTCAGTTTTTTTCCACAAAAATATAAATATTAATATGTTTGTAAATATATACTTTACTAGATTTTTAAAAATATCAATATTTTCCTCAAAAATATCAATATTAATATCAATATTTCTGAGGTGAATTTTTTTAAAAAAATCCACTTCAGCACAGAAAACCACTAGAAGAAAACCCAATCTGTGAGGAAAAAACAAAAAGGGAATCTGGTGTCAAATTTGAATTTTGTGAAATTCAAGCACATCCCTAATTTGGGAACAAGAACAGCAACAACAACAATACTAAATAAAAACATAAAAATACCACCACAGGTCTGTGCATGAACACCAGGCCAGTTAAAAATGGCAGCAACTGTCATATTGAGATGTCGGAGTAGGTTCATAAGATTGAACACAAACCACATCCACAGAGACTGGGTTAAAATTCAGTCCCTCTTCCAAGGGAACTCTGGGAATTGTAGCTCTGTGAGGGGAATAGGAGTCTCTTAACTTTCAGTGCCCTTAAGAAACTACAGTTCCCAGGATCCTTTGGGGGAAGCCATGACTGTTTAATGTGGGATGATACTGCTTTATGATACAGATGGGGCCCTAATTATTTGTAATGGCAGCACATATGTGCCTGTGCCATTGTGATTCAGTGAATACCTGTACACTGTGAAAGCGCATGCATGCACAGAACAAGAGCAACAAAAAATATCTTGTCAGTGTCGGTGAGCATTCTGGGGTGCCCAAGCGGACCAGACACCATCACCTAATCAGCACTTTTCTGTTCACAATGAACATCAAAGTGCCACTGGGCTAAACTTTTAATTTTGCTGGGTGAAAGTACTCTGAAGTTCACAACTTCAAAAGCAGTAACTAAGAACAAACACAAGTAGACAGATCAGCTGGTGGAATTTAGAGCCAGGAGCTGGGAAATCAAGGAAAGCATGGTCACATTAGCCTAGATCTTGATGAGCAAGGGGAAAACCAAAACCCAAAGACTTGTAAATAGATACAGGTTGAGCCACTGTCCTTTCCCTGCCATCAATAAGAAAAGAGGGGACCACATCACCTAAAGTGTCAGAGGCAGGTTCGTACCTTGCCTCCAGACCCATGTGAGTTCCATAGAATCACTAAGCAGGAAAATGTGGTCAGACAATTGCTTGCTCCTCTCGGGGCAACTCTTCACACCTCCTTTGGGAAACCACATTTTGAAAACTGTCTCCCAGGTTCTACTGTTTCCCATCAGCAACCAAAGGCTTATCTTTATTTCATGCTTCAAACAGTCTAGCTAGTCGTCCTCTTGTCCATATGCGGATTTCTGTCATTCTACACTGGACCTTACTGATCTCATGGAAGAATCTGATGGAAGAATGGGCCATTCTTATGAAATTCTCATAGGTTTTTTCCATTATTTCCTTAGCAGAAAAAAAGCTGCTATTATTGAAAGGGATTCTGCAGAACAAATGATAAATATTGCTCAACAAAGCCTGGTGGACAACATCTCTCAGAGACACAGACCTGATATGAATATGTTGTTTCTAAATGTGAAAGTGAGAAAAATGATTCACTGGATGAGCTGACAAGGAAAAGAACATATCTGAAAAAGAAATTGAAAAATTGGAAGCTATATTTGTAGGAGAAGCTGGTCTTGACATGAGTGGCCTAACAAAAGAATGGCTTTTTCTTCTAATTTGACAGATTTTTCATCCAGACTGTTGCATTTTTACATATCACAAGGACTTCAGCTGTCATTGGTTTAGGAGCTTGAACTGTAGTGATTACTCTGAATTCCAGTTGGTTGGTGCTCTAATGGGACTAGCTGTCTATATCAGCAGATTGCTGGAAGTTGAATTTCCACCATGCTGCTAGAAAAAGCTACTAAGGCTACATGCACACTAGTTGTTTCAAAAGCAGCAAGACCATTTTGTCTGGCTGCGATTTGAACCTTATTTGCCCATAGCTGGACACATCTCCCTTCCCCACTGTTGATGTCAGACCTTTTAGGACCTCCCACAGCAAAGTGTTGGGCCAGTCACTGTCTCTGCCTGAGCCTACACTACAGCGAAGTGTTTCCATGGGAAACACCCAGAGTTGCAACGAGGTTGATGGCCAATTGCTTTTGAAGTCTATGTGAGGCTGACTTCAGTCGATCTCCAAATTCCCAGGTTTTGGAGTAAAAAGGGGACTTACATCATGCGCTCCTGGTTTCAGAAAGCAGGTGAAGACACCAGTACAACCTCAAGTGTGTCTCCAGTCTTAGTCTTCCCATTGTACCATGTGGCCAGAATGCCCCTGTAGGAATTCGGTATTGTTACTATTGATGAACTATGCCAAGTTATGCTGGAACTGGTTCACGGACTAAAGGAGCTTCTGTCCTAGGAAAGGAATGTTGAAGAAAATTTTCATTCAGCCTTCAAGGTTTTCCAAGAAGAATTTGGAGTAATAAAATATTACAACCAAAAGGTGATGATAAAATCCTAGTTATAAATCAGGATCTGAACATCCAAATTCCACAGAATGAAATAGTTAGTTATTATACAGCCATAAGAGTGGCTGTATACTATAGCCAGTGTGGATTTTTCACATTCTGCAATGTTAAATTGAAAATAACCCCCATGCCATTCTGATCCTTCCCATAAGCTCATTTCAAAACAAAACCTTACAAAACTTAGTCCTGAACTCAGAACCTAGTCCTGAACTCAGAAGCACTTGCTTAACAACCCTTTATGTTTTCATGGCAATACAGAAAACAGACAGAGAGAATCGAGAGTTCAAAGTGTAAAAAGAGAGAGAGAGAAACCCAGACCCCTTTTGGACTTTTTTCCATCAGAGTTCTCATGATTTGTTGAAATTAATTAAAAATCACCCATGTTCACTGAGTACTTGCAATCCTGTTACTGATCTTGCTCCATATGCTGATCTTCATCTTCTGCAGTTTAAAAGTTTCAAAAATGCCTGGCCGATTTTTAATTAATTTAAGAAATTTTACATTGAACAGAATGATAGTATTGGGCATGCTCAGTAAGAACCAACTGTCAGTGTTCTAAAAGCCAGACTAACACCTGCTTGGCTTGGCAAATCAGTGGGCCACACCCACACCAGACCTTTATTTCACTTGAGACAGTCATGGCTTCCCCCAAAGAATCCTAGGAAGTGTAGTTTGTGAAGGGTGCTGAGAGGAGACTCCTATTCCCCTGACAGAGCTCCAGTGGCCAGAGTAGTTTAACAGTCAGCCACTTTGATTGAAGGTCTATGAGGGGAACAGGGTGTCTCCTAGCAACTCTCAGCACCCTCCACTAACTACATTTCCCAGGATTCTTTGGGAGAAGCCGTGACTGTCTAAAGTGTCTGGTGTGGATGTGGCCAGGAACAGTTTTGGTTTATGTTTGGGTGGGAGGCTACATGTGCCTGCTGTAGAATAAAAAGGTGGGGGAAATGATGAAAAAATGATACTGTTCACAATGTTTTCCTTTTGGGAAGGAAAGGTGCTTCCCCTCTGCCCAGTTCCCCCCCCCATCCAATCTCCTCCCCTTGCCCTCCCCTCCCTGCCCCTCCCCCAGGTCAGTTTCACCTATCCTAAACATGATTGCACAGAAATAAATCCCATTGAACTAAAAAAGTATGTAAATGATCAAACCCACCCTCCTACCTCCTATCCCCTCCCTCTTGCTCCTTCCCTCCCCCTTCCTTTGCCCCTCCCCCTCCCAGTACTCTCCGCCCCTCCTGCTCCTCCTCCCCATGGTTTTTTACCTATCTTAAACATGATTGCACAGGAGTAAATCCCACTGAACTCAATAAGCATGCAAATGATCAAACCTGCCCTCCCCTCCTTCTTCCTCCCATCACCTCCCTTTTGCCCCTTCCCTCCCCCTTCCTTTGCCCTTCCCTTTCCAATCCCCTCCTTCCCCCTCCTTCTTCTTCCCCTCCTTCCGCTCCCCTCTCCTTCTTCTTCCCTCTCATCCCCGCTCCCCCTCCTCCTCCCCCACGGTCAGTTTCACATATCCTAAGCATAATTGCATGGGAGTAAATCCCATTGAACTCAATAAGCATGCAAATGATCAGACCTGCCCTCCCCTCCTTCCCCTCTCCTCTCCCCTCCCATCTTCCTTCTTCCTCCTCCCCTGCCCACTCCAGCCCTCCCTCCTTCCCCCCTGGTTTTACCTATCCTAAGCACAATTGCACAGGAGTAAATCCCACTGAACTCAATAAACATGCAAATGATCAAAGCTGCCCTTCTCCCCTCTCCCTCCTGCCTACTCCTATCCCCCTCCTCCCATCTGCCCTTCCTCCCTTTCCTCGTCCCCTCCCCATCCCCCATGGTCAGTTTCACCTATCCTAAGCATGATTGCAGGGGCGTAAATCCCACTGAACTCAATAAGCATGCAAATTATCAGTCCATTCTCAGCAAACTTGCACAGGATCCCATTTCTTACCTCCCGGATTAAAAAGCAGAGAATTTCACTAACAGGCAAAAACCTTGCGGTTTAAGAACATACCTATAGCCCACAGATATTTCTATCAAACTTTAAAAAGCAGAGAAATTGGGCAGCTATAGTGAATGCACCAGGGGAGCAGGAGACCTGACCTCCTCTCTGAGATATTGGACTGCCCTACAAATTTGTCAAAATGCAAACACAATGTGGGTTGGTCTTTCACAGTCCAATCCACTTCCTGTGTAGCTTGGAAGAATTTGGTAACATGAGCTTCTGAGCATATGGTGAGTGGTGGCAACACCTGTAATCAGCCCAACTAATAGAAACAAGACATGTGCTGTGCTGGTCTTGTTTTAGCAGGAAGCAACATTTAGATACAGCTGATATAGTTCAGAGTGTCACTTTAAATATGTTTGATTTACTTTACAATTTTAGTGAAGTTTCCTATAGTAAATCATTTTCTTTTGCTTCTGTGAATATGTGAAGCACTGCAACACTTTGCAAAATATACACTAAAAAACTCCAAAATCAATTGTGGAATAATGGCACTCACTATTCTGCAGAACAGTCTCCAGGGGACATTAGGAGTATCTCAATTTGCACAACATAAAATAGTGGGAGATGAAATATATTCTAGCAAACTTCTAGGTGTGCTCTATGTTTTAGATTGGCCATGGCCACCTTTCCTTGAATGAAGTGGTTTAAACATAGCAGGCAGAAAACATGCATCCTGGGCAGGCCAAGTTTGTTTTGTCCAACAGCTAGAGTCTTTGCGTAAGTGGCAACATATTGTAATCCATCTGATTTTATATCAAACTGCAGCTTCCGATTCAACTGTTAATGCACCCAAAATAGAAATAGAACATAACCTCCAATTTGAAACACAAAAGACTATCTTCCCCTTCATATTACAGTGATCAATAAAAAGGCTTTGAAATTAATAAAAATAAATTTGACGCAGGTTTTTAGGATGAATAACAAGGGAAATAAAATTTTCTATATTAGATTCTCTGTAGAAACAACAGTAACACAGGAAAGAAGCAAAGTAAGAAGAACACCAACAAATATACAAAAATGTAATTCTCCATCTTTGGAGATGGCAGGTGTTGCCACCACTCACCATATGCTCAGAGACACATGTTACCAAATTCTTCCAAGCTACACAGCAAGTGGATTGGACTATGAAAGACCAACCCAAATTGTGCTTGCATTTTGATAAATTTGTAGGGCTGTCCAATATCTCAGAGAAGAGGTCAGGTCTCCTGCTCCCCTGGTGCATTCACTATAGCTGCCCAATTTCCCTGCTTTTTAAATATTAATAGAAATATTTGTTGGCTGTAGGTACATTCTTAAACCAAAAGGTTTTCTTGTCTGTTAGTGAATATAAAACAACTTTATACACAAATATGAACAAATGAAAACTGGTATAACCTGGAGATACTCATCTGAAAAAAGTAAGATCAACCAAAATATAACTAAACCAAACCATAGGTCTTCTGCAGTGGTCACAAATTTATTTAAAGGTTATGTCAGTGTTTATTTGTTCATATTTGTTGCATAAAGTCATTTTATATAAATAGTTTATACTATTTTATTTTGTGGAATTTGGATGATCCATTTCCTCTTTGTATAGTTTGATAAAATACCAGTGACCAATCAGAATAGAAAATCCTATGTGCAGCTTTATATAGCCACACCACCTGTGCTCTGCCTCCATAGTCGGAGGAAATAAGCTTCAAAATACCATTTCTGGAGGGGAAAGTGCTCTTGTCCTGTGGGTTTCCCATAGGCGTCTGGTTGGCCACTGTGAGAACAGGATGCTGGACTAGATGGGCCCCTGGCCTGATCCAGCAGGGCTCTTCTCAGGTTCTTATGACTTCCTTCTCAACAAATCAATGTACAGTTTGCAGCATTTTATTGTGGATTTCAAAGTGTTTGTGCTTCATATACATCACTGCTGCTTCATCCTGAAGAAGCTGAAATTCCAGTTTGTGGAAGTCCTGAACTGGACATGCATGCTCTCAAAAGGCACACACAATGTAATGGCTACCAGAAAATTGATCTTACTGTCTTGTATTTCTGGCAAGTAGTGCTTGCATTTCCTCTTGAGCTTCAAAAAGAAGCTCCTACAGGAAGTGACTGAGTCCATGTAGGAGGAATGGCTGACCTGAATTTAAAGATTTCAACCTGCATCCACAAAGCATTCACAAATTGGTAATTTTTGTTTCCATCCTCATTATGCTGACTTTAAATACTTTGGCAGGTACTTGGGAGGGAGCACCTTCTTGGTGGTGGCCCTGCACTTCTGGATCTTTGGCTTGTACCCAACAAAGTCCTTCCACTGGTGCAAGGAATTCTCCTTACACAATGGAACTTCCTCTCCCTCTCCTCCCCCCATGTACCTCACAAATCTGTTCCAGGGGTCCCTCCCACAACCCTTTAGAGCAGATTTGAGGGGGGCACACCAGAAGAGGAGAGAGAGGGGGAAGTTCCATTGTTCAAGCAGAAGTACCTGTGAGAATGAGAGAACTGTGTTGGGTACAACCCTGTATTCCAACAGAAGCCAACCCTATGGCTCTTTATGGGCCATGAAGAGATTTGTTCCTGCTGTTTTGGAATTATTTTAAGGTGTTTTTTTTGTAAACTGCTTAGAGGGTTTTTTGTACCATCAAGCATTGTAAAATTTTGTTAAATAAAAAGATAATACAATAAAGTGGATCTGTGGTGTTGCTTTTATCCTGATTACATTGGGTTATATGGCTGCACTGGGCTGAGGGTTGTGCTGGCTATTTTAATGTTATTGATTGTTTTAAATTTTGTATTTAGGTATTGCTATTGTTTGCTTAGTTTACATATTTTTGTTTGCCACATTCTGAGGAAATCCTTCTGCAAAAGCGGGATATGCATCTCTTAAAGAAAAGAAAATATGTTGCAGCCCTGGTTTTCTAGCTTGAATCTGTTGTCCAATCAACAGATTAAGAGGAAAATATGGACAGCAGAAATTAGCACAGGCCATTTTACCAGCAGTGCACTTCCCAAAAGGTACAAAAGCACATTGGGATGGATCCAGGCTCAGTTAGTTGCACTTCAGTCCCATGTAAAAAGTTAATGGCTAGATTTCAATGGGAAGTTAAGTGTGATGCAGAACCTCAGGCCCCGGGGCCAAACACAGCCCTCCCTAGATCACACCCCTTCCTCAGCCACACACCCTCACCAGAATGTCTCCTTGAAGTCTGATAATGCCTCTTGGTTACCTGGATGGAGAGGGTTGTGTGTGTGCTGAAACTAGCCTAGTTGTACAAAGATAAGATTTGTATTAATTGCTTCACTCACTTTTGCCTCTGGCCCCTCCTACCTGTGACATATAGCCCCAGAAGGTTGCCCAGCTGGGAATGGTCTGAAAAAGTTTAACGTCTAAATTCTGTTAACATCTGCTCCAGGAAATTGAGTTTTAGACCATTTGAAGCCCATTGTGATTATTTGCAAGGCATTTTGATAGTAAAGTGGCTGCTTCTGTAGCAGTCTTAATACCACATCCACACTCAATGTAGCCCCAGTGAGGCGTCCAGTGCAACGTCTGCTGCAGCTTCTTGGGATCGGTTTCAGCTGATGTGGCCTGATGATGTGCTTGCGATGATGTGTCCAGCAACATGTTTTCTCAACCCTTGCCCTTCTTGGCTTATTAAAGTTTGCCGAGGGGGTATGACCAAATGGATCCAGGGTGTGGTCATCATGTCTTTGTGGCTGGGAATGGCCCCAGCAGACCTGAAAGAGGCAGTGATCCAACCGCTCCTGAAAAAGACCACCTTGGACCCATTGGTTTGTTACAACTATCTCCAATTTCCCAGGTTTTGGAGTAGAAAGGGGCAGAGCATGACTAACATCATGTGTTCCCGGTTTCAGAAAACAGGTGGAGACACCAGTACAACTGCAGTACACTGGTCGCAAATATCTCCTGTTTAGGGAAGGTGATCGAAAGGGTTGTGACTAGGGATGGGCAAACATTTCACTAAAATCAAATGTAGTGCTGGACTTTTCAATAGTCCACAAGTTTGTTATCTTCGTAGACCCATCCTGAATGCTGCAAGTTTCCCCAGCTTTTCCAACACCGGATTTAAAAAAAAACAAAACCCACCAAACTTTGCTTTGCTAACATTAAACTAACTAGCCTGTGACCAACAAGTGGATCCCGTCCCTAGTTGTGGCACAATAATTGCAAGCACTCTTAGATGAAATAGATTATCTTGACTCATTTCAATCTGGGGTCAGGTCTAGTTATAGGACAGAATCCGCCTTGGTCGCCCTGATGAATGACCTTTATCAGGAGAAGGATAGGGGGAGTGTGATCCTGTTGTTTTTACTTGATCTCTCAGAGGGTTTTGTTACCATTGACCGTGGTAGCCAAATTGGTGAGATGGGTATCGGAGGTACTGTTTTACAGTGGTTCTGATTCTATCTCTAGGGTCGGTTTCAGAAAATAGCATTGGAATGATTGTCTTTTAGCCTCCTGGCAGTTGTGCTGTGGGGTTCCACAGTTATCATCTTGTCTCCAATGCTGTTTAACATCTATATGAAGCTGTTGGGAGTGGTCATCAGGAGATTTGGGGCAAGGTGTCAGCTGTACACTGATGATACCTAGCTCTATTTCTCTGTAACATCTGAACTGGGAGAGGCTGTGCAAGCCCTGGACCAGTGCCTGGATGAGGGCCAACAAACTGACTCCTACTGAATCCTAGCAAGATGGAGGCACTTTGGGTAGGTGTTTCCCAAGTCCAGATAATTGGTTAATTGCCTGCTTTGGATGGGATCATACTCCCTCTGAAAGAGCAGGTTCATAGTCTGGGTGTGCTCCTGTATCCATCTTTGTCACTAGAGGCCCAGGTGACCTCAGTGGCTAGGGGTGCCTTTTACCAGCTTTGGCTGGTAAAATAGCTGGCCTAGGATAGCCTGGCCACTGTTGTCCATGAACTGGTAACCTCTAGGCTGGATTACTGTAATGCGCCCTACGTGGAGCTGCTTTTGAAGTTGGTTCGCAACCTGAAGCTGGTGCAAAATGTGGCAGTGTCACTGCTCACTGGGGCAGGATGTCACCAACGTGTTACCCTGCTGCTGAAACATTTGCACTGGCTTTCAATTAGCTACCAGACTAAGTTCAAGATGCTGGTTTTGGTGTATAAGCCTTATACAGCTTGAGACCAAGATACTGTTAATCAGGTCATTGATGGACCCCTGTACGTTTACATATGACAGTCAGGTTAGAAGTGGATGCATAGAGTAGAGCAGGCAGAGTGAAGCTATGATGAACCTAGACAGAAGACAATTCTGTGCTGTGTGTATCATTTCTGGATGAAGGCTACTAGTGCTTCTGTGAGCATTGCATCTTCTGCTGCCAGAGATAAGGAGCTGGCACAGAGATGCTAGACAGCCAAAACAAAGTTGAAGGGAAAAATACAAATGCGGTTTTGAAACTCTGTCAAAGGTGCCAGTGGAAAATCACTGATGCAAGGGTCTTAGGTACTTACTTTATTCCCCTCCCAGACAAATTATGGAAATTCATGGTCTGTGTATTTTGGTCCACCCTCAGTTATGATTAAAATCCATGTAATATTAATGGAAAATTCCAACCCCTGATCTAGTTTTGCTGGTCAGTATGAAAGATGTATTCAAATGTTGGTGAGTAATCTGTTCTTCCTGGGCGGGGGGGGGGATTGCCTCTGGATTACTTTTGCTTCTTTTCTTGGTGCTGTCTGTTCTGTTCTGCTTGGCTTTCACATTCTTTGCCAAGCCAAAGGCTTCAGGCCTACCGGCTTGTAGGTAACTATATCTTTCTTTAATCTAATATTCGAGGAAACTTATAATAAAATACACAAGTAGTGGGCTGGAGATAGGAGGAAAATACATTATTTATTCTGTTTACATTTGTATTGTTTTAATCAATTAGCTCCTGCAAATATATATGTATCACATCACTTTGAGATATTTTCTAAGTTATTTTAAGTTGCTGTAGTTTCAAATGTTATCTGTGTTTTATTTTCTGTCAGTGCTGTAACACCGCTATGCCTTGTACATTAATAAACTGTTTCGGTTATAGTAGTTTGTGATTTTTAGTAACAGATTGTGTTTTAGTAATAGATTGTGTTTTCTTCCTTGTTCCTCCAAGCTGCTGCCGAGCAAATAGATGAATCCAATGAGGGTTGACGCATAGGCCAGAGTTTAGCAGTGTATGCATGGGCCTTGATTGGATACATTAATTTAGAACCTAATTTTCAGATACCTGAAAGATCGTCTACCACATATATCCCTAGACATTCACTGTGGTCTGAAGGTGAAGGCTTCCAGCAGATACCATCTCATCAGGAGATCCGTTCTGCACAACATAGGAAGACCTTTAATGTTGCGGCACCTACACTTTGGAATTAATTTGGAATCCCCTTAGATATTAGACAGGCACCATCTGTTTTCTTTTCAGCACCTATTGAAGACTTTCCTCTTTCAACAGGCCTTTTAAATAGAGGTCTTATCCCAGTCTGCATTGATGTTGGATTTGTTTTTAATATTTTTTTAAAAAAATTAAAATGTTTTAAAGATGTTTTGCTTTTAATATGTTTATAAAGATGTTTTGGTTTAAGTTTTTTTTTCAAATAGTGTTTTATCACTTGATTGCCACCTGGGCCCCCTTTGAGAGATAGGGCAGGATATAAATGTAATTAATTAATTAATTAATTAATTAATTAATTAATTAATTAAAAGTTTCCCCAACTCTGCTATCAACCCAAGAATAACACCATGTCTTCCATGCATCCCTATTTTTGGGGCCCTGACCATGGTTTGTGTTGTTTTCAAGTCTGTTTTTAGTGCAATAACCCATTCAATTAAAGTCCCCTGTTAGCACTCTTCTCCATCTTCAAAGACTCCTAGGGGAAGACTTTTCATGAGGAATTTATCCAATTATTGGTTACAGCAGGAATGGAAATTGCCAAAAACTGGAAAAAAATAGTCACAGGATATACTACTCCTGGTTAGTTCTCAAGGCTTTGGCAGATTGCTCTTGCAGAGAAATTGACACATCACTGTAGATTACTAAGAGGTGTTAGTAAACAAGATTTCTTTTCAAAAATAGGGCTCCTATTTATACTGCATATAAATAAAGGATTCCCTGGGCAGAGTTCACCATGTGCTCACTTATTCTGGACAGCTGACACCCCTGGTCCCCCTGGTTTTTCCTAGTGCAGATATAGTTTTGTTATTGTGAGTTCACTGTTAGGGTTGTATCTAAATCATCCCTTGCACAACAGAACTTTTCCCCTTGCTCTCCTATGCCCCCGCCAAAACCCTGTTCTTGGGTTTCCCCTAACCCTCTGGTTCCCACGGGAAGAGGGAAGGGAATCTCTGCTGCACAAGCTCAAGCCCAAACCCTTGCAAAAATGGGACAACTCCACCGGATACAACCCTATGTTTATAATTTTTGTAGAACTTCATTTAAAAGTATCCTCAGTCCCTATTTTTGCTATTTGCAGACATATTGGAACAGAGGAGATACTCCTTTGTGCTCACAGATGTGCTGGAGTTCTACAAGTTTCAACAGCTCCCCAAATCTCTAGAAGTTGTATGTTGATTCTAGCATGTGGAGCATGAACACATCATGTACTGCTTCTTCCTTTCCTCCCGCTCTGGCTATTGCAGAGCAAATGATCAGCAGGCAGGAAAGAGCTTTCTGCAATATGTAATAACAATGGGAGGGTATAGATAAAGGGCAGTGGTCTTTGGCAGTGAAAACAGTGGGTTACAACAGTATACCAGAGCCAGTATACCAGACATTTTTGACTTAGATGCTTCATCATGATCTCAAACCTCAGTATGCTCACGATCTCCACACATACACATACACACACGCCCTAATATGCTTAGACAGCTGGTATAGCACAGTGGGGAGGAGAGCCTGGCTGGGTGTCCAGAGTCTGTGAGTTCAAATCCCCGCTCGTGTCTCCTGAGCATCAGGGGGTAGCTAAAGATCCCCCCCACAGTGAGTGGCTCAGGCGTTACGTGCCCTGCCACCTGTGCAGCCGTGGGCAAGCTGCATAGTCCCAAGGAGCCCAGTTGCCCCCAGAAGGCAGTTGCAGACAAGGAAGGGGTTGGCTTGTGCAGCTGTGGCAAGCTGAGCAGGCCCTAGCCAGCTGGGGAGGACTAGCCTCAGAGGGAGGCAATGGTAAACCCCTTCTGAATACCGCTTACCATGAACACCCTATTCATAGGGTCGCCCATAAGTCGGGATCGACTTGAAGGCAGTCCATTTACATTTTTACTAATATGCTTTCCTTAGCAATTGGCAACTATCAAACCACCATATTCAACAGGCATATGTTCTTCACTTTATCTTTGACTCCTCTTACTCTCCTGTAGTACCCACCTCTTAAGCAGAGGTACAAACAAAGGGCATGTTCCTTGGAGTGCATGTATTGATTGGAGAATGTACGTACTGCCCAGAGAATGTACAACATGCAGTTGAGAGGCATACATTCCCTGAGGCCTGTCAGAGAGTATATATATATTGACCAGGAAATAAGCAGAACTCCAGGCTTATCCACATGGAAGCATTACTTCGTACTAAAGATGCCGTTTTTACCTCTGTTTTCTATTTGCACTGTCCACAGTAAGGGTTCAATGCCAGCTGCAAACACGGTGTTTTCTATTCACACTGAGGGGAAGGATCAATCACACAGTTTTCTAAAGCATGCCCTCTAATTTAACGTTTCCATTCCCTTTGATTACCTGGCAACAGAATATGGTCCATTTGTTCTACCAGTTGCTTCCATTCTTTAAAAACAACAACAACCCGAAAGTGCAATTATTTGTATTTTCATTGGTACAATACAGCTGAAATACAAATCTTTGTTTGAGCAGTGTAATGCTTTTGCGCACACGTCAGGGGGAAAAGAAAAATAAGGCACCTTTTGCAGCAACATAAAAAGGCTTGCAGAATGGGGGGAGAACAGCTAGAAGTTGCTCTTCAGCCCACAGGAAATAAAATGAAGGAAGGGGGGAGGAGGGAGTGGGCATGGAGAGGGGAATTGACACACCCACCTAAAAGCATTGGAGCAAAGTGTTTGTAAGCACTAGAGATATGGAGTGAAGATGTTTTTCCTTCCCTTTTCATATTATCAGAGGATTGGGTTAGTACGGATTTACAGAGGGGAAACTGCATGATAGCTTCTGTTTGCCAGTAATATCCTGTGAACCATGCAAATTAAAAGGGGATGTGAGTAGCACCAAACACACTCCCAAACCACTGTGCAGATGACCCCCCCCCTTCACGGACAGACTATGTGCACATTCTCCATGGGTTGAGGTGAATGCACACAATGACTGGTATTTATGCACATTAGCGTCTCAACTCACATTACCTCTAACATACATGTGCAGAGCATTTCACAATCTCAGTCCCTTTTCACAATAACTCTATGAAGTAGCTCCCTATCCTTCCCATTTTATAGATGTAGAACTGCGCCTCCGTGGTGCAGAGTGGTAAGCGGCGGTAACGCAGCCGAAGCTCTGCTCACGGCCGGAGTTCGATTCCAACAGAAGGAGGAAGTCGAATCTCCGGTAAAAGGGGTCAAGGTCCACTCAGCCTTCCATCCATCCGTGGTCGGTAAAATGAGTACCCGGCATATGCTGGGGGGTACAGAAAGGCAGGGGAAGGAACAGGCAATCCCACCCCATATATACGGTCTGCCTAGTAAATGTCGCAAGACGTCACCCTGAGAGTCGGAAACGACTCGCACTACAAGTGCAGGGACACCTTTACCTTTAGAACTGAGGCTGAGAAATAGTTGTTTGCACAAGGTCCCACAAAGAACTCGTGATGCAGCTGTGATTCAGATCCAAGTCACCCAGGTCCAATATTCTGATCACTGGACATACACCACCTCCTTTATGAGCTACCATATAATCCTTCACAGTTTGACACCTGATACTGAAATGAAAGTTGTCTTGGCAAAAACAAGCACAGCTTTTATTAGCCGAAGATAATGTGATCCACAAAACAGCATCCTTCTACTTATGCCACAGTGATATGTGACTAACAGCTCTATAGCCATCGGGAGGGGACACAAATTCCAAACCCTACTGACAAAGCACACAAATGACAGATGATTAAATCATCGTTAGTGCCTTCAAACTTCATCATGAATCTCTCTCTCTCTCTCTCTCTCTCTCTCTCGAACACACATTTGGTATCCCCAGATCTGGATTTTGCACTTACAATCTAGATTTCACAGATTCCACGTCAAAGTGAATTTCCATTCAAAAGTGACAGTTTTTATATAAGACAAATTTGCTGAAGTTTTAATTTTAGTTTTAAAAAATGTTTCAGTGCTATTTTTTATGCAGGTTGCTTCACGATCCAGTTCTAGTTTCATTTCTATTATATGCTATATTCCTTGAAGCTTCATTGGTTAATAATGCATCATATTTACATAACATTTTAAAGAACATTCAAAGCACTTCACCTACATTATCTTGTTGCAATCTTTACGAAAACACTTTCAGGCAAGTCACTGTTATTGTCCCAAAACTGCCTATGGGCGACTGAGGGCCAGAGACATTAGTTTAACCCAGGGTTTGTGACAGCAAGGTGAGATTTGAACCAGGGGTTTCCAGATTCATAATTCAGTCATATCATCTATGCCAGAGATGAGCAACCCGCAGGATCTCTAACAGCTTCGCCCCTTCAGGCCCAAGTTGTTCCTGGTAAGAGATGGAGATAGCATGGAAAAGGTACCCCTGGGGAATAAGAGCTGAGCACTTCGAAAGAATCAGTCCAGATGGATCTACTCTTTCAAAAGGCATCCCTGGGTGGGTAGGGTAGGGGTGTGTGTGTGTGTGCGTGTGTGTGTGTGTGTGTGAGAGAGAGAGAGAGGGGGGGGATGAGTATGCACTCCCTTGTCTCATAATACTAGAGCTCAGGGCCATCTAATAAAGCTGAATATTGGGAGATTCAGCACAAACAAAAGAAACAGCTTCTTCTTCACCCAGCAGAAAGTTAAACTATGGAATTCGCTCTCCCAAGATGTAGTGATGGCCAGCAGCTCAGATTACTTTAGAAGAGGATTCTACAAATTCACAGAGGATAAGGCTACTAGCTACGAATTTCCTCCACTGTTAGAAGTGGTATGTCTCTGAATACCAGTTGCTGGGAATCCCAAGTTGTGGACGAGCACTGTAGCACTCAGGTTCTGTTCGCAGGTTTCCCATGAGCATCTGGTTGGCCATTGTGAGAACATTGGGACTGGTAGGACAGAAGGCAGGGAGGCCAACAGTAGGTGGAGCCAGAGACGATGACAGGCAAAGCCAACTAATTCTAACATTGTCCCCATCCTCCTCCCTGCTGGGTTTTATAAGGGGCAGCACTGAAATTAAGGCGAAGGAAGCTGATAGGCTGTACTATCCCCTGGAGTGGCTGTAAATAAGAAGACAGGGGGCTGGCAAAGGGCAGACTGTGATTGTTGGCCATAATGGACCAAACTCCAGGCTGTTGGACTAGATAGGCCGTTGGTCTGATCTAGCGGGGCTTTTCTTCAGTTCTTATGCATGTATGAGAGATCTAGAAAGAGTATGGGGTGAAAATCTAAAGAAGGAGAAAGTGTGAGTTGGCTCTGACCTTGCCCACTACTGAGTCTGGCCCCACCCATTGCTGTCATGAAGCTCCTGACAAATTTACTCCTAAGGAATGCAACCCTCAGCAGTAAAAGGACTTCTGCTTTATGCTACATAAACTCTTTACTCTGGCACATGGCAAAGTAAATTCCCAGCCTGTCCCTCACATACAACTTGCCAGTGCCAAACAACTGAAATCCTCACATTGCTTAATGCCATCTGCCCTGGATGCATCACTTCAGGGCAATGTCTTAGAGTTTTTTAAAACCTCTTTCCCACTTTGCAGAGTTTTCTGGCAAAAAAAACTGTTTCGCCAATCCCCGTGACACAAAAATCCATTGTAGCGGAGAAAAGAGTGGTGATGATAGCCATTTCCAGTCTCAGTCACAAAAGAGATGTCTATCCATCTAGTGCCAATCAGTTTGCTGTGGAACAACCCACAGGGAGAAGTTGTTGTTCATTCTCCAGTAAGGAAAAAGTTGCTTATCCAGAGCTCCATCATTCCTAAAGATATGGATCCAGTTTAGTTACATGTAGTTAGAATAACAACATCGGAGGAGCCTGCTGGAAGAGGCCAAACGTCCATCTAGTCCACCACTCTACTCTCTTTTTTTAATCATATTTTTATTAATTTTACTCATTTCAAATATGAAATAAATCACAAAATAAATGCATAATACCAATATAATAAAACAAAATTATCATTTCAGCACTTTCATGTACATTTCAATTTCCAGGTAAAATATTATACTAAATTATTTCTTTTACAATATTTATTCAACTAATTACTTCCTTTCTTTTCCTCTTATTCTATTTTGCAGGTACCTGTCAGAGACTAATGCTAATCATGAATTATCACAGGGCGGAATAATTCTTCATGAATGCCAAATACGCTGTTGGAGGCGCCGTGCCATTTTCTTGTATACTTACATAATTAATAAAATCAAACCAAATTGAAATAAATGTTTCTCCTTTCCCTATACTGTTAGCTGTCCTTATCTTATCTGTCAGTTTTTCTAAGAGGGCTGTCTCCCATACTATACGATACCAATATTCTTTAGTCGCACCTTCCAACTCTTTCCAGAACCGTGCTATGGACAACCGTGCTGCCAATAACAGAAAACTGATCAGAGGTTTATTGCATGGAACTGAATCCTCATTCAAAAATAAATTCAATACTGCTAAGTGTGGTGACGGATTAACTTGTTGGTCCAATTTCCTCAAAATAGAAATCCAGAATTTTTGACATCCCCACCACATGTGTATGAATGTGCCTGTCTCCTGACATAGAATCGTAGAATCATAGAGTTGGAAGGGAACTATAAGGCCATCAAGTCAACCCCCCTGCTCAATGCAGGAATCCAAAATAAAGCATTCCTGACAGATGGCTGTCTAGTTGCCTCTTGAATGCTTCCAGTGCCAGAGAGCCCACCACCTCCCTAGGTAATGGGTTCCACAGTTCGGACGTTTTTCCTGATGTTCAGCTGAAATCTGGCTTCCTCTAATTTGAGTCCATTATTTCATGTCCTGCACTCCGGGATGAGAAGAGATCCTGGCCCTCCTCTGTGTACCTTGCAAGTACTTGAACAGTGAAATCATATCTCCCCTCAGTCTTCTCTTCTCAAGGCTAAACATGCCCAGTTCTTTCAGTCTCTCCTCATACGGCTTAGTTTCCAGTTCCCTGATAATCCTCATTGCCCTTCTTGAACCTGTTCCAGTTTGTATGCATCCTTTTAAAGTGTGGTGTCCAGAACTGGATGCAGTACTCAAGATGAGGCCTAACCAGTGCCGAATAGAGGGAAACCAATACTTCATTTGATTTGGAAGTTATACTTCTGTTAATGCAGCCTAAAATAGCATTTACCTTTTTTGCAGCCACATCACACTGTTAGCTCATATTCAGCCTGTGATCAACAACAATTCCAAGATCCTTCTTGCATGTAGCATTGCTGAGCCAAGTATTCCCCTTCTTATAACTGTGCTTTTGGTTTCTTTTTCCTTTGCACTTATCCCTGTTAAATTTCATTTTGTTGTTTTCAGCCCAATGCTCCAGCCAATCAAGATCACTTTGAATTTTGTTTTTGAGTTCCAAGGTATTGGCTATCCCTCCCAATTTTCTATCATCTGCAAATCTGATAAGCATTCCCTGCACCTCTTCATCCAAGTCATTAATAAAAATGTTGAACAGCACTGGGCCCTGCGTAACTCCACCCATTACTGCCCCCCAGTTTGAGAAACAGCCATTGATAAACAATCTTTAAGTATGATTCTGTAGCCAACTGTGGATCCACCTGATAGTTGTTTCATCTAGCCCACATTTAGGTAGCTTGCTAACCAGAATATCATGGGGCACTTTGTCAAAAGCTTTGCTGAAGTCGAGATATATTATGTTCACAGCATTCCCACAGTCTATGAAGACCTCTATAAAAGAGATGCAAGGATGACAGATTCATTCATGGAGGAACCACATGATGAAGAACCAGACATTTTAGAATGTGAGGTGAAAGCTGCTCTTAAAATACTTGGAAGAAACAAATCAGCAGTAACAGATGGCATACCAAGAGTTGCTACAAGCTACGGAGACTGAATCTGTCCAAATTTTGACAAAAATTTGTCAACAAATATGGAAAACTAAACAATGGCCCACAGACTGGAAATGTTCCATATACATCCCAATTACAAAGAAAGGGGATCCCAGGGAATGCAGTAATTATCAAACTATTGCCTTAATATCCCATGCAAGTAAAGTAATGCCCAAGATTCTACAACAAAGGCACTTACCATATATGGAGCGAGAAATGCCAGATGTCCAAGCTGGATTTAGAAAGGGAAGAGGCACCAGAGATCATATCGCAAACATACGTTGGATAATGGAACGGACCAAGGAATTTCAGAAGGAAATCACCCTGTGCTTTATAGTTTACAGGAAAGCCTTTGATTGTGTAGATCATGAAAAACTATGGAATGCTTTAAAACATACAGGGGTGCCACAGCATCTGACTGTCCTAATGCGCAACCTATACTCTGGACAAGAGGCTACCGTAAGGACAGAGTATGGAGAAACCGACTGGTTCCTAATTGGAAAGGGTGTGAGACGGGTGTATTTTATCACCCTACTTGTTTAATCTATATGCAGAACATATCATATGGAAAGGGGGTTTGGACCAAGATGGAGGTGTGAAAATTGGAGGGAGAAATATCAATAATTTAAGATATGCAGACGATACCATACTACTAGCAGAAACCAGTAATTATTTGAAAAGAATGCTGATGAAAGTTAGAGAGCACAAATGCAAGACTACAGCTGAACGTCAAGCAGACTAAAGTAATGACAACAGAAGATTTATGTAACTTTCAAGTTGACAACGAGGACACTGAGCTTGTCAAGGATTATCAATACCTTGGCACAGTCATTAACCAAAATGGAGACAATAGTCAAGAAATCAGAAAAAGACTAGGAGTGGGGAGGGCAGCTATGACAGAACTAGAAAAGGTCCTCAAATGCAAAGATGTATCACTGAACACTAAAGTCAGGATCATTCAGACCATGGTATTCCCGATCTCTATGTATATGTGTGAAAGTTGGACAGTGACAAAAGTGGATAAGAGAAAAATCAACTCATTTGAAATGTGGTGTTGGAGGAGAGCTTTGTGCATACCATGGATTGTGAAAAAGACAAATAACTGGGTGTTAGAACAAATTAAACCAGAACTGGTGCTAGAAGCTAAAATGATGAAACTGAGGTTATCATACTTTAGACACATAATGAGAAGACATATTTCACTAGAAAAGACAATGATGCTGGGAAAAACAGAAGGAAGTAGAAAAAGGGGAAGGCCAAACAAGAGATGGATTGATTCCATAAAGGAAGCCACAGACCTGAATTTACAAGATCTGAACAGGGTGGTTCACGATAGATGCTCTTGGAGATGGCTGATTCATAGGGTTGCCATGTCATAATCGACTTGAAGGCACATAACAACAACAACAACCAGGGAGATTACCCAATCAAAAAACAAGATTAGTCTGGCAGGATTTGTTCTTGATAAATCCATGTTGACTTCTAGTAACCACTGCATTGTTCCCAAGGTGCTTACAGATTGACTGTTTTATAATCTGCTCCAGAATTTTACCAGGGATTGATGTCAGGCTGACTGGTCTGTAGTTCCCAGGTTCCTCCTTTTTGCCCTTTTTGAAGATATGGACAACATTAGCCCTCCTCCAATCATCCAGCACTTCACCCATCTTTCACAATTTCACAAAGATAATAGACAGTGCTTCCGAGAGTTTTTCAGCCAGTTCCTTCAATACTCGAGGATGCAGTTTGTTGGGCCCTGCCGATTTGAACTCATTCAAAGTGATTAGGTATTCCTTGACTGTTTCTCTATCAATCTCAAGCTCCAATTCCCAGGAGGGTCATAGACCCTCTTTTGGGAGAAGACTGAGCCAAAGTAGGAATTGCGCATATCTGCCTTTTCTTTGTCATTTGTTATCATTTTACCATCCTCTTTGAGTATCTGTACCACTATTTCTTTTCTCTGTCTTTTACTATGGAGTACCTGAAGAAAGCTTTTTTGTTGCTTTTGGCATCTCCCACTAACTTCAGCTCATTCTCGGCTTTGGCCTTCCTGACGCCAACCCTGTAATGCCGTGCTACCTGTCTGTACTCTTCCTTTGTGGCCTGGCCTTCCTTCCGCTTTCTGTATGTGCCCTTTTTTGTTTTCAGGTCATCTCTAAGCTTTCTGTGAAGCCACACTGGCTTCTTCTATTGTCTTCTCCCTTTTTTCCTTCATGGTCATGTTTGCCATTGTGCCTTTATAATTTCCTTTTTTAGAAACTCCCACCCATCTTGGACTCCTTTTCTCATTAGAGTCGCTTGCCATGGAACCGTACTTACTATTGTTCTGAGTTTATTAAAATCGGCTTTCCTGGAGTCCAGGGTACACGTATGGCTACTTTCATCTTTTGCTTCTGTTAAAATCAAGTATGGTGTGGTAACTTTCCCACAGAGTTCCCATAACTGCCACTTCATCCACCAATTCATCTCTATTGGTTAGAATCAAGTCCAGGATAGGTGATCCTCTGGTTGCTTCCTCCACTTTCTGTAGGAGAAAGTTATATCCAACATAAGTCAGGAATTTCTTGGAGGGGCCATGTTTGGCAGAATTGTCTCCCAACAGATATCGGGGTAATTGAAGTCGCCCATTACTACTACATCATGCATCCTCAAAACATTGGCAATTTGCTTTGCAAAAGTTTCATCCTTGGTAAACTCCAACCACCATGTTCCTTTTATTCTTTGCCCCATTTATTTTAATCCAGATACTATCAGTGGAGGTACCAAGCTCATCCTCCTGTATTTCTGTGCAGGGACATATATTTTTAACATACAGCATGACTCTGCCTCCCTTTCTATTCCTTCTGTTATTTTTGAACAAGTTATTTTTGAACAAGCTGTATTCCAGTCATGGGAGTAATCCCACCAAGTGTCAGTTATACCTATCAAGTCCTAGTTACTCTCCTGTATTAAGAGTTCAAGTTCATCCTGTTTGTGTCCATACTCTGGGCATTGGTATTCAGACATCAAAGACCATGTGATTTACAGCCTGGTCTCCTTCCTCCATTTTTATGAAGATTATTACTGGAGCCCATTAGAGCAGTTCCCTCAGTTCCTCTTACTTTGCACAAGCCTTTGTTAGTCATTACCAAGTTTACGTCTCCCTCCCCCTTAGGATTCAGTTTAAAGCTCTCCTGATAAAGTTCTCCATGCTGTGGCCAAACACATTCTTCCCAGTCCTTGTGAGGTGCAACCCATCTCTTGCCAGCAGTCCATCTTTCAGATAGCATAGCCTGTGGTTCCAGAATCCAAATCTCTCGCATTGGCACCACCTTTGTAACTTATCATTCACCTGGAGTATTTTTCTTTCCCTTTTCCACTCCTCTTCTAAGTACTGGAAGGTTGGACGAGAAAACTATCTGGGCCCCAAAGTCCTTGAGTTTCCTTCCCAGAGCTTCAAAGTCTGTTGTGATTTCTTTGTAGCTCCGCTTGGCAGTATCATTCGTTCCCACATGGATGAGAAGAAAGGGATATCTGTCAGTGGGCTTTATGAGCGATGTCAACCCTTCCATCACATCTTTAATCCATCTTCGAGGAAGGCAGCATACCTGACAATCTTCTCAGCATGCTTGGGTTTCAATCCCATGCAGGAGGGAGTCTCCCACCACTACTACTCTTCTTTTTTTCTTGTTGTGGGGCGTGCTGTCATTGCCTCTGCTTGACTGAGCTTCAGCCTCTCATTTGCTGTCTCGTGGGGTCTCCTGTAATTCTTCACCTCCAGACAGTCCTCTGGTCTCATCCTCAAGCGCCTGGAAGTGGTTCCATAGTTCCACTGGTGATGGATGTCATCTTGTTCTTCTGCTCCTGTCCCCCTTTCCACGGCATTTCCTCCATTTTGTTGTTGCTCTCCACAACAGTCTCCTCTTCCGCTTCAACATGCTGTTGTTCTTCCACCTCCTGTACTTCTCTTTGTTGTTGTTGTTCCAGCTTTCTATCTAAGAACTCTTCATTTTCTCTTATACTCTTCAGTGTGTCCATCCACCATTCCAGGCCTCTCACTTTTTCTTCCAACAGTGCCACCAGCTTGCACTTGTTGCACATGTATGCTATGTTGTTCTCAGGCAAGAAAACAAACATTGCACACATCTTGCAGGTCTCCACCACTGAAGTGTCCTTCCCATCCATAGTCTCTACTGCCTTTTCTTTCTTCCTACTTGTATTGGAATGACCTGTGCTTTATCCTGTCCTTCATGGTAAATAGGAGAGTCCCACAGGTATGTGGTGCACCACACAAGGGGAAAAAATGTAGGGACCTCCCCCATGACCTCCTCTGCCAAACTCCTGTTACGTCTCCCTGTTTGCTCACTCTGTTCGCTCACTCTCTGAGAACTGGTGCCTCCTCTGGACCAGCTAACACAGCTCCCTCTGCGCTGCTCAGTTAGGAGTCAGGAAACAGAATGAAAACTCCCAGCCCACACAGCTGCTCCTAGTTGCAGCCAGCAGCTATCAGGCCACACCCTTTCCAATCAAGATGCTATGGAGCCCTTCAGAGCACACAGTCAGAGCACATGGCTTCAGAGCCCTCTTTGTCTGTCTCTTCCTCCCTACAACTCCTTTGCCAAACTCCTCTCCAACAATATGATGTAGACCCAGAATTTAAAAATGACAGTTTTCTAGGTGTCAGATACCATTGATATAATATCTTGAGGGCTATCTCTCTATTAGGATTGCCAGGTTCTTGGCCTGAGACTGATCCTGTATCTTTAGGAGAAGAGAAAGTCAGCCAAGTGCAGGTGTTCTTGCAACACCGTAATGGGAAAAACCACAAGGTGGAATTCTCCCTTCCCCCTGCACAACTTTTAAAGATACAGAAGACCTCTTGGTTGCCAGGCCCAGCCTCCAAGTCTTCTGTATCTTTAAAAGTTGTGCAGGGGGGAGAATTCCACCTTGTGGTTTTTCCCATTGCAGTGTTGCAAGAACACCTGCACTTGGCTGACTTTCTCTTCTCCTAAAGATACAGGATCAGTCTCAGGCCATGGACCTGGCAACCCTACTCCCTATGTTTTGTTGAAATTGATCCATAAGGTAGCTTTTCCCACTGAGTCATCCAGTCTTCCCTATCTATATCCAATCCTATTTCCCGTTTCCAACATTTCCCCTTTTAATTTATCCAATAATATTTTTTATATATTGGATATCAGCTCTTTAGTTTCTTCCTGAGATTCTAACATTACGTTTTCAAAGCTGGACAGCCATCTGGTTGCACTCTCCTTAATAATAGCATTATTTGAAAAAGCCAAGAGTTGTCTCTCTAATAACCATGGAAGGGGAATATCCTTTATTTATTTGTTTGTTTGTCTGTTTGTCTGTTTGTTTGTTTGTTACCTCTCTGGGTGGTTTACAACAATTACAAACATTTTTTATTATTATTAATTTTTATTCAAATTTTCAAAGACAAAAAAAACACAAAACAAAAATAATTAAACAATAAAATAAAATGTTGACTTCCGATTTGTCGCAGATCAGTTATAAGTCTACAATATATAACAATCCTGTCTCCTAAATTATATTATAAAATCACTTTCCTCCAGTAGTTATCTTAATTAATCATCAAATCTCATAAACATTACTTTATTCTTCCCACAAAAAGTCAAAGAGAGGTTTCAGTTCCTTGAGAGATATATCTTTCAATTTTTCTCCAAATAAACATGTCGATTAATCCATCTCATTCAAATCTGTTAGGTCCAATAATTTCAATAGCCATTCTCATTATCAATGTTAATTCCATCTTCTATCTTCAATAATCCTATTAAGTCCAATAATTTCAGTAACCATTCTTCCATTATCAATAATCCTATTGAATCCAATAATTTCAGTAGCCATTCTTCCATTATCAGTATCCCATAATAATCTTGTTGTCATAGTCATAATCCAAATAAATATATAGATTAATCCGTCTCGCCAAACCTGTTTGAGCCAATAATTTCAATAGCCATTCTTCCATTGTCAATATTAATTCCATCTTCCGTCTTCAATAGTCCTGTTCAGTCCAGTAATTTCAGTATCCATTCTTCCATTATCAGTATCCCATATTAATCTTGCTGTCATAGCCATTGTCATATAGTAAGAGTCTGATGGGAATTTCCTTTATCACAAATATTTTCTTGCCATCAATTCTGAATATGTTGCTAAAATATTGTTGTAAAGTCATCTCTCTGTTCTTCTTTTTTACAAAATGCACTGGCTCATCTCTTAAGAATTTTTCCATTGTCACATATCTGTAGTCCATTCCATAGATTTTTTCTATGTCAAGCTCCATCACATCATTCCAGTCCAAAAAATTATCCAAGACATTAATAACTTTATCTCTATTATCTTCATTAATTTCTACAGAGACAACGTTGATTTCCAAACAGTAAACTTTATTTCTAGTATCCATAAACTCCAGATCTTTTTCCAATTTCACATTTGTTCCAATCTCCAGAGCTTGCATCTTCCCTTTAGTTTTTCTTTTTTCATCTCTAATCTCATCAACTATTTCTTTAAACTCCTGCGTCATTTTACTAAATTCATTTTTCATCTCCTGTCTACCCTGTCTCAGGGTTTGTTTCGTTATCTCAATCTCATCCATTATTTTCTGAAACATAATTTCTTCTATGGTCTCAGCCACTTTCCTGATTGCCATTCTTACAACCACAAAAACAAAAATTATTTCAGTCACAATTGGGTTAATATTCCAGGCTTGATGAAGTCACAGTGTAGACAGTACAGCCTGCCTTATCTCTTATATTCAGGAATACAAAACAAATTTAGTTCCCAGCTTCAAAAGAGTTAGTAGCGTCGTGAACAAGCAGATTCGTCAAAATGAAATAGACCAAAAAAGAATAGTCCCAGACGTATAATGCTCCAAAGTTCATAAATCAAATTTATTTATTTCTTTTCCCTCCTTGAAATAGAAATCCCTCTTCCGTTTATATGTTTAGAATGCACTTCCCGGCCAGCTTTTTGCAATAAAAACTAAGATAGGCTTTTTCAGTTTCTTTCCTCCTTAGTTTCGTGAATAACAGAGAAAATTTTTAACTCACCCAGCAGTTCTTATGTAGCCGATTCATTGACAAATCTCTTTTTTGCTGCAACGATTTAAACCAAATGAAAAAAAATATATAGAAAGAAGGATGCTTGATTGTTTAAGTTCGTTTTCTTTGAAGAAAAGATAAACGTGTCACTTAGTCAGTTAGAGCTTGATGGACGTCCTCCGGCATTGCTGGCTGAACCTTCTCTCATAAATTAATGAGATCCAGTCCTCCCAAACAAAAACAGGCTTTAATGGTTAATCTCTACGTTTTTCCCTGCCCGGGAAAAAATCATCACCAGTCAAAAAAGAACGTTCTGACTGATTTATACTGAAAAAGTTTCTTCTGAGACGAGAGCTCGTCTCAAAAAGCAGGCACAAGCGAAGTCATCCTTCCCGGAAGTCAACAATTACAAACATTAAAAACAAACATACAAATTTAAAAACACATAAAAAAGCAATTTAAAAACAGTTTTTCATCCTTTCCATAGATACTGGATTCCCATTTATGTAACAGATAGAAAGGTGATAATGTCCCTTGGCACGCCATCCAGAAATGCCATAAGAAAGGCATTTATTATAAAACAATGGATGGAATGTCAAGGGAAGGGAGATAAACCCAAGGTTAAATCTGGTGCCTTCTTTGTCCATGCTTTAAACATTGATTGTGTAAATCTGTTCTCAATTGTTAACGCACAACTTATTTTTAAGAAAAGGAAATACACTCAAAGGCATCCCATCTTACTTGAGCCTGTTCTAAATTAGCCCATTGCTTATTTGTATCTCCTGTTATATAGGGAATAATATGTCAAATTTGATTTGCTAAATAATATATATCTAAATTTGGAATTCCCCATCTCCCTAACCTGTTTGCTTTATATAACCCTCTTTTGCTTACCCCAATACTTTTCTGTACAAAGATAAATTGGCTTAATTGCCATAGCCTCAGTTGTGCCATGGGAACCTGAATACCTTAAATAAGAAAGTTAACTTTGAAAATGAAAATGGACTGCCTTCAAGGCGATCCCAACTTATGGCAACCCTATGTATAGGGATTTCATGGTAAGCGGTATTCATACCTCTGAGGCTAGTCCTCCCCAGCTGGCTAGGGCCTGCTCAGCTTGCCACAGCTGCACAAGCCAGCCCCTTCCTTGTCCGCAACTGCCAGCTGGGGGGCAACTGGGCTCCTTGGTAGGGCCGGCCGCAGGCATGCTGGGGCCCTTGGGCATCAGCTTGCCCCGGGCCCTGGCATGTGCACATGTGTGGGTGTGCGCACATGGCCCCCCACCTACCTGTCTCTGCTCCCCTTCCCCCCACGCCCCCAACCTACCTGTCTCCACTCCCCTTCCCCCCATGCCCCCAACCTACCTGTCTCCACTTCCCCTTCCCCTGCAGCTACAGGGGCCCCTGAGGGAACTCTCCGCTCCCCTTCCGCGATCCACAGCAACAGCCACGGATCGCAGGGCAGGAGCTTCCACCTGCCCACCATTCCCTCGCCTCACCTACCTGTCTCCTGTCTTTTACCATTGCCATTAACCAAGATGGCAGCCATGGTCTCCCTAAGGGGATGAAGCCTCTGCCACCATCTTGGATGATGGCACGCGTGTGTACTATGCATGTCCATCTCTGCCATCAACCAAGATGGCGGTAGGGGCTTCCGCACCTTAGGGAAACCTCGGCCGCCATCTTTATTAAGGGCAATGCTAAAAGGCAGGAGACAGGTAGGTGGGGCGAGGAGATGGGATCGTGGAATGGGAACGGAGAGTTCCTTCAGGGGCCCCTGTGGCTCCAGGGGCCCTTGGGTCAGTGCCCCACCTCGCAACCCCTTAGAACCGGCCCTGCTCCTTGGGACTATGCAGCTTGCCCACGGCTGCACAGGTGGCAAGGCACATAACCCCTGAGCCACTCACTGTGGGGGTGAACTTTAGCTGGCCATTGACACCCAGGAGACACGAGCGGGGATATGAACTCACAGACTCTGGACTCCCAGCCAGGCTCTCCTCCCTGCTGTGCTATACCAGCTGTAAGTTAACTTTGGGGAAACATAATCTTAATAATGACTATTCTGTCTATTATTGTCAACTTTCTCTTCGTCCATCTCTTGATATCTTTGCTAATTCTTTGCCATACCAAATTATAATTATCACAATATAGCCTATTGAGGTTCCTAGGAATTTTTACTCCTAGGAATCTCAGCCTGATATGACAAACTGGGACACCTAGGAGGGCCATTAAGAGGTTTTGGATATTTGGGGGGGATACTGAAGCATAAAGCTTCTGATTTTTTATAATTTACTTGTAGGCCTGATGTTAGTATATCAGCTTCTCTTTTAATTGCCTCCGCTGAGGTTTGTGGGTTTGTCAGAGTGATAACTAGATCATTGGCGTATAGCCCAATAATATATGGGAGATCATTTATTCTGATCCTCTGTATATCAGGGTTTTGCTGTATCCTTTCCAGCTCTCTGTTCTTAGTGCAGCCCACAAGCAGGATCTGAGCAGAACAGGACCCTCCCTACTTACAATTCCTAGGAACTGGCATTCAGAGGCTTACTGCCTAGAACAGTGGAGAGATGTGCATTCAGATGCAGGCCCAAATATTCAACAAACTGAAAATAATGCAGTGCCGATAAGTTATTTATCTCTATAGCACCATCTATGCACACGGTGTTTTACAAAGACTAGGTCTGACAGGTTCCTCACCCAGGAGGCTTGCAATATAAAAATAGACACAGGAAAACAAGAGATAAAAGAAAGGGATACGGAGATAGAAGTACCTGGGAAAGAAAATGTGATTTAGGTACACGTATTTCAGCTTAGTTATAATACGTTATTGGGACTAAGGGATTGTTCCTGGGAAAGGTGATTTTTTGAGGAGGGTTTTGAAGGAAGTAAGGGAGGTGGTCACATGGAGGTGTTCTAGAAGGCAGTCCAGGGATAAGAGGAAGCAAGCCCATGCCTAGATCTGATACCCAGAAGTAAGCCACGCAGGGAGAAAAAAGCATGAAGCAACAGAGCATAGCAAAGTAAGGATGGCGAAAGACCAGCTGCGTGGGCACTTCAGATGTTGATATGAGGCTCCATCCCACCCCCTGCTTTACATAGGCAAGTACGTAAACAAGCATGGGTGTCCCAATCACTTCTCGTTTGCCCTTTAGAATACCTCCATTGTCGGAGCCAGTAGTCCTCTGAATACCAGCTGGTGGGAATCACAGACGGGGAGAGTGCCGTTGTGCTCAGATTCTGCTTGTAAGCTTTTTAGCCGTCAGCTTGATCCAGCAGGGTTCTTATGTTCTTATGATTTATTTTTGTGCCGGTCATTCCTGCATACTCTTCCCATCTCAAGATCCCACCAAACTGGATGTGGTCAAGAAACCTGCATAGGAAAGCTTAGCTGTCTTTGCTTTCCAGCCAACTAAGCTTGTTATTGTAGTTTTAAAAAAGCAAGGTTAGTTTACACACTGAAAGATAAAGGTAATGATTATTCCTCTGAACAATAAATGACACATGCATTTTTGTATTCCTTCCTAGAACTGAAACCTTCCAACATTACAATCCACAAGTTAGAAGTCATTATTGATTACCATCTTTCCATTTGTTGATGAGGATAATGTGTGTCATTAAGCACGAAGCTGATTCCGAAGTCACTTCCAGATGACCTACTTAATGACCACTGATTCCGGGGAGGTTAGATAGCATCAGCTATCTATTGAGCATTCATTCTGATTTGTTTGTGGGGAGGTTAGATTATGTTAGAAAATAGGAAGTTGCCTTATACCGAGTCAGATTGCTGGTCCATCTAATGCTATATTGTCTACACTGACTGACAGTGGCTCTCCAGGGTTTCAAGCAGGGGCTCCCTCCCAGCCCTATCTAGAGATACCAGGGATTAGACCTGGGATCTTCTGCATGCAAAACAGATGCTCTACCACTAAGCTATGACTAGGGATGGGAAAGACATTTGATTCAGTTTGCATTTAAAACTAAATCTATCAAATCCATACTTTCTGAAAGATTATGAGAATCAAAACACAGCCATCCTTCAAAATTCACCATTATCAGGGCCAGCGTTAAAGGGCGGCCAGGTCGGTCCCTGGCCAAGGGCCTCTGAGGCCACAGGGGGGCCTTGATAGGGTGGGGGAGGAGTAGTGCTCCCCTTCCACAATCCGTGGTAGAATATTGCCACAGATAGCAGGGAGAGAGCTTCCCAGGTGTCCGCCCATTAGCTGGCTCCACCTCCGTGTCTCTCCTGTCTTTTGCAGCTGCGCGTGCTGCGCGCAGGGCTGCCATTAACCAAGATGGTGGCCAAGGTTTCCCTAAGGTGCTGATGCCCTTGACCCCATCTTGGTTGATAGCAGGGATTTGCGTGCATAGCACGCATGCGTGCCATCAACCAAGATGGCAGCGGAGGCTTCAGCCCCTTAGGGAAACCTCGGCCACCATCTTGGTTAATGGCAGCCCAGCGTGCACAGCCGCAAAAGACAGGAGAGACAGGTAGGTGGGGTGTGTGCATGCTCATGTGTGTGCGTGCACGCACACGCTGGGGCCCAGGGCAAGCTGGGGCCCAAGGGCCCCGGCATGCCTGATGCCAGCCCTGGCCATTATCCAGACTTTGTGATGCAGTTCTCCAGCCAACCCATGTTTACAGAATAGATAGATATATATTAGGGGAAATTGTGCATAAAAGTGAATATATCAGTGAAAATAACATACAAAAATGCAATATATTAGGAGAAATTGCTTGCAAAAATGTGTACCTTAGTCAAAACTGCATACGAGTGTGTTTATTAGGAGAAATTTATACTAAAATGTTGAAGAATTTTCATGAGGATTTTAAAAAAATTGCAGATTGCTGCAGCAACATGGAGAACTGAAAATGAGAAACTGCCAGAACTGAAATTGACAGGTCTTTTCATCCCTAGCTATAACTATTCCAATCTGAGATAAACTGAGGAATCTTTCCTAGCCGTATCTGGAGATGCCAGGGACTGAACTGTGGACCATTTGCATGCAAAGCCCTACTCTGGCACCAAGCAATCCTTATCCTACACTTTTCAATGCATTTCCCCATCACTTTCCTTATTGCAAAAAGACCAAGTTAGGAGGTGGGGAGTGGGTTGGTTGTGCAAGAGCTCCACATTCCAATTGTGCAATCTAAATTTGCCGGTATATGATTGAACTCCACCCGAAAATAACAGTGGTCTGGAAGCACCCACAGAAGGACTGAGTTGCAATTAGCGAACTAAATCTATGCTCTAATTGGACCCAGGAACCCACAGGCAGAGAGTACTAACACTGAAATTGGGCCTAAGCCCGTTTTGATCATTGATGTTACAAAATAGACAGCACTTTCTTCCTTGTGTATTTGTTCACAAATCCAAAGATTTTCTAAGGTTGTTTTTGTTTTGTTGCTGTTGTTGTTTGTCGTGGACACCTTTGACTCTGACTGCATGTGGCCATTCTTCTTGAATCAGGCTGCATCATGCAACATCAACCACCCACTGAGTGTGAGCTGAAATGGTAGTAGATTCTAACATGTTCACTGGCATTTCCCCTCCAATTCTGTTCTTCACTTAATGTGCTTGTTAGCTGCAACAACACAGCAAAACTAACTTATGGGAAAATCTAGACTTCCCATTGATATTTAACTACATTGGCTAGAAAACCATCCCCACAGCATTTGTTGAAACCCACAGGAACATTAGTCAGAGTATGTGGCCATGCTGTAAACTTTTACAGCTAGAAGCTACTTGCCTCTTCTTGCAATGTGTTTTCCTTTCACTCTGCTTTTGTGGGCCTCTCCTGTTCACCCTCCTCCTTTGCTTCACTTCATTGCTTGCAGTGGAGCTTTCTCTCTATTCTTGATGTTGCTCCTTTTTTTATTTGAATATTTAATCTTTATTTGCATCCCTCTAACCCAGCCTTTGCCAACCTGCTGTTCTCCAGATGTTTTGAACAAAAGCATCTGGAGGACACCAGGTTTACAAAGGCTGCTCTAACTCTCTTCCACCTCCTTCATGTTTTCTGTTGCTCTGCATGACTCCCACCAGCTCAGCACCACATCACTGTCCCAGGGCTGGTTCAGATCACTAAATTTCACCACATAATCATGTGTGTGTAAACTAACTCTTTGGTTGTGGCTGCATTGTTACTTGGCACAACTGCAGGGGGAAATTCAGCAAGTGTGAACAGAGCTTTGTAGTCCCCAACAATGTATATGTTAAACATTTACTTCACATAGACATTTCAATCTGCCATTTTCTTATTTCAATCATCAAATGTTATGCATGACATTCTTCCCTCTGCATCCTCCTGAATTGGCCATGGAACAACAGGCTCGCATTTTTCTTCCACTAGTCATCACATCCACCCTTGTCTTTCCATTCCTCTTTTCCATATTTCTTTTTCTATTGCTGCTCCTCTTTTTTCCAGCCCTTTGCTCCTGTTCCCCACTCTTGAGTATTTTCTTCCATGCCCACCTCATATGCCTTCCAACCACCTTTTCTTGACCTCTGATCAGGGATCTTGGTTTCTTAATATGACTGTAGCATGTTCATATATCCACATTGCTCCCTATTAGGGATGTACAACTCATTTTGTTGTACAACTCACTTGTTTGTTCACCGCCCTGAGAGCTATTCTGCTAAGGGCGGTATATAAATTGAGATAATAAATAAATAAATAAATAAATAAGAACAAATGATAAAGTTTATTGAAGCTTGTTTGGACAGAAACCTGTCAGAGGGCAATTTCTCTGAAGATCCAAATCCTAGAATCTGTACAGATTTCAGCACCTTTATCTGAATTTCTTTACGATCCAGTCAGTCTCCAAAACTTGGCAAAACATCCTAACTTAAGGCAGCCAATTCAACAATTATTTATTTATTATTTATTTATTAAATGTATAGCCCAGGGTGACAAACAAAAACACTAAAAGCACTTTGATACATCTTAAAAGCAAAAGACTTTAAAACATATTAAACAAAACATCTTTAAAAAACAATTTTAAAAGCATCTTAAAAAGTAATTCCAACACAGACGGAGATTGAGATAAGGTCTCTAGTTAAAAAGCTTGTTGAAAGAGGAAGGTCTTCAGTAGATGCCAAAAAGATAACAGAGATGGAGCCGGTCTAATATTTAAGGGGAGGGAATTCCAAAGGGTAGGTGCCACAACACTAAAGGTCCACTTCCTATGTTGTGCAGAACAGACCTCCTGATAAGTTGGTACCTGCAGGGGGCCCTCACCTGCAGAGCGTGGAGATTGACTGGGTATATAAGGGGTAAGATGACATTTTAGGTATCCTGGTCCCAACAATGTCTCCTTCATGCCTGACAGGTGCTTTGCAGCCTCCTTTGTTCATCTGATACATCCCTCTCTTCTTCTGACACTTTCTTTCAAATGCTGCCCTGGGCTCCTGCTGGGAGGAAGGGTGGGATATAAATCAACAAATTAATTAATAAATAAATGGGGTAGAATTGCTTCAGGATCTCTAATGCAGCCCAAATGGAGGGGGGCTGGCAAGGTGGGGAAACATCTTTTAATTCTTATGGAACTTTTATAAATATAAATTAAATGCAGCATCATTAATCTGGTTCTCATACATCCATTTTCATCACTTGATGACTCTCCACATTGTTTTATTTTATTTATTTCTTGTTACATTTATATCACACCTTTCCTCCAAGGAGCTCAAGGGGGCATACACAGTTCTCCCCATCTTCATTTTACCCTCATAACAACCCTGCAATGTAGGCTAGGCTGAGAGAGAGGGGGGGGATTGGCCCAAGATCACCCAGTGCACTTCATAGCTGAGTGCAGAATTTGTACTCTGGTCTCATGTTCTAGTCCAACACTCTAACCACTTCACCACACTGCCTTATTTTTAAATTGGAATTTTTAATGCCTTGTTGGACAGAAAAGCAGCATAAAAACCCTAGAAAATGCATAAATATAAATTCACATGAGAAGAAATAAGAATGCATTCCTTGTCTTTTAAATTATATTTTTGAACTAGCATTTGACTTTTCTATAGTATAGTATGAACATGAGTATTTTATAGGGTATGCACTATGTGAAGCCTCAATAACAAGGTGATTTGGGTTGATTTGGGTCATGCTCTCATGTCACCAAGGTATAGCGAGGCAAATCAGGCAGTCCTCAACATTCCAGGCAGCTCCATTGCCTCAATTTCTCCAAAATGTTAAACACACAACCTCCCCACCACCACCACCCACGTTTTATTTTTTGAGAAACAAAAGCAAACTGACAGGGGTGGTTTGAGGGCTGCCTCTAAACAGTTTTATTCTTTTTCTTCTTCAAAAAAAGGACCAGTTTATAGCATAGTCAATAATGTAACTATGCAATTGTAGGTGCAGATTTTTAATTTAATTTAATTTTTTTTTAAATGCAAATAGAAACAGAAACAGATGCCAGAAAGCAGAATGTGATAGTGAGACAGAGCATAACTGGCCTAGTATCACTTCAGAGTGCAGGTGGAAGGATCACAGGACTGAATGCTCCTCCATACAAAAAGGATTCTTTCTGCATAGAAATATAGGTGTCAGAGAGACAGATTCCAAGCAAGACTTCTCCATAGCAATGCTCATTTAAGGGAATTGACTCTGTGAAAACAAAGCCTCACTTACTGTGCTTGGAAGCAGAATGACCCAGATCCAGATGTGACAGGCTTTTTGGTCGAGGCCGAGAAGCCATTGTGAGGAAACTCACAACAATGTCACCCGCCCCGACAGAGCTTTAATTCCACAGGCTCCAAAATGATGTTACAAAAACGCAAAACATCTTTGAGGCATTTCCCCACGAGTGAAAGCTAATAGAAGGAAAATGTCCCACCGAACTGATCAGCCACTGTCTAGCTTGTTGGGGCTGACTACCCATAAAGGATTGGGAGATCTGACAGGTCAGCTATTGAATTCCACAAGGCCTCTTAGGGGAGCTATTACCAGTGGATTGTATGAAAGGCGACAAGCATATTATTACGGGGGGTGGAGGAGAAAAATAATAATCTTAAAGTTTTCGTTTAGCCATCACTGGAGGTTTTGTGAAATGAGCAAAAAGATTCAAATAGACACAAAAATCTGAGCCGGGGCTTATTTCAGACTTCTCTGTCAGCTAGAAAATGTCATTATAAGCAACAATCTAAATAATATAAAGCGGAGATAGGGAACTTTTTTCAACCCAAGGGCCGCATTCCCTCATGGTCAATCATGTGAGGGCCACATGCCAGCAGTGTGTGGAACCAGAGGTAAAAAGTGAACAGGGCATCTATGCGACTCTTACCTTTGTGCAATAGATTACATTCCAACAGTGCAATACACAGCACTCTTCATCCTCCATCTTGGCAAGCAAGAGAAATTATCACGGTTCACGAACACATTCCAGCCACGTGGCAAGCAAAAGACATTATCACAGCTCAAGGACACATTCCAGCCAGACAAAAAAGGACCTGAGGAGAATGTGTGAGGGGTGTGGCCAGGGGGAAGTCCCGAGGGCCAGATAGGAAGGACTGGTGGGCCACATTTGACTCCTGCCAGTCCTAAATTTCTCAAGCCCTGCTAGAAAAAAGGAAAGTGGCCACAAGCTAAGCTGGCAGTAGCAGTGGGTGACTATGAGCAGCCATTATACATTTCTCACAATATCCGTGACCTAGCATTACTGTGGGGCACTGTGGGAAATTTACAACGGAAGCTCATAGACGCAGGGTTGGCATCAGTGTTGGTGAGCCCTGCTGCCAGGGCAATGGGGTCCTAGCAGTTGTTCAGGGGTATCAGGTGATGATGCTCGACCTGTTTACAAGCAACATTTGTAATACTATCTCCACAATGTACATGGACACAGTGAGATACCAGAAGCAGTTCTCTTCCATTGCCTCTCTTCAGAGCCAGCTCTGCCATAGTGAGACAGCTGCTTCAGGCAGCTGGTTTAGGCATGTCAAGAAAGGGCAGCAATTTGCTAGTTATTTAATTTATTATTATATTTTTACTGACAGAGAGAGGTGCTTCTGGTATTTTCTGCCTCAGGTGTCAAAAAATAAGTTGGCTGACCTTGGGTACTATGCATTTTGGCTTGGAGGGCCTCAGACAGCAAAGTGTTAGGTCAGGAACCTCCAAGGGATGCTTTCCATTTACATGCTATCGATGCAAGAATGCATTCACAAGACATTTCTGTGTCTAAATGTAAGGCTTGCTCTAGGTCAGCCTTTCCCCACAGATGCTGCTGGACTACAGTTCCCATAATCCCTGACCATTGGCCATGCTGGCCGGGGCTGATGGGAGTTGTAGTCCAGCAACATTTGGCGACCCAAAGGTTGGGAAAGGCTGCTAGGTTTGAGGTTCCTCCCAGCAAAGTGCCCTCTGGTGGCCCCCTTCTTTGTTAAGCAGGGAGGCTTGGCCACAGGCTACTCTGTTAGTAGCAGTGGATGGCTATGAACCTGAGGGCCAAGGTCCCTTCTGGACAACCATCTGAGGGCCATATGCCAGTGGTGGGCGGGGCCACAGCCAAAGGCAGGCAGAGCACCAAATGTGAAGTTTACCTTTGTACAGTAAGCTAATTTCTACACACCTACAGCCACCCCTCGCTATCCTCCATCCAGACAAGCAAGAAGCATGATCAGACTTCAGGCAGACATTCCAGTCAGGCAAAAACACTCACAGAAGGTGCAAAGCAGGGCCTTTGAGGTGTATGTCCTGGGGAGAGTTCCTTCCAAGGGCCAGATAGAGAGATCTGAAGGGCCACATTCGGCTCCCTGCCCCCGATGTATATTAATCTTTCACTTGAGACATTTTTCACATTTCTCTATGGGATCATCCCTGTGGAAAGAGTCGTGGTCTGAGGCTGCAAGGGGCAAAACAAGGCCAATGTGCAAGACTGGAGCCTTCCAACATCTAACATTTTGAGTGACAGTTGCAAAAAGCTTGCTTCTCTGTGACTATTTTTATAAGCTAAAGAGAGACCCACGTCGGCACAAGTATTAGCCTGAGAATTGCTGGAGGCCCTGAAATCACAAGGTCGGGCCTGTTTTTCTACAGCACTTAGAAAAAGGTGGAGGACCTGAGCTGGCCAGAGGAATGTTAGTTATGCAGCAGCAGCAGGGAACCAAAAGAAACTGGAGACTACCGGCAGCTCAGCAGCAGTGATTGCGGCAAACACACACACACACACACAGTGGCTTCCACTGTGACACAAGAAGCACGAAAGGACCTCACACATCCTGTCCTCGCAATTCCCTTTCTCGCCCATTTTATAAAAAAAAATGTTTTTGCCTCTACTTCCACTCTTGGAGGCAGCATGCCTTTGAATGCCCTAGGAATCACTGGTGGAGTGAGTGCTGTTGAGCTTGGGTTTTGCTTGCGGGTTTCCCATGGGCACATGGCTGGCCACCATGAGGAGACGGTGTTGAACCAGAAGGGCATTTGGCCTGCTCCAGCAGGGCCCTTCTTCTGGTCTTATCCTCTCTTTCCCACTCTTGGGGAATGTGTGACAGCTTCCGTTGTCTGGCAAGAGGCAAAAGTTTCATTTTAACCCTCTCTGTCCCTCCCTTCCAGCAGCAACCTAGTAGGGTGTGAAGCACAGACTTGTCCACCCCATGAATTATACTAGACTAGCAGCGCACAAGTATGCAAACAGGGTGGCCAAATCTTACACATCATCAAAGGGGGGGCCACATATTTGCATAAAATCTGTGTATGCTAATTGATATATAGATATGCTAATTTAGAAATAATTACTGTCATTGGAATAGAAATATAAAACATCTCCCCATAATAAGGAAGACTGTGAGCAGGCGCCCTGTGTGCCTGCTCAGTCTGTTGCCCAGGTGCTAACTGTTGGTGGACAACTTCAAATCCTCTCCTTGCTCTCCCTTCTTAGGGTTGTTTATCTTTAAACTGGACTTGGACCAGGCTATCCTGTCTTCTCCCAGACTGGGACCCCATGGGAGGCCAAGGTAAAGCTGGTGCACTCACTACTAGGATGGAGATGCTGCATCTCAAAGATGGAAGTCCAGTAGTTCTGTCAAGTCTAGTGGTAACATCAAATCCGGTAGCTCAGTCCGGACAGGTGCTGTCAGAACCCAAGCCAGGCCAGAAGAGGGGTGGCCATCCAGATGTTGTTGGGACTACAACTCCTGTTAGTCCCAGCCAGGATGCCCAGTGGACAGGGATGATGGGAGTTGTAGTTCAGCATCTGGAGGGCCATAGGCTTCCCATAATAATAATAATAATAATAATAATAATAATAATAATAATAATAATAATAATAATAATAATAATAATAATAATAATATACCCCTCCTTTCCTACCAAATGAAATCTGATGGGACCATCACATCTTGTTTAGAAATTCATCTTGTAAACTAGAGAATTTGGGTCAGTTTGCAAAATATAAACCTTGTAGGCCTGTGAAGAATGAGAATCCATTGTTGCAGATTGGGGAATTGGTTTGTTAATGGGTCTGTCAAGTACCAGATCTACATGTCTAAAGACTTGGTCAAGAGAAAATGTGCTGCCATAGGAACAACTGGGATACACCTCCCCCCACCAATCCTGGGCTCAGGAGGTAGCCTCAGTGTGAGAGTGAATCTGATGTGGAGCTAATTGCTTGAAAGACCCAAAGAGGCTTGACTGCTCTGTGGGCTGAATCCTAAGCCTCCCCAGAAACCTCATGGGGAAGCAAGATGTGTTGGAGCGTTAATGTTGTGAGCCCCTTCCATCTTATGCTCAGGTTGTTTATATGTGTAAATAAAACCATCATAAAGAGACCACAGTCTCCACTGAACTTCATTCCAAGGAAATTGAACCCTGGGTAAGCACTGGAGCCCCTGGAAGTCTCTCACCACTCAGAGATTGGGGTACACGCACAGCAGTATGAACACTAATGGCTTAGCCCTTGCCATTCCAGACTTCTCAAGAAAAGTCCGTCCACATATAAAATACCATTGCAAGATCAGCTTAGCAACCATATGGCTTAGTAACTGTAGTTACCAAGACAACAAGGCAGTTGCAGAAGAACGAGAGGCAACAGATAAGAAGAGGTAATGCAGGTTCAGTACAAACCCAACAGCCGTTCAAAGGCCTGTTAGCATTCTGAGAATGAGAGGCCACCACACTGGGAAAGAGCAGGGGGTGGTCAAGGCCCTATATATGTTTTCAACCTGAGGGCCTTATGAGAATCTGGGCAGCCATCCAGGGGGTACATGTCAATGGTGGGAGGGGCCAGAGGCAAAAGTGGGCAGAGCAAGAAATGTAAAATTTACCTTTGTACAATAGGCTACTTTGTACAGAGACTCACACAGCCCTCTCTGACCTCCCTCCAGACAAGCAAGAGGCATGATCAGAGTTCTTGCTGGTACTCTATGCAACAGGAAAAACTGGCACAAATCAGTGTGAACCTCTGACAGCTAAATCGTCTCTACTGCAGGGGTAGTTGGGAGCTACTTGACAACTTATTGCCAGATCCCTTGAAATTCAGCTACTTCCTGTCCTTAAATGTTCTTACAAGGGGATAAGACGGACACATGGAGGATGAATCTATCAATACAACTATCGGCCCTGACAGCTAAATGGAACTTCCAGATTTAGAGGCAGTTGTTCTTGTTGGAGTGAAGTGAGGGGTGTTGCCCTCACAATCTGCTTCTGAGTCTCCTGGGAGCATCCGGCTGGCCACTCCTGGAAACATGTTGCTGGCCTAGAAGAACCTCAGTTGGCATCCAACGTGACTCTTCTCATGATCCTCAGTATTTAATGTCCCGTTTATGTTGATAGTGAAAGGACAGCTTGAAAACACAGGAGGTGTCCCTAAAGAGGAGCAATACAACCCTGCTTGTTTATCTCTGTAAATATGAGATTGGGCCCACACTTTTTTCTGTAGGGCAGCTCTGTCTACCCATGCAAGTGCACTCCTACACAATAAGTATACTACCATATCAATTTGGAGTAGTGGTTAGAGTGCTGGACTAAGACCCAGGGTATCAGGCGTATGTACGTGTACTGCCTTCAAGTCGATTCTGACTTATGGCGACCCTATGAATAGGGTTTTCATGAGGCTGAGAGGCAGTGACTGGCCCAAGGTCACCCAGTGAGCTTCATGGCTGTGTGGGGATTCGAACCCTGGTCTCCCAGGTCGTAGTCCAACTCCAAATTCTCACTCAGCTATTATTGTTGTTGTTGTTATTTAAACCTAAAAAAGTTTCAAAGTGACTTATGGTTACCTGACTAATCACCTTGCCACATATGTGCCCAGTTGGCTGATTTGATCTGTGGAACTGGCACTGTTACAGGTGTCACATAATACTCTGCACTTGTAAGAGATTGGTCACTTAGTGTGGCAACACCTACACTTTGGAACTCCTTGCCTACTGACATCAGGCAGGCACCTTTGCTGTACTTTTTTTGGTGCATATAACGTTCTCATACAGACAAATGCAATTCAGACAGACAGACAGACAGACAGACAGACAGACACACACACACACACTAGCCCTCCCCATAACAGCCAGAGGAAGCTTGGCAGCACACTAAAAGCAAAACAAAATCATCAAAAGCCTGGTGGCAGGAGGAAGGCAAGTCTTTACCTGGTGCTGAAAAGATGTCAGTGAAGGCACCAGGTGGATCTCACTGAAGAGAGCATTCCACAGATGGGGAACCACAGCTGAAAAGCCATGGACCTCTCAGAGTGACTTTGGGCCAGTGTACTTCACAGGGTTGTTGTGAGAATAAAATGGGGAAGACAGAGGCTTGTAGGCCAGACTGAGCTCCTTGAAGGAAAGGTGGGATATAAATGCAGTAATAAAAATAAAATAAATAAGTATAGTGTCTTACTGTTTATAGGGAGTAGGACCAAGAAGGGCTCTCTAAGATAAGACCATATGACTTCAGTCATCATGATTGTCCAAAGGGAAAAGTAACAGTATACATACTATCCTCAAAATATGTGAAAAATAGAAACACAACTCCTATTTGCAACCAATGTAATAATGTACATAACACTGTTTACTTTCATTTATATATGAATGCAACCCTAAGAAGAGAGGCACCTAAACTCCTTACAGAAGAACTTCCAGTTAATCAATAGCTTCCCTTGTCTGGATAAAGCTATGGGTTAGTAGACATTTCCAATCAAGTTTCTGAACATCAACTGAGCACAAACACTCTTCACCCCCAGCTATATATTCACTAATAGTCAAAAAACCTTGCGGTTTAAGAACGTACCTATAGCTCACAGATATTTCTATCAAACTTTAAAAGGCAGGGAAATTGGGCAGCTATAGTGAATGAACCATGGGAGCAGGAGACCTGACCTCCTCTCTGAGATACTGTTTGTTGTTGTTGTTGTTACGTGCCTTCAAGTCAACTACGACTTATGGCGATCCTATGAATCAGCGATCTCCAACAGCATCTGTCATGAACCACCCTGTTCAGATCTTGTAAGTTCAGGTCTGTGGCTTCCTTTATGGAATCAATCCATCTCTTGTTTGGCCTTCCTCTTTTTCTACTCCCTTCTGTTTTTTCCAGCATTATTGTCTTTTCTAGTGAATCATGTCTTCTCATTATGTGTCCAAAGTATGATAACCTCAGTTTCATTATTTTAGCTTCTAGTGATAGTTCTGGTTCTACAGGGTGGGAGCCACAATTGAAAAAGCCCTCCCCCTAGTCCTCACCAATCTGGCTGTTTTAACTGGTGGGATGGAGAGAAGGTCTTTTGAGGCTGATCTTGTTGGGCAGCATCACTGATGATGCTGGAGGCGCTCCTTCAGATAGACTGGGCCAAAACCATGTAGGGTTTTAAAGGTCAAAACCAACACTGTTGACTGGACTGTGAAAGACCAACCCAAATTGTGTTTGTATTTTGACAAATTTGTACGGCAGAAGGATGTTGCATGTGGTGCTGGTTGGAAAGAGATTAAGGCTGCACACCTGATCCCTCTTACCTGGGTGTAAACCCCAGTGAAATCAATAAAATGTATGTCTGATTAGAAAGTTAGGTTTGTGCTGCAAGCCTCTCGCTTCAATAGGAGTAAATCCTATTGAATAGAATGAGTCTTGCATTTGACTAGACATGCCTAGGATTGTGTTTTAAGGCTGAACCCATTTACCTGGGAGTTAACCCCATTGAATGTGATGAGACTTACTTTTCTGCAGATGCGTATAGGATGGAGGTGGAAGATGTATTTGCAATGCATAACCTTCCTCAGCAAATAAAGGCTGCAAGTCCTGTGCACCTATATGTGAGAATGGAGAAAGTCTCTTTGGAACATAGGAGCAAGCCTTAAACTGAGTCAGACTCATTGGTCCAACCTGGAGATATCATGATTTGAACCTGGGACCTTCTGCATGTCTACCACTGAGCTACAAGACCTTCTCTTTGACTCATTGGGGCTTAGGTCTGATTAAACATGCAGAAGGTTGCCCTTTCAGTGTGTTGTCTCTCCCTTTTCTCTGCTCACACCTGCCACCTGAGCATTTCTGCCTCCCATTGCCAGAGCAGATGGAAAAGACATTATCCACACACACACCCCTTGCCAGGGGCTTTTTCTCCCATTCCCTGCCAGAACCGAAGACACCTTTACAAGAAAATGCCATTTAAAGGCAAGGCAACCTTTGATTCTTTCTCTCCCACTGCAGAAAATTTTTCACCTTAATCAGCTGAATCTCGAAGCACTCTCCTGTTCTGATTTAGAGGCTTTCTGCTGAAAGGTCAGGCGCATCTCAGCGCCATTCCTTTTGCTGTAAATGGCAGGGCAGAGCACTTGAGCATAGAGTGACCTTGGGGGACACACTTCACACGTTCCATTTTCAGGTGTGTCCACCTAAGAATGTTTTAAATGTGTGCCTGAAAATTAATGTGGGGATGGGACCAGCATTAGCTTGCAAACACCTGCGTGTAATAAAGATACACTTGTGCGTTGTGACTGGCTGCAGCTCCCTCCTGAGTTCACATTCAGTACACCCTTAATAAACTCTCAAGGGCAAACCATATTTCTCATGTTGTAAAGTGGTCCTAGGGACTTTAGTCTTTACTCACACAACAAGTGAGAAAGGCCCATTGAATGCACTAGGATTTACTTCTGAGTCAATATCCATGTGGTCCGGCTGTAACTCTCCCCAGGTATGCACATAAATAAAGCGTCTCATCATGGGGCCTTAAAGATGTTTATAGTGCTTTGAGATTTTCCTGACTAGGCCCTACTTCATCAGATGTGTGACACATCTTTATGCACTTGACAAAGCAAACTCTTGTCTAAAAAAGTTCATGGCACAATGAATGGCTTAGCCTTTAACCTTTTAAACTTGTTGCGGATGATTCTGTAATTCTCCATTTGAAATTTTAACAGACATTTATGCCCCTCACCAATTGTTTTTAAGTATGGATGTGCATAGAAAAATTCCAAAGACAATGCAATAATATATCATCCTTGAAGACAGGTATCTGAATAAAAGTTGGTGTTCACACTTAGAGCACGATTCTCCATTTGAAGTTCAAACATGAACTCAACTCTCAGCCATTTTCAAAGCGGCCCAGAAGATGGAAAATAGCTGACAGTGCGACATCTCCCTCGAACAGTAAGATATCCAAATGAAAATTGGTAGGTACATTTGTAACCTTATTCCTCCTTTGAAGTCCAATGCCATTTGGGCCCCTGCACCTATTCAGAGTGGTGGTGACAGATGCAAAATAAACTGCAATGCAATATCTGAAGCAAGGCCTCGGGGCCGGCACCAGAGGGTAGCCAGGTTGGGCCCTGGCCAAGGGCCCTGCAGCTCAGAGGGGCTAAGGGCCCCTTCTTAGGGTGGGAGGATAGGTCTCTCTTTCCACAATCCATGGCAGTGTCGGCTCCCGACCCTGCCGCGCATCATGAAGAGGAAGCTCCCAAGCACCCCCATATAGTCAATTCAGGCTTCAATAAGCCTGCACATGCACCCATCTACTTCTACTGTTCCTGTAAATGATGTGCACGCTGACTTGATGCCTACCATCAACGAAGATGGCGATGGGAGCTTCCCTAAGGGGTTGATGCCCCTGCCTCCATCTTGGTTAATGGCAGCAGAGGCTTCCTTAAGGGGCTAATGCCCCTGCTGCCATCTTGGTCAATGGCATGCATGAGCATGCAGTGTGCATGTTATTCACAGGGACAGGAGAGGTAGGTGGCATGCGCGGATGGGCTTATTAACCTTGCACTACCTGTATGGGTGAGTTGGGCTACAGCGACACGGCCCCGGGGTATCATGGGCCCAGTCACGCCTGCTGCCGGCCCTGCAAGTTATATTAAATTTTGTGATTATTATTTTTTATTGCTAATTCCAGCAGCTCAGGAGATAGAAAGTTATTTAAATACTGCTTTTACACATTTGAGTTGCCTCCCACTGCTCAGGTTGGGGCACAACTCCCCAGTCCCCACTAGTTTCCCAAGGCCAGTGCAGGCAAGGTGAAGACAGAATGGTGGATGTTGTTTCTTCTTCTACATCTCCCCTGAACTCATCTTGGTATAGTCTAAGGCTGGTGTGAGCAGGGAGAAGGGAGTGAGTGGCGAAGGCTGGGTGGGACAAGACAAATCAGACTAAGGGCCACATTCCTTTCTTTACAGTCTTTCAGGGGCCATGTGCCAGTGTTGGGTGGGCCCAGAGGCAAACGTGGGCAGAGCAACAAATGATGTACCTGCCTTTGTACAGTAAGCGAATTGCTACGCACATTCACACACCCCTCTCTCTGTCCTCCAGCCAGGCAACCAGGAGGCATGATCAGAGTTCAAATACACATCCCAGCCAGGCAAAAAAGCTCAGGGTAGGTGCCAAATGGGGCCAGTAGTGGGTGTGGCCAGTCCCATGGGCAGATAGAGAGGTGTGGAGAGCTGCATCCAACCCCCAGACTTGAGGTCCCTGACCGCTGAATTATATTTCTGATGACTCATGATCCAGTTTTATGCAGGATGCCTATATATAAAGCTGCCACATCTATGGTGGCCAACAGGATGTGCCTGGAGAATGTTTCATGGCATAGCTTTTCCCAGCTTTCAGTTTCCTGACACAGCGATGAGCAACTGCATCCTACACATTCATCAATGGCCAAATCCTAAAATATCTCCAGTGATTAAATGTGACAGCTGCTCCTGACAGTAAGCCTTGAATTGGTAAGTCAGCCTACAGGTTGGTGGGTGATAGGCCAGCGGGGGGGGGGGGACGACAACAGAAAGACATTTATTTACACCATCACGTCTGCAATGAAACTCTGTAAACAGCTCTGCCTGTATGAGTCAACGAATGCCACAGCATGAACCCTGTGAATCTTCTCACAAACAGCACATACATCATTCTCTCCAACAAAGTGGAATTAATGCTCGCAAATTGCTTCCATGTGTACACTGAAGAGCTGGTGTCAGTTGTGCTCTGCCTGAGAAACTGGTGCTCCTCACAAGCAGCATTCCTTTCCTCTGAGGGGACGTGGCTGCTGCAGCAGTGCATTCGTGTCACTGTGTTAGCAAGAAAACAGGAGCGCTTTCTGCGGTGCACTCCTCTGCATGCCTGATCAAATGTCAGCCCCATTTAGTTCAATGGCACTTTGGGAAGCACATATAGGATTGCAGTCTTAATAAAAGAGTGGATGCGCACAGGTGCATGATTGCAAAATTATGCTCTGCAAGAGCTCTACCACATCAGAAGTACAGGCTGTCATCTTCTTAGGATCCAAGAGTGCAGAAGCTGCAAGAGCCACATATTTAGAATGCAAAAACCCAGCATGCTGAATGCACTAAAAGTGACGCATTTTCCCACATGCAAGTTATTTATTTAGTTATTTACATCTAGGACATTTGTGTTGTGTGAAGCAGCTCTGAGCATATAGAAATAGGGATGGGTGGTTCTGTTCTTGGATTTTTCCTCTGCTTACTGGTCCACCATTCCTGTATTCTGATTTAACTAAGAAACGTTCTAAAATTAATTCTGTCCTGTGCGATTGCTGTTTGAGGCTCAAGAGAAGCTGACTGCAGCAGAGTCACAACAGGGTCTTGGACAAAGCACTGTCCAAGGTGCTAACTGAGGCATTCTTACTCACTCAAAGAGTGATGTTGCCTCAGCACAGTGCAGAGGCCTTTTTAAGGGGGGGGGGAGCCTGAGTGGACCCTCCCCTTTGCCCTGCCTTCCTCTGAGAAGCTGGCTGTGTTCTCAAAGGACAGTTGCCCAATTCTGCAGTGGTTGACTGAATACATTGGCTTTAGTCATGAAGAGTAAAGAAACTAATGAACTGAAGGAGTGGACACTGTGACAAACTACATAGGCACAGCCCCCTGTGCAAAATCCAGAAAAGAAAAAAAATGGAATGAGGGAGAATGCCTACTGCATCAATTCTACTTTGGCGACAAGATCTGGAACTTCAAACCTCCAAAAATCCAGGGAGAAGTTTGAATAAGGAAAGTATTGGGTGCATCCCCCATGCAGAAACAGTTGATTTCAAGCTGGCTATTCTGATCCTGTTGCTTTTGCCTCTCCGTCCCCAGTCTTTGATCCACTCATATTTCACTAAAGAACAGCAAGGGGGTGTGTGGAGGCACATATATTTTGTTTTGTTTTAGGCTGTCATGATATTCGACAATGTCCCATGAATTATGTATACCTGTGGAAACCTGAATACCGATGTCTTCCTCATGCCCTTTATCTTTTCCCTCTGAAGACCAAACATGACTGCTCCCCCCACTTCATCATTGCTAACCAGCTGGCCCAGCCATGTTTAACAAAGTGATCGCTTTCCATCTTTTACACTGGAGCAGTTCCTTCATTTTCATTTATTGACTGGTTTTAACTTCTTTGAACTTCTGAAGCTCAGAGTGCATTAAAGTACCCATAACCCTTTCCGTAAGAAATATCCTGCTGACACCAACTGCATTTAGAAAGCACTAACTATGCCTTATGCCTAGAAAAATTTTCATTCAGTCATTTATCCTTTCTGAATCAAATATAGCCATTTCAAAGTCCTCGTAATGATCTCAGAGTGCTTCTGCTAGACCAAGGATGGGGAACCTATGACCTTATGGAAGTCCCAAGCTATGGGAGTTGCGACTACAACTCCTATCTTCCCTGACCATTGGTGATGCTGGCTGGGGCTGATGGGAGCTGTAGTCTCAACAATATCAGGCAGACCACAGGTTCCCCCCTTCTTGCACACTAGACACAGATCACACAGTATCTCTCCTGATCATGTGCTCCTCTGGGGCATTTAACAATCCACACACTATACAACGTCATGACTATCATTACATATTTTTATTCTGCCCGATCTCCAAGCAGTTCAAAGTAGACTCCATTGTTAGCATCTCCTCCTTTTATCCTCATAACAAATCTGTGAGATAGGTTAGACCAGGATAGCCAACATGGTTCTTTCCAAATGTTGTGGTTTACAACTCCCATTAGCCCCAGCCAGCATGCCAGTGTCCAAGGATGATGGCATCTGTAGTCCAAAACATCTGGAGGGGTGGGGAGAGGACCCTGCAGGCACCAAGGAAGGCTGTGAGGGCACATGTGCTCCTGGGGGAACCACATTGGTGACCCCTACACTAAAGGGATGAGAGTAAATCCTCCCTCCACCCACTTTTGCTTGTGAGTATAAGGCGGCTAAAAGAAATGTAATATTGTTTATTGCATATAACCAAGGGCCTTTGCTAAAGCACACATCCATTCACACAATAGGTTATATAATTTCCAAGAAGGTGTGAAATATCCTTGAATATGTGTCCTGCAAATAACCTCAACAGCATTGCTATCACACGAAAATGGCTAACACAGAAGTGAGGCCGTTGGCCCATCTAACATTCTACTATACTGCAATGTGTCTCAGGTAGAGAGCTTTTCTGGTGTTAGGGCTGTTGAATGAGCACCCTTTGTTAAGCCAATTGCTTGCTTCCTTGCTTCCAACCAGGAATGAGTGGCTGATGTGTCCTTGGCAGAAGCTAATGACTGGAGATTGACCATTTGCCTGCCAGAGCAGAGTCTGGAACCAATGCTTAGGGGAATATGTCAGATCATTGGTCCATCTTTGGGTCCAGGGTTCAGGCATAGTCCTGGGCCCTTTTATGGGCAGGGGGAAAGAGATACTAGCCCAACACTAATTGAGTTGATCTCCTAGACCAGCCTTTCCCAACCGGTGTGCCTCCAGATGTTGTTGGACCACAACTCCCATCAGCCTCAGCCATTGGCAATGCTGGCTGAGGCTGATGGGAGTTGTGGTCCAACAACATCTGGAGGCACACCGGTTGGGAAAGGCGGTTCTAGACCTATGCTTTGCAAGCCTTAACAATCAGCTGATCACCTGGGCTCTAATAGTGGTGTGGGTGGTCCTTTGCAGTACTCTTGACTGCCCTGACTGCAAACCCCCACTTGGCCCAAGCATGTCTTTACCCGCCCCACACTTGACCTCATATATGGCATGAGATATAGGGCAGTGGACATGGCTTGGGCAAAATGGCCTTGCGGGCCCCATGGGGAGGGCTGGTGGGCCTAATGAAGCCCATGGGCCTAAGGTTCCCCACCCTTGTTCTAGGAAATATCAAAACCCCTTCTTCATGAACTGATGAAGGATACTCCGCAAGATTGATTCAATATTCAACAAGCCTTTTTAAGTTGAGACCTATCCCAGTCTGCGTCTGTGTTAGAATTGCTTTTAATGTGTCTTTTAATATCTTTAACCCTTTTTTTTAAAGATGTTTTTAAGGTTGTTTTGTTTTAATGTATTTTAAGGTCTTTTTATGATGTCTTAAAATGTTTTAACGTTTCTGTTTGCCGCCCTGGGCTCCTGCTGGAAGGAAGGGAGGGCTATAAATAAAATAATAATAAATAAATAAATAAAATATATACCCCACCTTTCATTCCAAATGGAAGCTCAAAGCTGACTATAGCATCAATTCAAGACAATTACAGTAAACAATTACTCATGCAAACGCTCCCGTCTGTTGGTCTGTGCTCTGTTAAAAACCCTTCCCTGAATGAGGCTGTGAGAGGGAACTTGCTCCCCGGCAACACCACAAGCTGATCAAGGTCTCAAGTCACCCAGAGGGCCCCAAGCTAGCATCATTAACACAAATTCTTTCCCTTCTTCCATTCTTCTGACAGCTTACTTTAAATTTGAAGTTTATTTATTAATATCTCCTAGGCCAATTTCACATTGTGCAGAAGGTATTCTGCAGGAAGGGTGCGGGAACCAAGTGAAGTAGTTTATGATTTAGAAGATTATGTTTGATAAGTAAGGTAAACTGCAGCGACGCTAGAGAATAAGGAGACCTGCCATTTATTTAGCAAAGGTATTAAAAAAATCTTCTGCACTGTACTCAAGATGATTGCCTTTTCATGATGAAGCAATCAGAGCACATGTTTAATTTAAGAAGGGCACTGATGAAGAAGACTAACTTTTCCTTTAATTATAATTATAAAGGGATATAATTCCAGTGTTATAATACATCACCTCTTTTGTTGAAAACATTAAGGTGAGGGAAGGAATGTTCACTCCATTTTTGTTAAGGCATCCACTCTTAAATATAGTTGAAGGCTGCGTAGCCATACATTTAAAGCACATGATTTTACTCAAAGAATCCTGGGAATTGTATTAAGGGTGCTGGGAATGATACTCTGCGAGGGGTAAACTACAGTTCCCAGGATTATTTGGGGGAAATAGTGTTCTTTCAATGTGCTTTAAATGTATGGTGAGAACACAGTCTTAGATTCCATTTATTTTATTTTATCCTCTTTATTACTTGCCAAATAACTTTCATTCTCTGGGCCAGTGTAAAAAAAATTAAAATAATTTAAAACCCCAAAATGAACAAGAATACAATTCTATAAAGCAGCGCTAATACTATCATGATAAAAGAAAGGAAAGCTATTTTTGAAAAAGGCTCAAGCAGCAGATAATACAAACCTTTCAAATTCCGGAGAGTAAATTGGCCATATTAAAACATGGCATAATACAGGATTAAAAGCATTTCATTTAAAAAGCCACTGTGAGAATCAAAAGGGTTTTGGCTGGTGCTCAAAAAGATATTTAAGTAGACACCAGGCAAGCGTCTTAGGGGCAGGCACTCCCTAAGCAGGGGGTCGCTGCTGAGAAGGCTCTGCCTCTTGTAGCCACCCACCGTAACTAAGGTTGCAGGGGCACTTAGAGAAGGGCCTCTGTTGATGATCTCACGGCATGGGTATTAATCTTTTTAACAGTCATCATTGCTAGGACTAGAGGCCAAATGAAGAACCAGTAGTGTAATATAATTTGTGCTCTAGCTGAAGCATCACCTCATGCAGGGATGGAGAAGCAGTGGCCTATCAGCACCAACCAGGACATCTAGTTATGAGGAATTATGGGAACTGGAGTCCAGCAACTTCTGGAAGGCCACAAATTTGATTTCTCACCCCTGTAGGACAGCAAGGGGGAATTGGCAAATAATCACCTTTCCTCTTGTTCCATGAGTAGATGCCTCTGAGATCAAATGCATTTGTATAAGGACACCAGCTGGATAACATCCAATATATTCACTCACTTACAATTCCCAGAGCTACAATTCCCAGAGCCCCTGGGAAGAGGGACTGATTGTTAAACAACTCTGGAAACTGTAGCTGTGTGAAAGTAATAGGGGTCTCCTAACAGCTCTCAGCATCCTTAACAAATTACAGTTCCCAGGATTGTTTGGGGAAAGCCATGACTGTTTAAAGTGGTATAATTCTTCATTTAATGTATTGTATGGATGGGGCCATAGTCACAAAGTTCCTGCGTGAACTTGGGCCAATCACCCGCTCTCGGCCTAACCTTCCTCACAGGGGTGTTGTAACCATAAACAGAGGGATTATGTATGCTCCCTTGAGGAAAGGTTGGATTAAAAGATTGCTAATAAATATTGTGGATACACATAGCAGGCATGTCACATCACCAGTATTGGCCCTACAGTGATATCCATGGCTTCCTGCATTTCATCCAATTATCACACAGAAACCTATCAAGAAAGCTGTTTGATGGTAACCTGGGAGTGAAACAATTACTCTGCACCATTTTGCTGACATTTTGTTTTATGGGTATTTTAAAACATTTGGCACAAAGTTAAGTTCAGGCTGGTCAAATTAAAAGAGGGCTTTTTTAGGTAAGGGGAGACATTGTCTGATATGGTCTCACTCAACTCTAGACTCAGAATCCTCACAATTATTTTCCTTCCCCCTCCCCCAGTATTTAAACTGCAGCATTAAGTAGTTGGTCTCACACATCCAGCTCAGTAGAGTTTCCCTTCAATCAAGACACAGATAGTTCAGTGTGAAATTTGCTTTGGGCTTTTGTTTAAATGCCACATCTCACAAAAAGGTGTCAGTCTTGACTTCTTGGGAGATCTCTTTGGCCTCAGGACTGACAATTTCATCTCTGAAACCGAATAATGCAGTCATGTTATGCTCCTTACCATTGTCTGTATATATCGTATAATGTCCTCCTAAGAAATTCCAAATCATCCCTGCCAGTGGTCTTGAAGTGGTGGCCCACCTCATTTAACCCTTGATAACCTTTAACCTCTGTGGCCAACTCTTTTTCTCTTTCTTTAAAAAAAAAACCTATTTTAATCTTTTCAGTGGTCACCACTAACAATGAACCATGTAACCACTCCCACGCCCCCAGTAATAGAGACTGTTTTTACTCACTGAACAGAATTTCAGTTTTTTAAATCACAAGAGCAAGCACACAGTGGGCCCTACCTTTGCAAGCTCAGAGTCTTTTCTGTTAAGAGCATCCAATGCCTATTTAGCACACCTGCAATCCCTGGGAGAACCAAATATAATTCTCAGGCTCAACCTTCGCTTAAGGCAGTGTTCTTCAACCTTGGGTCCCCAGATTTTGTTGAACTACAACTCCCATCTTTCCTGACCACTGGCTAAGCTGGCTGAGGATGATAGGTGGTGTGGTCCAACAACATCTGGAGACCCAGGGCTGAAGAGTACTGAGTTAGGGAGGGCTGGCTTATCACGTCAACAATTTTCCCTATGCCTACTCCCCCGCTCAATAAATCTGTCTTCTAGCTCCATAGCCTGCACCCATCCATTAATGTCCCAGGTGGGAACTGGCCCCACCCCCAGTCATGCAGAGTTCAAGATTGTGTGGAAGACGTTGCACATACAGCTGTACACACAACGTCTCCATCTCTGCAGACATTTGTACGGTATGCATGGGTGCCTGAGGGAGTGACACTAACCTGCACATGCTTCCTCACACCCCCATCATGCACTGGGAGAATGAATGAGTAAAACTTCTGGACAGGGCTAATGATGTGGACCAATCATCTGTCTTCCTATGGGACAGCTTCATATTGTCAAGTGACCAACCCAAGAGGGAGAGCAGTTTGTTCAGCGTGACAATGCATTATGCAGGTGTGGCAAAGTGAGCTGCTGCTGTCTTGACCAGAAGCCAACAGGCAGTAAAGAAAGAAACCGATAAAACAAATTTATTGTGGGTTGTATTCCATCTTAGAGTGGAATTTCACCAATACAAAATGGGTTTGTTTATTTATCACACGATGTTCCCTTTTGATTTATTCTCTTCTCTTATCTGCCCATTTTCCCTTCTTCTTTCTTCCATGTTTCTTCTGTCTTCTTTAGTGTCAGAGAAACAAGCAAAACAGCCACAGCCTAGCAGCTGCAATGCTTCCAACAGATCATGTGAATTAGATAAGCGACTTTTTCTTTCTCATTCAATCTTTGGCTGTCTAAAATGGCTTTTCCTGCAGACCTGCCCACAATGAGGGGCTTGACATGGAAGGGTCATTTAATACACTGTTATTTCAACAGAACAATTGTCAAAGTGATTCACTGGTGACTTGCTGCCCGTTATTAACTCATGCAGAGTGTGACAGCCGGAAAATTGCTAGAGGAGGGTAGAAATGATACATGGATGTGCCGGGCAGTGGATTTGATTTCTGAAATCAGTTCAAGGAACTAAACTTCTCCCATTTGATGCAAACAGATTTTGTCATCATTGCCAAGGGTACTGGGGGGGGGGATCTGGGGGGAGAGACCCTTTGAGTTGCCTTTGGGAGGGTATATTGTGTCCTTTCTTGGCTCATTCACAATGGGACACAATATAATTGCACCCCTCATGCATGGCCACAGCAGAGCATCACTGTTTGTCTGCTCGCATATTGGTACCCAGGAGCACTTTGTGGATTATTTATACTGTATATATACCATGCCATTGCTCATGACACAACCACTTTTGTTCAGAAGTGTCTGTCCTACTGATGAGTGTTGCTGTCCCTCTGGCGTACAGCTGGATGCTTGGCAGCATTGCGATTTTCCTGCGGCTCTAAGCAGCTTGAACTGCCCCTTTCAAATCATAATCCCAGCATCCCGCCTATAGCAAGAGATCCATTTCTTCCCTCACAGACCCCCCATCTTGTCCTGAAGTTGCCTGCTGCCACCTTCCACTGAAGGCAGGAGGGCACGTCATCTCTAATGAGCTCCTAACTAGGCGAGTGCAAAGTCATTTTCTAAAAATGCACGCATAATAAGGTTTTCTAAACGCAACACACAGCCCTCTCCTGCTATGGGTAATGGCTGCTCTTGACAAACATTTATTTTACAGTCACTTTGCAGATTGTTCTCCGGCATTGTTAGCCAGCAGGCAGTCATTTCAGGCATGATATATGGAATCTCTGCGTTTGTGGAAAAGAAGAAACCGTTGTGTCTACAGCTGCAATCTGTGTAGGGAAAGAGGCATCCACACAACTCTCCAAGTCCCAGCTTGGTTAATTTACTGGAATCCAAAAGCAGCACACAAAAATACTTAATGGCTGAGCAATGCGCGCCAAGGAAGTATTTCAGTTTGCAGATTCTTGAGTAAATCACAGCTCGACAGCCAAAGCTACGAGCCATGCCAGGAAGCATCCTTAACGGCAAAAGCTGATGTACAATGTGACAATTGCATTTGATGCATGCAAAGGTACCATCTGCTGGTGCCACAAAATAACTCACATGGAAGCAAAATACCTTTGAGTTGCATACTGAGCTTGATTTTGAAGCAGGGGGTAGAACAGCCCCACATGTTCTGATTGGTTCAGAAAACAACAATGCCACAGTGGCGGCTGTGTTGCTGTGTTTCCCCAAATTTTGCAGAGCTGCCCAAAATCTGTTCAGAGTTTTGCTGCTGCCAAGACTAAGGGAGCATGGTCTGAGAGCACATGACACAGACCTGAAGCTAAGCAGGGCCCAGTCTGGCCAGTGCGTGGATGGGAGACCACCTGGGAAACTCATGTATACCACCTTGCGGTGGTGGCTGGTGGTTCCATGTCAGTCTGGACAGTGGAATCTACCCTGGGTTTTGGTCTGAACTTTCAGGAAACTGTCCAAGATGCCTCACACATACAAGGGTGTGTTCCTTAGATTTTTGCCTAGACAAGAGCTTCCATTTGAGCATTATTGAGAGCCCACAAATATGAACTTCCTAAGCCATTATATAATAGGGAGTTTCTGCATGCCCTCTGACTTCTGGCCATCTGATTCTAGTTTGCAAACTTTTTTGGAAGTCATCTCTACAGGTTTCTAAAGGAATAGCAAAATCCTCTGCAGAAACAGAAAGCTCCTTTTTAGGATTTTACTTTTTTAAAAATAAAAAAACAATCAGTCAAAAGTCTCCATTTACCACAGGGATGAGGAACCCATGGCTCTCCTGATGTTGCTGGACTCCAACTCCCACCAGCCCCAGCCAGTGCAGCCAATGGAAAGGGGTGATGGGAGCTGTAGTCCACCAACATATGGAGGGCTAAAGGTTTTCCACTCCTGGTTTCCTTAGGAAATATGGGAACTACCAAGCAGGCCTATAAAGATGTAAAATCTGATCAGGAGAGGCAGCAGCAACAGGAATAGCCAGACTAAAAGAAACTAGAGCAGGTGATAAGGACATCGTATATCAGAAGAATAATCCCGGCTGTGATGCTCCAAAGTTACCTATGATGAAGCATTTGAGTTCATTATTATTATGGCCAAGAGCGGAATTAAACAATAACTTGAGAGGACAAAATGACTGAGCAATGGAATTGCTGGCCTGAGTAACTTCCCCTGAGAGGAACCCATCTTGTGCTATAACAGCTTGCCACCTGTCAGGGATACTGTAGCAGTAAATTTCCTGTATTAGCAGAGGGTAGGACTAGATGACCTTGGAGGTACCATCCAACTCTATAATTCTTATTACTTGAACTACTGAGCTGTGAAGGGTTTTTCACATGCGCACACACACATACGCATAGTAGGTACAATTAGTGGAAAGTATCCTAAGAGAACTATTGGGAGGCATCAACACCAAATTCAGATCAAGCATCTGAGGTTTGCCAAGGTTCTCTAGCAATGTTCCTGTGCTATTAACAGCTGGTTGCCAAAAATTTAGCACACAAACCTTATCCCCTCCCCGTCTCCATGTCAGGAAAAGCATGCTAAATGTCTGTCTGTTTAAAAAGCAGGGCTTATTGAAGATCAATAAATATTATACAGGGGGGGGTGACAGTGCCAATCCAAGCTGTGCTTGAGGTGGCCCAGGTGCTTTGGTCCAATTATCCATCACATTCGCCATCAATGAGGAAACCAGCAACTGCTTCTGCTCCCTGCTGGACACTTTTCATTGCTGGACCGATTTGTAGGATCCCGGTGAAAGTGTCTTGGGTTGTTGCTAGGCAACTATAGGATACACTCCAGCAACATCTGGTCCAAGTGGCAGATAAGAGATTACTGAGGAGACGGCAGATCATGCCTAGCTAGGTGAGCATGAGATAAAATAGACCTGGTAGGAACCTGCCTGTGGATACCACAGAGCAGCACAGAGTAAATGCAGAACAGACAAATAAATGTCTGGGCACAGTAGCATCACTTATGCAGAGATGGGAGGAGATGGTTTCAGTAGGGGATGGAGGACAAGGAAGGGGCATTAAAGACAGAACAAGGCACAGACATTATCATCAGGCTAGTAGAAGATGTGGGGGCAATATGAGGTCCTACCCCAGAGCCCCAGCTGTTCTGTTCCAAGTGATGGTCTCAGCAATACAGGGGGTTTGACCCAAGGCAAACAATTCTGGTTTTGTTTTGTTTTTTCTGAGCAATGAGCAGGGTAAGGTGAGGTCCAGTTCTGTGGGAGCTTGAGGCTGACAGGACAAATGTGCATGAGTCAAGTCTGAGCAGAGAGCAGGCAAGAACAGGACCTTGGACAGTTCCAATGGGGCTTTGCTGGCTGAAGCATTCTCCTCCTTAAGCAACTACAGGAGATGTCTCTGCAGGGAGACAGAGCCAACTGAAGCCTTAGGGAGGGTGACAACTTAAGAGAAAAGTAGTTTCTACCTCCTTGGAGCAGCTGGCTATCTAACTGAAGGGCTCTTACCCTGTTTTGTAGCCTTTGACATTTGTGAGGCTGGGGAGACAAAGGTATTGCAAGGGGCTCGCCCTTTTGAGTCAGAGGATGGTGGCAGGGCTCTTCTTCATGCTAGGAGGGCTCCATATAAGATACTGATAGTTCTCCCCCTTAGGAGCAGCTTGAACCTCATCCTCATCAGAGCCCTCCACTGCACACTGCAAGGCCTCTGGGACATGGTTCATGACAGGTGCAAAATAGGGCAAAGTCTAGCTTCTGCCAAGGCAAGAAGTCAGACTTCAGTGGCACCCTAGACAGTTCCATGCAGGACTCAGGCTGGAGACACCATAACACCAGAGCTCGAGCTTTGCTTCATCTCCAAGCAGCCTCCCACTGAGCCTGAAAGAGGGGCTGCAGCTCTACCTGTGTAGTTAGCTCAGCCTTCAGTTGATAGGCATTTAAAGGAGCTCAGCCTGCTTTAAGCATCATCTGCTCCAGCTGAGTGGGGGAACTGGTGGCTCCATTAGAGCTTCTGAGCTGAAGTCCTCAAAGTCAAATGAAGGCAATGTGTCCTCCTCGGGCCAGAGAGGTACTAGCACAATGCGTTCCTTTTGCACCAGTTGTTCCAGGTTAGTAGGGACATCTGGGGCTGCCTCTGAGGGCAGTTCCCTTTCCTATTCTGAATCTAGAGACTCATCTCCTAAAGATGGGGAGCCCAACTATGATATCATGACAATGACCTTCTGGCTACTACTGGTTCTAAGGAACTCAGCTGTAGCAGGATCCGGAATGGCAATTTTAGCTCATCTTCTTTGGGAAAGAATTATCTACTGGGTCACGGACAAAGTTTTGTTAACTTCAAGCTGCAGATCCAGTTTGTTTGGGTAACCTTTGTCAGCTGCCATCCTTTCTCCATGAAGCTGACTTCAGCAGGAGTGAATTGTTCAGAGCTGTCTCCCAAGACAATATCACTCCTTGGCATAGCCTGTCAGCCAGCCGTGACACACTCCTCTGCTGTTGCAAGCCAATTGGTTATCGAGCTTTTGTTCACTTAAAAGGCCCATCAAAAAGCGAGTGTGTGCATCATTTGGTATTTTGACCTCACAAACAACCCTTCGCCATTATTTATATGCAAAGGGCAGCTTCCGATCACATCCTCTCCTGCGCTAGGCATGCTTGCATTGGACGTAATTGCTTTCTCTTCCCATCACAATTGACTCTGCCGGGCTTTTGCTGCCCATCTCCCTGCCTAATTAAGTGCACCTTGTTTGCCACAAGGAAGACAAACTGACTGCTCAGCCTGCAGACTGTGCTGTTCATTGCAGGTTATTACTATATGTATTCAACGTGAGAGGAAACAAACACAGCTGGGAAACTGCATTATGCACAGTACAATAAAAAAATAGAGAGATATGACTGTGGGAAGGGGGTCATAGCTCAATGGTAGCGCACATGATTTGCACCCAAAAGGTCCCAGGTTCAATCCCTGACACCTCTAGGGAGAGCTGGGAATGTCCCCTGAAGATCTGCTGCCAGTCGGCGTAGTAGACAATATTGCCCTCGATCAACCAGTCATCAGACTCAGTAAAAGGCAGTGTCCTATGTTCACATTGCACAATCATTTTTGAGCTTGACATCCAAAGGTGTTCAGAAGCAGATAAAGAAAGAGAAATGACGCAAGAATTTTGGAGCTTGGAAATAAGTACTCTGAGTCATAGCAAGGCGCTCTAGAATTGTGCTTGTCGACTTGTTGGGAAGAAGCAACTTGAGGATGGGGGGTTTGAGGGAGAGGAATATTGAGGCATGTGTGTGCTTTGTGCTTCTTTTGCTGAATATTCCCCCCTCCAGCTGCTTCTCCCTGTAGAATATCAGCCTCATATTTATGCCTTCTTAAGTGTCTTTGAGTGTAACATGTGAGTTACACTGGTTTATTTTATTTCCAAGCAGATATGCTTAAGATTGCAATCTTGGGCATGCCTTCTAGGCTGGAAAAAAAATATCAAGGAGAAATGTAGGTTTTAATCACCAGAAAAGAGTTGCTAATTCCAGATACCAGTTGATATTTTCTATACCCTACTCAGAATATAGGAAGGGCCTACTGATCTGAGAGGGTGTTGAAATGGGAAAACAAAATAATATTTCTGGAGATCGGGTCACCGGATTCCAACCCAAAGGCTGCACCTATGCCAGGGATCAGGAACTTCTGGACTACAATTTCCATCAGCCTCAGCCAGCATTGCTAATGGTCAGGGATGAAGGGAACGCCATCTGGAGAGCCACAGGTTACCCATCTCTGGCCTATGCCATTACATACTTGGAGATAGCTGCCGCAATATGTGCCCAGCTCCTTGGCTAGTCCCTGTGTCCATTCTCCTCTCCTAGGAGGAAGGTGGGCAAAAGGTCTGGCAGAGGGCTAGAGCAAGAGGGAGGAATATAGGAAGTTGCCTTGTACAGAGTCAGATGCTTTGCCTATTGAGCTCCGTATTATCTACGCTGACTCGCAGGGAGTCAAGGTTTCAGACAGGGGACACTCCTAGTCCTATCTGGAGATGCCAGGGATTGAACCTGGGATCTTCTGCATGCAAAGCTGATGCTCTGCCACCGAATTATGGACCTCATTTTCTCCTGTTGTCCCAAAGGATGTCAAGGGAGAGGCACCACCTCCAAGGGATCAGTGGAGGCTCATCCACTAGGATGAAAGGGGCACTGCCCTATCAACCTCAGTCTGCTCTCAGCCAGCCCCATTTGCCTGCCACCGCCACCAGGAGGGTGGCCCTGCCTGTCAGCTTCCTTGTCCTCCTTAGTCCCAGTGTTATCCTTGTAGAATTCAGCAGGGTGGGGAGGGCAAAATTAGAATCCGTCGTCTCCACCTGTCATCAGCTCTGGCTCCACTAAATTGTTCAGGGTTGTTAAAACAAAAAGGGATTGCGAAGAGCTCCAAAAAGACCTCTCCAAACTGAGTGAATGGGCAGAAAAATGGCAAATGCAATTCAATATAAACAAGTGTAAAATTATGCATATTGGAGCAAAAAATCTTAATTTCACATATACGCTCATGGGGTCTGAACTGGCGGTGACCGACCAGGAGAGAGACCTCGGGGTTGTAGTGGACAGCACGATGAAAATGTCGACCCAGTGTGCGGCAGCTGTGAAAAAGGCAAATTCCATGCTAGCGATAATTAGGAAAGGTATTGAAAATAAAACAGCCAATATCATAATGCCGTTGTATAAATCTATGGTGCAGCCGCATTTGGAATACTGTGTACAGTTCTGGTCGCCTCATCTCAAAAAGGATATTATCGAGTTGGAAAAGGTTCAGAAGAGGGCAACCAGAATGATCAAGGGGATGGAGCGACTCCCTTACGAGGAAAGGTTGCAGCATTTGGGGCTTTTTAGTTTAGAGAAAAGGCGGGTCAGAGGAGACATGATAGAAGTGTATAAAATTATGCATGGCATTGAGAAAGTGGATACAGAAAAGTTCTTCTCCCTCTCTCATAATACTAGAACTCGTGGACATTCAAAGAAGCTGAATGTTGGAAGATTCAGGACAGACAAAAGGAAGTACTTCTTTACTCAGCGCATAGTTAAACGATGGAATTTGCTCCCACAAGATGCAGTAATGGCCACCAGCTTGGATGGCTTTAAAAGAAGATTAGACAAATTCATGGAGGACAGGGCTATCAATGGCTACTAGCCATGATGGCTGTGCTGTGCCACTCTAGTCAGAGGCAGCATGCTTCTGAAAACCAGTTGCCGGAAGCCTCAGGAGGGGAGAGTGTTCTTGCACTCGGGTCCTGCTTGCGGGCTTCCCCCAGGCACCTGGTTGGCCACTGTGAGAACAGGATGCTGGACTAGATGGGCCACTGGCCTGATCCAGCAGGCTCTTCTTATGTTCTTATGTTCTTATGTTCCACCTACTCTTGCTCTCCCTGCCACTCCCAATGGGCGCCAGCCACCACTGCTTCATGTGAGGACCTGCCAATCATATCTGAAACGCCGAAGGATGGGAGTTCTCAAGCTGACGGGAGCGTAAAGTAGGGGGAAAGCGAAGAGCGCAGGCAGAAGGGACAAAAGAGAAAGCGATCCTGAGGACATGATGGGCCTGTGAACCACCCCTGAATGAATTTTCACTTCTCTGCAATCCTTACAGCTGTAAGAGGCCTCTCAAAGAGCGGACTGGCAAATCTAATTCATGGAGCCAGCGCAAGTCATTGTGGGAGACGCACTTCACATTCATTTCTGTGGTGAGTTTAATGGAAGAAAGAAATGCTTATTTACATTATTGTGTCCTGGTTGTTATGTCCTTCCTTTCCTCACTAAAGATGACTTCTTTAAAGAGGCCAATCTCTGTTCTTCACTTTAGTCCCATCCATTCCACCCTCTGTAAGCTATTATTGGGAAGAAAAAGGGTTTTAATGAAGGCAGCCAGAGTTACTCTTGGATTCTTGAGAGAGAGAAACACACACATATATATCATTCCACAATGTCTGCAGTAACATTCTCCCCATTATACATCAAAAGCATCTGTACTCTTGAAACTTTAATCAAAGACTAGGCCCGCAATGCAGGTGTACCATGTGGCCACAGCTTCCTTAACAAATTCTTCTGAGAAACTTCACCTCCTGAGCAATGGTTCTGTCACCCCCACCCTCAAGTGTGCGTATGGAGGGGGGGGATAACCTTTAAATCCCTTGTTAGATGTTTCACCATCCCTAGAGGTGCTAGATGCCCATTATTATTTTAAGAGCTATTCCTTGATCCATGCCATCACAGATACAGAAAGTCTAATAATAAATGCTCAATTTCAGGGTTTCCACCTCTAGACTTGGCCTGCATTTCAAAACGTTGACTGAGCTGCAATCTTTGCTTAGGTTTGCCTCTCATCGTTACAACTCTCCCATTAACCTGGAAAGATATCATCAGGGACAGCGGGTGCCATCAGAGCCAGACTTTGAGGCAGATGTCCAGGGCCCCATTCAGCAGATTGATCAAGAGGGCCTTCAAATGCAGCAGGACTGGCTTACCACACTCTGAAGCAAGTGAAATAATACATGTGTCATCGCAAAAAAGTGCCCTGTAAGACAAGTCCAGACCCTAAAAAGGGTGGGGAACCTTTTTCAGACCAAGGGTCACATTCTCATCTGGGCAACCTTCCAGGGGCCACATGTCAGCGGTGGGCAGGGCCAGAGGCAAAAACTGGTGAAGCAACAAATGCAAATTTTACCTTTGTACAATAGGTTAGTTTCTACAAACACTCTGGTCCCACCTGCACTATCCATTTAAAGCAGTATCATACCACTTTAAACAGTCAGGGGTTCTCCCAAAGAATCCTGGGAAGTGTAGTTTGTTAAGGGAGTAGTGAGGAGGCCCCTGATCCCCTCACAAAGCTACAGTTCTCAAAGTTCCCTGGAAAGCGGGACTGATTGTCAAACAGCTCTGGAAGGTGTAGCTCTGTGAGGGGAATAGGGTGTCTCCTAACAACTCATAGCACCCGTAACCTCCATCCATGTAAGGAAAAGGCATTTGGGGAGTTCAATGACACATTGCAGTCTGGCAGAAATACTCAAGGAGCATATGAAGTGGGGCTGGGAAGGGGTGTGTGACCTGGTGAAGGAGTGTGTCCTGGGGAAAGTCCCAAGGGCAAGATAAAGAGGCCTGGAGGGCCGGAGTTGGCCCACAGTTCTGAGGTTCCCCATCTATGGTCTAACAAAACCTAACTCCACCACTGTCCTTAGAGCAGTCCCTGTTTTGCCTTCCATCTTGTCTGATGTGATAAACCAACAGGGTTTTTTAAACAGGTTGTAGGAACATCATTTAGGAATATTTTTCTTGCACACTGCAAAATTGGGGGTGGGGGAGGCTCTGCAGCTCCATCCCCCACCAGATTGACCAAGACCTCGCCATTTATCAAATTATTTATTGGCCACTCTATGACTCAAGCTCTCAGAGTGTATTTCGAAATGAAACAAATCATACGCAAGCAAAACAATCACAGCAGAACAGACTAAACTGCCTGCATAAAAACAACAGACAGGCCAACAGAGCCATCATTTGGCTGTTTATTTGGAAGTACGTTCCATTGTTCTCAGTAGGATTCCTCCATATTCTTACTTGAGAAGAAGCCTCAGTGGCTGGCACTTGTGAGCACCAGGATCTATGTATTTTTCCCGTTCTGGAAATCCTTTTAGTCTAGTTTCAATCCCATCACAATAGGAAAGGTGGTGGCGGTTTGTTTATTACTTTATTTCATTTATATCCCATGAAGACAGGGATGGGGAACCTGTGGCCCTCCAGTTATTGCTGAACTCCAGCTCCCATCAGCCCCAGCTAGTATGGACAATGGTCAGGGATGATGGAAGTTGTAGTCCAACAACATCTGGAGGGTCACAGATTCCCCACCCCTGTCTGAGGATCTCAAAGTGTTACAGATGGTGCGTGTGCGTGGCCGTGCTCATACGTTTATCCCCACAACAACCCTCTGTGGTAGATTAGGCTGAGAGAGTGAGTGACTTGCTCACAGTCACCCAGTGAGCTTTATGGGTGAATAGGGACTTGAACCTGGGCATTCCTGGTCCTAGACCAGCTCTGTAGCCAGTACACCATGCTGGCAAATTGTGCCCACTTGCTACTAATGCTATAGTTTGGTGTTGCTGTTCTGGTGGTTTCTTAACTTTTTCTTCTGGCGTCACTTGCTAACCATAGATGCTAACTATCTTGCATCAGTGCACACAAAGACACAGTGGGAGTCATCTTGATCTCGCCTAGGTGTAAAACCAGGCTATGCAGGTAACTGCTTTAATGTTTCCCCAAATAAGCTGCAATCAGGACTCTCTGGGGCCCATTTAGAGAACAGAGAATGTCTCCTTTGCCATAAATAGCTGTAACAAAATAATTCCATTCTTTTCATTACCTGCCCTGCTTTTAAAAATATCCTTTCCCTGAAAGGGGCTGCAAGAACAAGATGGCTTTTTTTCACCTGCAAAATGGTTCCTTCTTAGTGCCTTGGTCCATTAATAATAGCAACTTACATTTTTATTACATACCGGCAGCACAATTATTTCATTTATCCTCCCCAAAAATCCCACCACAAAACGGCACTGTCATGACTGAGTCATGATGCTGCAATGAATAACTTGTGAATTCAACCTTCCAAAGACCATTTCCTGTATACAAAGGGGAGGAAAAATTGCTTAAACAATCTTTGTGCCAACTTGGAGGGAAGAGTGACAAACTCCTAAAATAGCCACTAGCACCCCCAATATGGATTAAATTGGAAAACTTCAAATATACCTTTGGGAGGCTTCCTGTGGCTCCATTTCAGCAAGTAGCTAATTGAACATAGAAGAGGGTGAAAATGGCTTTCAAATCAGAAGATAATGCTCAACAAAGCAGGAGGCAACAGGCAGAGAGGAAAAGGGCTGCAAGATGGATGGAGACAGATGGATGGAGATCATGGTGCCTTGCCTTCCATGCAAATGGATTGTCCGCTCCTTTCTCACACCTATTCCATAAAAGTACATTCCTGAGAAAACTGAGGACCCCTTCCAAGGTTTCTATGATCTTCAGGGGTTGGGTGAAAAATCTTAAAGGGGGGTTACAATGTTTATTTAGCTCAGTATTACCTACACCTGTGTTCTTCAACTTTGGGTTCCCGAATGTTGTTGAACTGCAGTTCCCATAATCCCCAGCCAGCTTAGCCAATGGCCAAGGTTTATGGGAGTTGTAATAGAGCAATATCTGCAGATCCAAAGCTGTTGAACACTGGTAACTACTACTGTAGCTACTACTACTATCTGTTACTAACTGGCAGCAGATGGGTTTCAGACAGGGGACATTCCCGGCCTTACTTGGAGATGCTGGGGACTGACCCTGGGGCCTTCTGCTCTACCACTGAACTATGGCCCTTCCGGCCAATGGGATTTACTCCCCAGGGAAGTATTTATAGTTGTGCAGCCTAAATGTTACAGTCCCACAGGGAACATTGCCTGTCTTTTGGCTGTTTATATGTTCTCCTTGCCAAAAAGCTCTTTGAAATACAGAAAGTTGCAACTGGTGAAACAGCCCCTTAGACTATCATTGTGGCAAAAGAGAGCATTTTTCCTCGAGGTGCACGTCTGCTGTATCTTTAATGGATGCCGACACAGTACAGATGTGCTGCTCCTGTGACCTGAACTGTAGAGCAATATTACAAGTGAGCAAGCTTCCTTGAACATTTGTTATCACTTTTGGAAACTCATTCATTTGAGAGTGTGGAAAACAGAATCTTCTCTACTGCAAGAACTCCTCCCACCTACAGTCAAAATGGCATCAGATCCAATTAGGATGGTGTGAGATCCATATTTCGGAGATGCATTGACACTGACTTCTACTGAGCCCTGTCTGCAACTGGTTCTGATTACTAGAAGGAAAACCATGGTGGTTCACCCCAGCATGCAAAATACCTGCTAGCTTTAGATACAAACAGAAAGGGGGGGATCATTAAGTTGCTTTTCCATCAAATTTGACACGGGGAGCAAAAAGCTGGTATGTCTGTGCAGCTGTGCTCTTCAATCTCAGCCTTGGCAATTAATGGGGGGGAGTTTAAGTGTTGATTAAAGCTTTAGTTGATTATTCTACTCAATAAAGTATATGGTTAAAATCAACTAGAGCTTGAAGGCAGCTATGAGGTGATTCCATCATTCCTAGTAAGGAGGCCAGACAGCAGTGATGAGTGACTGCCAACCCTCTCCCCTTCAAGCCTTTACCTGTGGGGCCCCATCAGGTTTCGTCTTGCCTCATCTCCCGTCCAAAGCTTGCATGATGTCACTGACACTGGGAGAAACTGGGTGAACATTTGGAGGGACATATCAGCTCCTCCTGCACTTCTGACTCTTTTTCCAGTATCTGGCTATGGTGGGGGCTTGAACGTGGGTCAGGGCCAGACCAAGACATTTAGCTGCCTGTGGTGAAGGACAAGACGTCCCCACCCCACAATCCACATACAGAAGTCAACTGGACTGGCAGTCCAATTGTACTTCATCAGTGGCCGTGGAATAGCATCCTCCACTGACCTTCAGGCAGTGGGGTAGTTTGGGGGGGGGGCAAGGCAGGCTACGTAGCATGCACAGATCTGTCTCCCAGCACTGAATGGCTGGTGGGGGGAAGAGGAACAGTCAAGAGTTTGCTACCACTGCTCCCAGCATTTCCCTCCTGAAGTCACCTCCCTCCATTTAATGGTAGGGCTGGCCCTGATGTGGGGAACACAGGTTGAAACTGAATCCAGGCAAGGTGGGGATAAAAAGGGATAGCAGGCTATGTGATCTAGACGGGGAGGGTTCCTCAGTGTTCCTGGGGGCCAGCTTCTCCTGATTTCCTGAACCTGAAATCTTGGGGTGCTCATGGAATGAATCTAAGAACTAAGAGTGAGATCTACCGGTGTCCTTGGATTTTCAGGATGTGTTGGTGACTAGGAATGCTTTCACAAGCTCCATCTGATAAGACTACAGTCTTTTGCTGTCTCTCACGCCTTCATAACCAAGAGAGTCAGCTTGACTACTTTGAGGCGCTCTGTTTAGGAGACAGTTTGGAAATGATTCAGGATGTGGTGATTTGCCTCCTGATGGGGATTTATTTATTAATTATATGATTTATATCCTGCCCTTCTTCCCAGTAGGAGCCCAGGGCAGCAAAGAAAACCCTAAAAAAACACTTTGAAAATGAAATAGACTGCCTTCAAGTCGATTCCAACTTATGGCGACCCTCTGAATAGGGTTTTCATGGTAAGCGGTATTCAGAGGGGGTTTCCCATTGCCTTCCTCTGAGGCTGAGAGGCAGTGACTGGCCCAAGGTCACCCAGTGAGCTTCATGGCTGTGTGGGGATTCGGTCTCCCAGGTCATAGTCCAGCACCTTAACCACTACACCAAAACATCATAAAAGCAGACTTTAAAATATATTAAAACAAAACATCTTTAAAAGCTTTAAAAACATCTTTTTTTAAAAAAAAAGGTTTAAAGCCATATTAAAAAGCAGTTCCAACACAGACACAGACTGATTTGCATGAGGCCAGTGCTCGAGTGACTTCACTAGTTTCTTCTTTTGTTCCTGGCCCAATCCAAGGAGCAAGCTTGAACCTTTGAAGTCTACATGGCTTGCTATTTCCATACCTGAGGACCAAACTAGATGTGATATAAGAGACCTGGAATCAGGTCTCCAGATGTCTGTCTAAGCTCCTAAGCAGATATGTAGCGGGTACTTTTAATAGTTCCACAGCACTGAGGAGCAGGGTGTAAAACTTTCTCACAACAGAATCCTCTCCCACCAAAGCTGCTGTTTGCTGTGGAGGGGGAGAGACAAGTAAAATATGGGTTCCTTCATTTTCAACTTCTGCAGTTAATAACACCTGTGGAGGGGGCTGCTGTCTATTGGGGAAATGATGTGGGAATAAAAGTTTTACCCCATACCTAGTGTGATGATGCAGACACACACACACGCTTTTCAACCTATGGTGGGGGATTCAGCCATAGACTTGCAATGTCATATTTCTGTTCGGCACTGGAGTCCTTCCATTCATTTGCATTCTCTACAGCCTGCTGCAAATAGCTTTCTAATGTAGTCCCCTTTGTAGTAACATAGCAACATCCAGCAAGAAGGCAGCTGCTCCTTGGCTGTGTCCTGGCTTTAGGACTCTCAGTAGCACTGGCAGGTGCCCATTGGGGTTGGTAGGGCTTTACGCAGGAGGTCAACAGTAGGTGGAGCCAGAGGTAGTTTTGTCACTGTTCTGCTTCCTGCTGAATTCTTCAAGGGCAACACTGAGACCCAAGAGGAGGAAGCTGACAGGCAGTGTCACCTGTTGGCCAGGATGGAAGGAAGAAGGCAGGCAGGTGGGGCTGGCTGAGAGCAGTTCGAGGATGCCCTAATAGACAACCAACCTCCACTGGCTACCAGGAATGCAAGTGGGGACTCACATGACTGAATGCTTCTCCATACTGCTGCGTGCCACCCCAGTCTCTGAACAGTGCAAGACTTCCAGGGGTTCCTGTGCTTACCCAAGGTTTGGTTTCCTTGGAAAGAAGGTCAATGGAGATGATGGTGTCTTTATGATATATGGTTTATTTACACACATTCACCACCTGAGCTTAAGAGGGAGGGGTTCAAAGCATTCACAGTCCAATAGATCAGGCTTGTAGGGAGGCACCCCAAAGTCATGGTATAAGGAATAGGCCTCTCTGTATGTATTTCTCCTTCCCAGCTTCTCCTGTCTAGACTAAAAGCACAAATCTTGGTTCCAGGATATTGGGGGGGGGAGAAGAAAGGGTCTCTCTCCTACAAAGAGTTCTAATAACAATAGTATCTCCCTGGCCCCAAATCTATTCACCAGTTAATGGGCACTTGACAGACCCATTAGCTCACCTGGTTACTCTATTAGATTAACAAAGGAGACGAGTCTGACCCAATGGAGCAGGTGTCTTCCTTTGCAGGTTGTATCTCTAGTTTTAATTATAAACTAGAAAGGGTCTCACAGATATCATCCAAACCCACCCCCACAATCCTATAACAATGCAAACAATCTCCTCTAGAAAACAAGCATGTCAAGGAGAAGGGTTCTTCCCCAGTCGGCTCCCTGGCATGCCAGTTTTCTGTGTGGATGGATTTTGATTTTAAAAAAAGAAAATGGAGAAACAATTACACTACAATCCTATACACATACTCGGCAGTAGGGTGGGCCACAGAGTGAGGTGGCCAAGAGAGGGTCTGTGCTGCTGCCACTGCCATGCTGCGGTGGTTAGAAGTTCTGTTTAAACTAAGTTAAATTTAAGTTAAAGTAACTTTAATTTCTTAACAAAATTTAAACAGCACTTCTGTGGCAAAGCTATGGTGGTGAAGGCACTTTCCTAGCCACCCCACCCAGAATGCCTCACTCTGAGGAAGGATCCACCCTCTCTCTCTCTCTCTCACACACACACACACACACACGCACACACAGGGTCCATTCTTCAAGCATGCAAAATGGAAGAGGACTGGAGAGCCCACTGAAGCTGCCACTCTCCCTATCACAATAGCAAAAGCACCAAAAACAGTAAGCAGGACTAACTCCATTAGTCCCTGCACCAGGGCTGGCTCCAGGCATGCGGCGGCCCTTGGGCATCAGCTTGCCCTGGCCCCCGGTGGGTTGGTGGGGACTAGAGAGAGGGCTTTTTCAGTGGCGGCCCCCACTCTCTGGAGTTCTCTCCCGTCCGATCTTCGGCATGCCCCTTCCCTGGATACTTTCCGCCGAGCCTTAAAAACTTGGCTGTTTGGACAGGCCTTTGGGACCACCGGGGTGGGCTAATTTACATGCTGAATGCCTGTTGTTATGTACTGCATATGTTGTTATTTTTGTTATTGCTGAGTATATCATATTTTATTGTATTTACTGTATTTATTGTATTTTATTGGAATTTAATATGTACGTCGCCTAGAGTGGCTTCGGCCAGATAGGTGACCTAAAAATTAAATTTACATTTACATTTACATGCGCGTGCGTACGTGTGTGCACGTGGGGCCCCCGCACACAAACCCTGCGGCCCCTCTACCTGTCTAGTCTTTACCATTGACCTTAATGAAGATGGCGGCCGTGGTTTCCCTAGGGGGAATGAACCTCTGCCGCCATCTTTGTTGATGGCACACATGCGTGGTACACATGCACATCTCTGCCATCAACTAAGATGGCGGCAGCGACTTCAGTAACTTAGGGAAGCTGCGGCCGCCATCTTCATTAAGGGCAATGCTAAAAAGCCGGCTGACAGGTAAGTGGGGGGGCACAGATTGTGGAAGGGGAGCGGAGGGTCCCTCAGGGGCCCCTGTAGCTCCAGGGCCCTCAGGCCAGTGCCCAACCTGCCCGCCCTTTAGAACCGGCCCTGCCCTGCACACCGGAGGCTCAGCCACTCCTGTGGAGCCACCAGAGTGTGTTTTGGTGCAGCATTTTCTTTTGAGAAGAAAAGAAGGCAGGGAGGGGGAGAGGGGCTAAAATATCCCCTCCCTGCTTTCTCTTCCGTGTTCACTGATCTGGGTGGAAGAAGGAGCATTATTCAACTAACAACCTGGCCAACTCAGCACTTCCTTCGGCAGGCTTTTTGAACTCAAAATAAAGGCCCAGCTCTGGCACATCCAGGGTGACCCTTTCATTTCAGTTCCATTGCATCCACTGAACTCATCCTCCAACAACAAAGATGGACGGACAGACATATATGTGTTTTGTATGTGTGAGTTTTGTATCACACACAGAGAGTTTTTCAGCCGAAGAACAAGAAGGGGAGAGGTGTGCTGTTGGGGGAGAACAGAAGAACTATCATGAGAATACCTGGTGGGTTCCCTGACAACGAACTATGGTCAGATCAGAGCTTGGAAAAGTTACTTTTTTGAACTACAACTCCCATCAGCCCAATCCAGTGGCCATGCTGGCTGGGGCTGATGGGAGTTGTAGTTCAAAAAAGTAACTTTTCCAAGCTCTGGGTCAGATAGGAATGTATTTCCTATTGCTCCTTCCTTCACTGCCTTTGTTACTTGGCTAATAAAGGGATAAAGCACCTATTGGAAATAGCACAAATTAGAGTAGGCCATTTTATCATGTCCCAGTTTGCATAATCATTCCTTGCATTCCAGCCTTGTGATGTTACAAGGCACATTTAGCAAAGTTAGTCCCATGAGCAGGGCTCGGATGAGAATCCAGTTGTATGTTCCAAAGCGGTTACAAGCAAATACTGAAATCATTTCTCTGGCTCCCTCCAACTGAGAATTCTGGTTGCCATGAAACACACCCATCTGCAGGGTTCTTTTAGCCAACCAATATTTGGGGGCATGTTTTGTTAGCCATCTGCACGCATTTAAATGAAGAAGGTTGCAATTCTAAGGTTCCATCATTTACTAGGAAGTAAGCCCTACTGAACACAGTGGGAGTTACTTCTGTCTAAATGTGCACAGGATTGTGCTGAATGCATGGCTGGATTTAAATCAAGGTGATTTTAAAATCTGTGATTTACATCACCAAGAAAAAGGGGCAGTTTAAATCAAGGATGGGGAACCTGTGGCTCTCCAGATGTTGCTGGGTCACAGCTCCGATCATCATCGACTGTTGGTCATGCTGGCTGAGGCTGATGAGAGCTGGAGACCAGCAGCATCTAGAAGGCCACAAGTATCCCATCCCTGATTTAAATTGACTCTCCTGTTTGTAAAACGTGCTTCCTGAAAACAAGCATGCACTAAAATTGGTTGATATAACAACTGAAGTGTCTTGATTTCCACCTAAAGATACATATCAATTTTGACTTGCTGTTGATCTGAATTCATCCCTTTGGGTTCAGACGTTTAGCCTTCAGAGAACAAAGCCTCAGGAGCAGCCAGGTCTTCTTATTGCCAACAGAAGCCAGCAATACAAAGTGTTGGTTAGCTGGCTCTTGTGACATTCTTGAATTCCCCTCCCCAGAACAGGACTCCAGGTGGAGAACCTGTGGCCTTTCAAATGTTGTTCAGCTACAGCTTTCGTCATCCCTGACCCTTGGCAGACCACCAGTTCACCATCCCAGGGAAAAACACAATGGGTTGAAAAAAGGAAAAATACATTTAATCATATAAATGTGCCAAGATTCGGGGGGGAGGGGGCGTAAAAAGCCACAGCCTGCTGGATCAGCACTGGATTCAGCCAGGTATATGTGCCATTGCAGGATCAAAGGCAGAAGGAAGCAAACGTTACCACGCAGCAGAAAAAAACCAAACCCTGTACCAGCTCCTTTTGGTAGATATGTGACTATGTGCATTCTAAAGAAAGCGTTTATGCTGCCTTTGGGAAGAATCCCAAACTTCTGGCCAGGGAGTCCACAATCCTTGTGCAAGACACAATAATATCAGCTTATAGCAAGGCAACAAGTGCAACATTTAATGGCTTATTTAACACCAAGGACAATAACTTTTCTTGAAGTCCACAACCCAGTAGAGTTCAGTTTGCTGTGCTTAGTGATTCCCTGAACTTCCTGAAAGCAGGGGGTAATTACAAGGCAAAATAGTCTCTATAGAGGGGGGGGGAGAGAGAGAGAGTTTACATTGTTTAGCTGATAATCATAACAATCCATAATTGACTGGTACACCAAACTTTGGGACTTGGCAATAATGGAGAAATTAACATGCCACCTTAGGTCGCTAAGAAACCCAAAGGCAACAGATTTATTTTCAACAACCTGGAGTGGCTTTATTTCTTTTGTTAATCAGGAAGATGGTGAGACACAAGTCCCAGCCAGGTAGGTACAGATATGGGACTCATAAAAAGTTCATTCAAATTTGGTAAATGCCAGAGTTGGAAGTTGCCACTTTTAAAGATAGTCCCTAAAGTGACTTAAATGTCAGAGGAATGCAAAAATATAACATAGGAACCCTTTTCCTCACACGCGCCTGGGATTTGTTTAAATGTGGTCTTGCTATTTTGGAATATTGTTTCTTATTATAAATGTTGTGTTTTTTTAAAAAAAACCATAATGTACTGTAATCATAAATGCATGGCTTATTGTATCATATTTATCATGCTTACCTCAGGAATCATATCCCCCTTCCCTCTTTTCCCCTTATTTTATATTGAAAAGCAGGGTTCAGTTCAGGGTATGTGATAAAGGATCATTCAGATACATATAGAATTTACCAACTTTATGTTGCTATTCACTAGGTGCTTTTTTTAAATGAGACACTATATATAGCTGGGTTTTTTAAACCTTTTATTAGAAATCAGAAAAACAAAATTCAGTAAACAGACTCACTCGATATAGCCTGAAAACACTCATATAGATTTTTTCAAAAATCCATTTGAGGCTTCTAGATGTAACATTACAAAGAAATTGACAAGATCCTTAAGGTTATACAACAGCCCACTCTACCTACTCCAGAAATGAATAACCAATTCCCAATTGCTCACAATTATTTTGTTTTCTCTTAGAATGCAGTGCAATAGTCCTGGGTGGGTATCCCAGGGGCCATAAGATAGATTGCATTTACCCCTGTGATGCTGGAGATCTGATGTCAGAGCCTCCTCTCCCCACCACCAAATCCTCCAAATCCATAGCCCAACCAACACCAGAGGTCCAATATCAGTAGGACCAAAGAGGGGACATGATAGGGGTATGCCAGGACGTGGCTCAACCTTAAACCTGTTACACCCAAAAAGGTTCTTTTCATCTGGAGGAAGCTCCAAATAACTCACCAGATGGGAAACCAGTAATATAAAACAACACCTTTATTGATTACCAATATCTTTTGCAAAAGAGAGACTAGGTATTCGACTCGCGTCTGAAAACCCGTCTGAAAGCATAGCTGCACAGATACATTGATATATGGCACTCCAGTTCTCCTCACACACAGCCCCTCCCTTATTGCTTGTTAGCAACATTTTCCAGTGAGCCATTGTCTCTGCATTGAGCTAGCTGTGGAACCTTGAGCGCTCCATTCATGCTGTTCTTGCCTCCCCCAGGCACAACACATTCCAGCTTGAATGTATCTTGCTACATGGGATGAACAAGCTAACTACCTTGACAGCACTTTAGAAATTTTGTTTTTCTGCTTCTATGTGGATCAGGTTAACTCATTTTCTGCTGTGTCAAATTAACACTACATACCATGGTTCCCAAACTATATATCTCATTTCATATCAAACCGAGGGGGGAGGCCTATATCTCTCCCACCCATTTCCCTGGGATGGAAAATGTATTTTAAAAAAAATAAAACAGGCAATAGAAAGAAATGCAAGAGAAAACCCCTTACTTCTGTCCTGGCAGCTTGAGCCCAGCCATTTGTTGGATAAGGTAGTAGAACTACCTTTATTTTTAAGCAACCACACTCCTTAAAATAGCTGCCTTAATCTCAGCCATGAAGCTGACAGTGAGCCACTCACTGTCTCTCAGCCTAATCTACCTCACAGGGTTATTGTGAAGATAAAATTAGGGGACTGGAAGAACCATGTACGTTGCCCAGCGCTCCTTGGAGGAAGGCATGATACAGAAGAAATAAACAAATGAACCAGTGAAACAACAAATCACACAACCATAGCTAGGGATGGGGGAGAATATCTGCTAAATCGGACTTAGTACCAGATTTTGACATAATCTAACAATCCACTGTTTTTGGACCAGCATTGATTTCTGGCAGCAGCTTTTTATGTTCACCGCCCAGAGAGCTATTGCTAGTCGGGCGGTATATAAATTTAATAAATAAATAAATAAACTACTGTCTGGGTGATGACAATCGCCATTTACATCTATTAACCTCCCTATTTTAGGCAATTATCTGCCTAATATGACATGTAAATAGAAAAACAGTGGAACATCATAAGCATTTTCATAACAATTTTTGTTAACAATTACGTAATTTTTTCCACTTCAAAGCATCAGAGATCAGCAATTGTGAAAGCAAATGGGGGGAAAAAGAAGGGTGGATCGGCAACAAAAGCCAGACTCTTGGAGTTCAAGCAGATAGGAAGTAGGCAGCAAATCCCATCCCTTATCATAACCCATGATTCCTTTTGCACCACTCCTGTACACAGCGTTGGAGAACTTGTGGCCCCCTAGCTGTTGCTGGACTACAACTCTCATCAGCCCCAGGCAGCATGGCCAATGGTTAGGGATTATGGGAGCTCTGGTCCAACAACATCTGGAAGGCCCCAACCCTGCCTTACAAGAAGAAAGTCTTTTTTTAAAGCATTAAAAATCTGATTTAAATTTGACTTCCGGGAAGGGTGACTTCGCTTGTGCCTGCTTTTGAGACGGGCTCCCGCCTCAAAAGAAGCTTATTCAGATATAAATCAGTCACAACATTTTTTTTTTGACTGATGAAATTTCTCCCGGGCAGGGAGAAACGTAGAGATCAACCTCAAAAGCCTGTTTTTGTTGGGAGGACTGGATTTCATTAATTTATGAGAAAAGGTCCAGCCAGCAATGCCGGACGGACTTCCGAACAAGCTCTATCTGATTAATGCGATACGTTTATCTTTTCTTCAAAGAGAAAACGGACTAACAGGCAAGCACCCTTCTTTCTATTATTTTTTTTACTTGGTTTAAATTGTTGCAGCAAAAAGAGATTTGTCAAATGAATCAGCTTTAAAGAACTTCTGGGTGAGCTATAACTCTTCTCTGTTATTCACGAAATTAACAGCTTATCTCTGTTTCTATTGCAAAAAGCTGTCCTGGAAGTGCATTCTAAAGATATAAACAGAAGAGGGATTTCTATTCCGAGGAACATTATATTGTCTGGGACTATTCTCTTTTTGGTCTATTTTATTTTGACGAATCTGCTTCCTCATGACGCCACTAACTGTTTTGATGCTGGGAACTAAATTTGTTTTGTATTCTTGAACATAGAGAGATAAGGCAGGCTGCTCTGTTTATACTGTGATGTCATCAAGCCTGGAATATTAACCCAATTGTTGCTGAAATAAGAAGTGGTTCTTCTTTATTTTTGTTTTGTTTTGTTTTTGTGGTTTTAAAAATGGCAATCAAGAAAGTGGCTGAGAATCTGGAAGTAATTATGTTTCAGAAAATAATGGATGAGATTGAGATAACGAAACAAACCCTGCGACAGGGCAGTAAGGAGCTGAAAATTGAACTGAGCAAAATGACGCAGGAGCTTAAAGAAATAGGGGATCCTGTGAGAGAGGAGAATGAGATCAGAGATGAGAAAAGAAAAAATAAAGGAAAGATACAAGCCCTGGAGATTGGAACAAATGTGGAATTGGAAAAAGATCTGGAGTTTATGGATATTAGAAATAAAATCTACTGTTTGGAATTTAACGTTATCTCTGAAGAAATTAATGAAGATATTAGAGATAAAGTTATCAATGGCTTGGATAATCTTCTGGACTGGAATGACGTGATGGAGCTTGATATAGAGAAAATCTATGGAATTAACTGCAGCCACGTGACAATGGAAAAACTCTCAAGAGATGAGCCAGTGCATTTTGTAAAAAAGAAGAACAGAGATATGACTTTACAACAATATTTCAGCAACTTATTCAGAATTGATGGCAAGAAAATATTTGGGATAGAGGAAATTCCCATCAGACTCTTATTATATGACTATGGTTATGACAGCAAGATTATTATGGAATACTGATAATGGAAGATTGGACACTGAAATTACTGGACTTAACAGGACTATTGAAGATGGAAGATGGAATTAATATGGATAATGGAATAATGGCTATTGAAATTATTGGACCTAACAGATTTTGATGAGATGGATTAATCAATATGTTTATTTGGACTATGGTTATGACAATAAGATTATTATTATTATTAACGAGATGGATTAATCGACATGTTTATTAGGAGAAAAATTGATAGATATATTTCTTAAAGAATTGAAACCTCTCTTTGACTTTTTGCGGAAAGAATAAAGTAATGTTTATGAGTTTTGATGATTAATTAAGATAACTACTGGAGGAAAGTGATTTTATAATATAATTTAAGAGACAGGATTGTTATATATTGTAGACCTATAACTGATTTGATCTGCGACAAATGGGAAGTCAACATTTTATTTTTTTGTTTAATCATTTTTGTTTTGTTTTGTTTTTTGTCTTTGAATGTTTTATGATTTTGTTTTGTATGTTTTATGAAAATTTGAATAAAAATTATTGTAAAAAACAAAAATCTGATTTAAATTTAAAAACCTATTTAAAAAAAAACAGATGCTATTCTCCAGTGAATATAGCTGTAAATGCTAATTTTTAGAGTCAACTTTTACTAATGCGGCAATTAGTATAAGCCATCATTTAAACCAATTGCTCACACAATGAAAACACCCCAGCTCCACCATGCCTGGTGATCAACTCCCTGGCTGTCCATTATTTTTAGAAAGGTTTACTTGGCAACATAATACTCATCAAAATCCCACTCCCTTTCTCCTTAAGGGAAACTGGATGCAGTTTAGATGACATCCTTATCTCAGACAGGCAAAGAAAGGGGAGTAAGTTACGTTCCGCAGAACCATCTTCACCCTGTCCAGAACAAAGAGGGGAGCAGGAAGTCCCAGCTTCCTGCTTCCAGCAGCAGGACATTACACGTTGATGACACACTGCCCTCAATGCATTTTTTTAAAACCACCATTTCAAGCTCACAGCTTGGTTAAAGAGCAGATTAATTTGCTTCTTTCAAAAATGTGCTTATAATTGTCCTGAACATACAGAATGGCAAGAGGGGTAACAAAAGTGACTGTGAGTTCATACATTTGGAGGTGTGATCTTAATTCAGTTCTAGCATGAGAGCCCAGGAGAGAGAGGAGGAGAAGATGGGGGGCAGGGTGGATGCTTACTGCGATCTTGGGTACAAGATCAGAAGAGGGCCTCCAGCTAACACACTTTCTCGTAAGAATGCAAGAAGAACCCTGCTGGATTGGTCCAAAGGCCCATCTAGCCCATCTTCCAATTCTCACAGTGGCCACTAGGGTTGCCAGGTCCATGGCCTGAGACTGATCCTGTATCTTCAGGAGAAGAGAAGGTCAGCCAAGTGCAGGTGTTCTTGCAACTCTGTAATGGGAAAAACCACAAGGTGGAATTCTCCCTTCCCCCTCCACAATTGTTAAAGATACAGAAGACCTCTTGGAGGCCAGGCCTGGCAATCAAGCGGCCACCCAGATGCCTGTGGGAAACCCTCAAGCAGGACTTGAGCACAACAGCTTCTCTCCGCTTGCGATTCCCAGCAACTGGCATTCAGAGGCAGTTTTCCTCCCCCTTCTTCCTGACTTAACTGCAATTAAGGAATACATTGTCATGTCATGACATGTAGACATGTACATGTAGACATGCAGAAAGGCCCTCATCGTTTCTACAGTAAATGTGTTTATAAACACTTTAAAAGCAGTGGCAAAACTCCTCCAGACGAGGTGCAGTGAGTTTAACATATCACAGGCACTTTCCAATAGGTGCCTGTGACAAAAAATGTCTCCTCAATGTTTATATTGAGGCTGAGGTTAGGAAGGGCCACAGCTCGGTGATACAGCACATGAGTTGTATTCAGGAGGTCCCAGGTACAATACCCAGCATCTCTGTCAGTCAATACTGTGACATGATTCTCTGAGCTTGATGGGCCACTGCTCTGACTTGGTGTAAGGCACCTTCCTACGTGATTTCCTTATTAGCTTTTTATTCCTAATTATAACAAACAAACAGCATGAGCTGCACTTTTGGGAGTCGGTTTCTGCTTATCTGTGACACAGCTTTGAAGTGCGATGAAAACCTGTAAAAACTGGCAGAACAGGAAAAAATGAAGTGTGAACTATGACAATAGCAGTTTCATAATAACACTTCCAAATCTCCATATGCACAACTGAAGCAGCTCCAGGACTTCTCACTAGAGAGTCTCTTTTATGCCCTACGTTTATGGGGAGGACGAGGTTACTCTCTAGTGAGTGCATAGGATCCAAGGGTGGGGGGGGTCTGTTAAACCAGGAGTGGGGAAATGGCTCCAGACAGCACAGCGCTTTGCAAGTGCTACTGATCAGCAGTACCTGTAAATCCCCTTTGGCCTAACCATGTCTTTACTTGCCCCACACTTGACTTCAGGTGTACAGCAAGCACGCATAGCTTGGCCAAAACTGCCTTGCAGGCCAAATGGGCCAAATTAGGCCTGTGGGCTGAAGGTTCCCCACTCCTGTATAAAAGCTTCACATATTATGGGACTTAGCACCACCTGTATAACTGTATTTAGAATTCTATTTCTATCTAACCTGTCACTGTTGGATTCTGACATCTCTTCCACCATCCCATACACTGCTGCCATGAATAATCTTTCTCCCTTCTCCAGCTTGCCTGAGGGCTTGCTTAACAAGCGCCTTTCCTATGGCTGCTGCCACCCTTGCTGCTCCAGTAACATTGAGATGTAGAACAAATTCTACACGTATCCTTTCCAGGCTGGTGTTACACTCTCTGTTGCAGTAGCACATGAATCAGATCTAAGTAGGGCTGCCAATTGAAAAGGAGAAAAAAAACACTTGTCTTCGCCTCTGCTTTTAACAGTAGCCAAATCTGCAGAAATCAACAGGTGAGACTCTTCACAGGATGAAGATCAGCTTTATTGACTTCTAATTTATTTATTTATTTAGACATGTATATACCTCTTAATCATTCTCATTTCTAAGCCGTGTACATAACAAGTTATACATAAAATGAAATAATAAAATAATCATAAAACCAAATCAAACACTATCTTAAAATGCCTGCTGGAACAAGCATGTTCCTGAAGTTCCAACAAGGAAGATGCCTATGTAATCTCAGTTGGGAGGGAATTCCATAGGCTTGAGCCCACTACACTGAATGCATGGCTTAAGTCTGTAGGTCAAGTGTGGGGAACCTTTGGCCCTCCAGATGTTCTTGAACTAGAATTCCCATCCTCTCTGGCTATTAGCCATACTTGCTAAGACTTATGGGAATTGTAGTTCAGCAACATATGGAGAGCCAAAGCTTCCCCACTCCCGCTGTAGGTCAAACTACCCTTAAAAATCACAAGAGCAGGGACTGGTACAAAAAGGTGGCAACACTCCATAGTATTCTGCCATGGTAGAGGTTTTTGGGGCATCTCTTTCCTGTATGAGTCCAGTTTTTCATTAAAGGTCAGTTACAGGAAGCCTTGCTTACAAGGTTCATATCAATGAGACAAGATGAACAGATGCCCAGAGTAGAGATCTCTCCACAACAGTAGCCCCTAGGATCTGTACACAACCTTGAAAAGCTTCAATGTGAAATGGATTTCCAGGCAATATGAATTGCAGCACGGGCATGAATCTATTAATTAGGCTCTACAGTTAGTCCATGGAAACAGTAGCAGTCTTTCAAAGAACTGAAAAGATCTGGACAACTAGCACAGTTTCCCCTCTGAATAGTCATGATGGCCATATGTTACCTACAGAGGCAGCATGCCTTTGAATACCAATCAGTGAGGAACAACAGCACAAAACCAGTTGCTGGAAGCCTCAGGAGGGGAGAGTGTTGTTGCACTCGGGTCTTGCTTGCAGGCTTCCCCCAGGCACCTGGTTGGCCACTGTGAGAACAGGATAATGGACTAGATGGGCCACTGGCCTGATCCAGCAGACTCTTCTTATGTTCTTAAGAGGGCTATTGTACTCTGGTCCAGCCTGCAGGCTTCCTATTGGCACATCAGGTTGTCCACTGTCAGAAGAGGGTGCTGGACTATATAGGCCCTTGGGCTGATCCATCAGGCCTCTTCTTATATTTTTGTGTTCTTATATGAAGCCTTTTCCCCCTCTGCCCAAAAGTATCTTCATCAGATCTTGGAAGAGGTGGGAAGATTCTACATCCTAAAGAGGAGGAGCAGGGTTAATTCAGCTGGCACCCTGGTAGATCTTTGTTTTTATTGTATTTGTTAATGTTTTTATTGTATGGTTGTTGTTTTAATTTGTTGTAAACCACTTTGATGTTTTTAACGAAGTAGCGGTACACAAATATAAAGGTAAAGGTGTCCCCGCACTTGTAGTGCGAGTTGTTTTCGACTCTTAGGGTAACGTCTTGCGACGTTTACTAGGCAGACCGTATATATGGGGTGGGATTGCCAGTTCCTTCCCCGGCCTTTCTTTATCCCCCAGCATATGCCGGGTACTCATTTTACCGACCACAGATGGATGGAAGGCTGAGTGGACCTCGACCCCTTTTACCGGAGATTCGACTTCCTCCTTCCATTGGAATCGAACTCTGGCCGTGAGCAGAGCTTCAGCTGCGTTACCGCCGCTTACCACTCTGCGCCACGGAGGGTCTACACAAATATATTTATGAATAAATAAGACAGGGACATCCTACACCATTTCCCATTCCATGCCATCGTGAGTGGTGATGGGAACTGGAAGATGTGTGTGTTTGTCTGGCAGGGCCCCACACATCCATACACAGATGTTTCCTTCTCCCCAGTCCAAGGAATTGAGGAAGGATACTTCCATCACTAGTAGAGGCTGTAACCCAGCCCTACTGAGATGATAAAAGGGATCTGCTGCTCTCATTCTAGATGCTAATATTGAACTCATTCTCCAAGGGTGGGTATTACTTATGCAGCCAAAATGGCATGATGCCCACACATGTGGGATGCCAGCAAATACATAAATCTCTTTTTAAAAAAACCTAAAAGGGAAAGGTGGGAAACCAGGGGGAAGGGGAAAAGAATGCTGGGGAAGGATTAGATGGGATCCTGAACAGGAGCGCTCTGCACTGAAACATTTTGTTGCAGGTCCCACTTATATAATAGTGAACTCATTCTCTGAGTGTGGATCCTTGTCATCTGATGATGAGGCTGTGATCAATGGGGATGGTGCTGTGTTCCTCATCAGGACCTAGAACATGAGGGTTGATGTGGTGAAGGTGGTGTCTTGTTGTGGTTGTTTCCAAATAAAGCCCTCCTTATAATACCATTTATATAGTGCTCTTCAGTGTACAGCATTCAAAGCACTTCAGATGCATTATGTTGTTGCAGTCCTTCCAACAACCCTGTAAGGTAGACTGGTATTATTATCCCAGCATTGTTGATCGGAGGGGGCACCGAGAGAGAATGGCTTGCCTAAGACCATCTAACAAGTTCATAAGAGAGGCAATATTCAAGCAGGGACTTCCTAATTCATCGCTCAGCCATTATGCTTCAAAAAATCTAATGCCACTTAGAACAGATGAATGGATGCGGGTCTATTTGCTGGGAGTCTCTACCATTTGTGAGGACACTGCCAGCTTTGTTTTATATATATCAATCACACATGCAATATAAGTTTAAAATTGAGAATATATCATGCAGTGAATATCAGGCACTGAATATCAGACACTGGCTGTCAAGAGCTACTACTGATCAAATATAAGCTACGAAAGCCTGAAAGGTCATTCTGAACATCAGATATTGAACATCAGATATGAACCACTACATCTTCAATATTTGACAAGATGTCTGTCTCTGGGGATTTGCCATGGTTACTCCTGTGGTGGCAGGCTCCAATTTGGACACAGGGCAGCACAATTTGTTTAACTATGTTGAGACTGCAAAAGGAGAAAAATAGTAGCTTCCAAGGTCTGTTTAGAAAACCGGAACCAGGATCTCCCAAATATCTACTCTGTTTTTGAATATAAGGCTTCCTTTTCCTCGTGCACAGTTAGAGATGCTTAATCCACCTCCTAATCCAATCATATGTCTGCTTAAACTGAAGCAATGTTGATGGGCTAGCCCAGGAAGAGAACCAACCCGTACAGTCTCCCCCACCCCTTCCTCCTAGCCCCTGTGGATAATCATTATCAATCAGACAAAAAAAAAATCCCTCACTGCCTGCAGAACTGCTGTCTTCTCTAATCCCAGTGGGAGGATATTTTTCTGTTCAATTGATTTATACAACCAGGCCCACAAGACATACAGGGGCTGGTAAGGAAACGAAGGGGAGAAACCTCCAAATAATTGCTATATCAAGGGCAGAATTTCAGAAATGCACCATTGGATTCATTTAATGAAAAGAACATTTGATGGAGATGAATAAATTAACCCTGCCAAGGACAAACCGTGAGCAGCACTATTGTGAAGCAACTATTATGTAGGACAGGTTATCTGGATCAGGAGGCTATATATACCAGCTCTATATCTACCAACATCACCCGCGATCTGAGCTTTTCTGGATAATCTGTCAGAGAGTGTCCTGCTCATGGTTTTTGGTGTCACACAATGCTCCTGCCAGGGTTACAGAGAAGCTTGGCTCAGCTGGAACTTTGTGTATCGTCTGGAACTAACAGTTTGTTTTGGCTTTGCTCTAAACAATGAGTACCGCAGTACCATTGGAAAGGAACCACAGAAAGCTAAAATGGCATAAGAGAAATACTCTCCTATCAGGGGATGCTATAGCAGTTTAAGCCAAACTTCCTCCCCTTGGAGCTACTTTTGCATGGACCACAACTATAAGTGCAAAAGCCTAATTAGTCCGATGACTGAAAAGGGGGGGTAGGTGTTCAGTTATAAGAAAGAAGCATTCCAATGCATGTTAGCTCTAACGCAAAGGGTGGTCTTGTTAAGGACAGGGCTGGCCAGGAGGGACTTTAAATTACAAAGGGCACTGAGTAGGAAACCGTCGGTAGGCATTACAAAATAATTTTCCTGGTGGAGAGTGGCTGGGTAGTTATGAGGGGTCTCTGATGAATCAGTACTCACATCCAGGCAACTGGAGCATCCCTCATGGGGAAAGATGGGGGCGTTTCCCGGGGAGTGCAAATTTAGACTTGATCCAATAACTGTGGGAAGCTGCTCGCTGGAAGATGTTGCGCTGTCCCTGTCCCTGGACTAATCAATGCTAAATAAGGGCATCTTCTTGCATTATATATATGGCAGAGGCTCTGGGGACTAATTAGGCTTGCACATGAAGTGATCCATTGTGTATTCTCAATTACTGTGGGGAAATTCCCCTGCATAGCAGCTACTGTAGAGAAGAATCTTGGCAGGAACCATTAGATGATAATACTTCGCTCAGGCGTCCTCTGATCCCATGCACTTAGCATCCTGCTCATTGCTCAGAGCAAAGCCAAAGCAAGTGCATAGCATCAGGGCATGTGCAAGCTTCACAGTAGCACATCCTAGAAGAGACCCTCTGAAGTAACTGTCCCACAGCAGACTTCCATGGAAGAGAGCAATGCCTCCACCTTTTCTGTATGAAGAGGGAACTCTGAATTTCTCCCTTCCCCTTTCTCTCCCTCAAAAGACTCATCCCCAGAACCACATGCAGCTTGGGAGGGATCTCCTCCACTGCCAAATCATAAAAGGGGCCAGAAGGAGGCTTTCCAACACTGCTCGTGCTGACACCTCCAGAATAAGGAATGCCTCTTTAAGCAGGGTTTGTTTTCCCCCTCTGAGAAACTAGACTAGATCTTGGAATGCTCAGAGGTAGTGTGTGGCCCAAGGTCACCCAGTGAGCTGTCCGTGGTGCTGACCCCATGCAATCTATTGCAGACTGTGGCTGTGCATGCCCAGGGCCAGGACACCTCTACAGGCTCTAGCTTGGAACAAGACAGTGGTTATTTTGGCTGCCAACATTACGGTTGCTATACTTATTTTCTCTTACTTTTTGTTGTAATAGTTGCTGTATGTTGTCTTAATTTCATTAGGCATTTGGGGCATCAAAAAAGGTAAGTAAATGTCATAAACAAAAATGGCAAACAAATCAATGTACAGTGGCAAACGTCTGATGCCTGAGACATACATAAATGGGTTGCAAGGTAGGGGTAGATTTCCTTTATGTGGGTAGATCACCATGCTGGTTGAGATGAAAACTTCATTTTTGTTCCATGTTAAGAGCCAAACTAGATTATATGTCAAATGACTGGTATATTTCATGTGTCTGTTTTAAAATAAATAAAAATAGCAGGGTGGGGACCCAACTGGGACCAGGATCATGGGCCATGGGGAGGAGGGCATAACCACCCCCCATGGCATGATCTGTGTCATGGGACCCATGGAAAACATTTGGCAGGATTAAGAGAATGGGAAGGGGGTTGCAGATGCTGGAACATACACACACACCTAGTTCCAACTGCACCATTTTAAATGGCTTTACATTTCTTTAATGCTCTTCAATTGCTATGCAAAGAGAGTGGTAGCCTTGGGCATGAAGGCACTTGGCCAACCTGCTCTTCAGCCCTAATGAGACTATTTGCCACCCCCTCCTAAACCCTGAGGTTTGCTCTCCGACTGAAAGTTCCCAACCTGTTAACTGTCAGCCTGCTAATCCAAGAAATCACCAGCTAATTCCATTGATTTTGCTGGAGGCTTTTGGAGCTTATTTGGAGCTAAAAATTCAGCTCAGCTAGGATTCCCACTCAGGATCCTCCTTCTACCATGACCTCAAACCAGGCTATGCCTCTTTTCAAAGCTTCTATAGTGAGTCTTGGACAGTGGCTATTGACCAGACTTTTTTCTTCTTCATTTTTTAATTGCCAAGTGAGTAAGGATGCAGGAGAAATTCAATTCAATTTACATGTAAATCTATCAAATTTGTGATCTTCAAAATAGTATGAGAACTGAAACATAGCCATCTTTCAAAACTCACACATCTGAATTTTGCAATCCAGTTCTCTAGCCCAACAATGTTTACAAAAATCCATATATTAGGAAAGTGTGCATAAAAATGAATATATTTGTGAAAATGACATACAAAAGTGCACTATCTTAGAGAAATTGCTTGAAAAAATGTGCACATTAGTCAAAACCGCATATAAAAATGTGTTTATTACAAGAAATTCAGACTACAATGCTGAAGAATTTTCATGAAGATTTTTTATTGCAAATTGATGCAGAAATTTCAGACTGGAAAAATAAGAAACTGAGAGAGCCAAAACTGACAGATCCTTCCTTCCCTACAAATGGAGTCTTACAGAAGAGCAGGACACTTTCCAACTTGACCCAACATGGGGGATATTCTAAGCAAGCACATAATTTAACAATGCCTTTCAAAAAGACTGGGGATACCAATCCCCATCATACTAGACTTATCTGTGTTCCCTGCACTGCACATTCCAGGTGTTAGGAGCTGCAGCAGATTTCTGGAGTTAGGATTGGCATTTGTGGTGGAGAATCTATCAGCCCCTCGCTTCATCTCAGAGAGCTACCAGGTTCATTAAACCCCAGAGATCAAACCACAACTGCCTGGCACCCTGAATTTGTGAAATCCTGACAAGTCACTCCTCCTGCACTCTCAGAACCAGAAGTTGCGTATAAATCAGTAGAGGAGATGGAGATACCACTGTCTCTCACTGTCCCCACTAATGACAAAATTATTTGCATAGAGGACTGGAGACAACAGCTGTATGATAAGGATCATCTCAAAATTTGTTTTAGGAGCATAGAAAGCTGTCATATCAAGTCAGATCTAGCTCAGTAGTGATAGGCAGCAGGTCTCCAGGTTTCAGACAGGGGACTTTGCCAGCCGTACCTAGAAATGCCCGGGATTGAACCTAGGACCTTTTGCATGTAACGCATGTACTCTGCCACCAAGCTAAGGACCTTTACCTTTTTAAAAGTGCACACACATGGATTCTGGCAGCAGATCCTGAAGTCTACCACAGGAAATTTGAAGGATAATTCAAAAGTAGATGAGAAATAAAAGGTTCAAAAGGTGTTTGAAAAGGTGTTCAGAATAGGCTTCGCTATTGGACTGGCATGGATTGAGGATGTCACTGAACATATCTGCACATGAGGCCTGGGCTTAGTGAGGATCACTGCTCCTTCACTGTACTACTGTTGCCCCCATAGAGGACGGAGAGGCAGGTATCAGTAATGTCATGGCAAAGGCCTGCGCCAAGTCTGGCATTTACCTGATGTCACATGCCTATGACATCATTACCCTGTGTGTATTCCAAACCAATTAGGAAGTCTGAAAGTAATGTGGGCCTTCTAAATGATTTCCTGACATCCAGTAAAACACTGTGGTATGACTGGATTATTTCAAGACAGAGCTGATTGGATTCACTCATTCCTACTTGGCATCAACTATAAGGGAAAAAAACTTATTTGTATGTGAGAACTGCCACATTCTCATAAACAGGATATAGGCAAGTCAACAGATTAAGTAAACTAGGGCTGCTAAATAATTTGGAACACACTGTTCAGTATATCAGCAAACTCAACTCAACTGTGCAAATGCTACCTGAGCTATGTTCCGGGCTACAAAACCTGTAGGTCAATCCAAAACTGAAAATATTCAGAGCCTAGGTCATTGCAGTGTTATTCTACAGCAGGAATGAGGAACCTCAGGCCCAGGTGCCAAATGCAGTCCTCCAGGCCTCTCTGTCTGGACTTGGGACTCTCCCCAGGCAACCGTCCCTACCCAGTCATCTCCCTCTCCTAGACAACACCTCTTCCTGGACCTTCTTTGCACTCTTGGGTATTTTTGGCCTGGCTAGAATGGGTCTTGAACTCTGATAATGCTTCTTACTCGACTGAATGAAGAATAAAAAGATGTGTGTGTGTAAACTAGCCCACTGTACAAAGGTAAAATTCACATTCATTGTTCTGTCCATTTTTGCCTTTGGCCCCACCTGCCACCAGCATATCCCCCCTCCCCGAAAGTTGCTCAGGAGGGAATGTGGCCCTCTGTCAGTGAGTATCAGGAATCGTTTTTAGGTTCCCCACCCCTGTTCCACAGGATGGAAAAATGAGGCTGTCGCATCAGATCCTAAAGCTATTGAAGGTAAAAGTCTTGGAGCTCTGTAAGCCTCTTTCCCAGCACCTCTGCTATATTATTCAGGTCAGTGGTAGGATGTTTGCCAATAGCCACAAGGGCATACTGCATACTGTGCCAATATCCATTTCATGCTGAAATTCTAGATGCTATAATAGAATACAATTGAAGCTATGTTTACTGGAAGAAGCCACTGCTAAAAACAAGCCCCTAAGATGGCTAGGCAGGGCGGTAAAATTGATCCACACTTGCTATTTCTGATATCTTACACAATTCAGTCTTGTAGCTGAAAAAACTCACATTACCCTGAGATATTTAGTGAAAGCAAATGCCTATCACTGTGACAGGCAGGCAGGGCTGGGGTGAAAAGAGAGGCGGAAGGAGAACATGTCTAGCCTAGGAATACCTCTGAAATAGGTTGTACCGGCCTGTGGGATCCCCGCCACTGAGTATGTCAGAAATAAGGGATAAATTTTACCCCCACTGCAGTGGAATCCCCACATACAAGAGCAAATGGCACTTGTCACAGGTTGCACTCAGGGATGCTATTGGCACGGGACCTAAACCTGTCGATGGGTGGATCATGGCATGGGCTTTGGAATCTTCTCTGTTGTGCCTCAGATTGTAGTATGCTTACTCTGTAAATATGCATAGTCTATTTACTCCTCTACTGGCATAGCCCCAACCATAACTCCATTTCATGGTCATGCTACACTGTGGCAAAGAGAAAAGAAGGACCTAGGAACAGGGATTCCCAAACTATGGCCCATGGACCACCAGTGGTCTGAGAGCTTCATTCTGGATGTCCGCGGCATGTCCATATTAAATATTTATATGAATTTTTAATTATATTTTAATTGGTTCTTTTATTTCTTATCTTGTGTTTTATTGTACTACAATTTGAGTTCTATGGAATGCAATGGCGATACTATAAAATGCAACATAAGGATCCTTCTCACATGTCCAATGTCAGTGGCAAGTGGTGAACACAGTTTCTCAAAGCTCAAACTTATAAAAACTTACATACGCTCAACAATGTTGCAAAAGAGACTAATTGGCTTGGCAACTGTATCAATTGAACATGCCCAAGCATCAGCACTTGACCTGAAGGAACTGGTGACAAAATTTGCAAAGGAAAAGGCATGCAAAGTGAGATTTTGATGTGCCTGAAATTGAAACTTTTAAGAGACTTAAATTTTAACATCACAAATCACAAGATTATTCAAAATGATTTGTGTGCTAAAACATTTTCTTTTGTATTTGAGAAAGATAATCAAATATTGTTGTATTACTTATTATTGCAATTTAAAATAAATTTAGCAGTTTCAAGTTTTGTGCTTTTCATTTTTTCTACAAGACATCTGTTTTTGAAAATTGAAGTTAGCAATTTTTTGGGGGGGGGGCTGCAAGTAGTTAGCCTTGCCTAGGGCGCAAAATATCCTGGCACCAGCACTGGATACACTGCATGTCAAACCAGTGCATGCATTTGACCTGGCTGGATTTAGTGGCCTCAGCCATTTTCTAGCTAAGAAAAGTCATAAGGGGCAGCACTGATTCTTGAAGTAAAATGTGCTCCAAATTTCCCTCTTCATCCTCTTAGCGTCAGTTTTCCTACAGATCCATGGATATATTTCTGGACTGGTAAATAACCAACTTCATATACTACACTTACTGAGGCAAAGAAAAATAATACCAATCTTCAAAAGAATGCTTCAGCCTAAAGTAGCCTTTTTTCAAACAAATGGTGTGAGTTGTTGAGACCAAATATAATTGCCTTCTTTATCATACAGTATTCCACCATGGCAACAGATCACTGTCCTGGCATAGGCTTGGATGCATGCCCTATTCTGGTTTGCTAAGCCCAGATATTCAAATATTATAGACTTAAGCCAGGCTTTCTAAAATCGTGAGATTATCATTGAATTTTATTTTCAAATTCCATTTATAAAGCCACCATAACAGAAATTCTTTGGGCAGCTCACAAAACGTGTGTTTTAAAAGAAATTAATTTTAGACATCTTTAAATAGCCTTTTCTATTCCAAATTATCAGTCACCATATTTTCTCTTGGCAAGAATGTGGATGCAAATATATTTTTCTTGTGCTAGCATTCATGGCAGGGGTCATATATGGGCATCCCTGTTCTAAGTTAATCTCAGCCAAGAACTATGCCATTGAAGTGGCCCCTACGTGGGAAGCCTCATGCACGGGGACTGAATGTGGCCCTCCAGGCCTTTCTATCTGGCTCTCGGAACTCTCAGTAGGCCACAAACACTTTCCCCTAGCCTACAATCCTCACTGGCGCTGGTCATCTCCCTTCCTTGTGTGCTTTTGTCTGACTGGAATATATCCTGAAACTATAACAGTGCCTCCTGTTTGCCATGATGAAAGATGGAGAGATGAGTGGGGCACGTACAAACCTCTGACTTTAGCACGACTAGAATGTAGCCTAATGTACAAAATTAAAAGTCACATCCAATGCTCCACCCACTTTTTGTCTTTCACCCTGCCCACCATCTGCCCATCCCCGCCAGAAGGTCCTCCGTGACCTCCCTCAGGAGAGTGGGGAAAAAAGTTCCCTACCTCTGGGCTAAAGTATTTTCCTTCTGCGTGTTCTCAGGTGATAACAGCTGATTTAGATCCCTGACTTTCTTCACAGAGAAACAAGACATGTTTCCCCCAGAGATCTTTATTAAAACCAAGCTGGTTAACACTTTTTCAAGGTCCTGACATTATCATTTCTTATCCTGCCCTACCTAGGCTTGATCATGCCACCTCCCCCACCTCTTCAGATATTGTCAAGACAACTTTAACTCACACAATTTTTTTTCGCATGTAAGGCAGCTGTGCGAGTTCTGTCTTCACATCCAGCTACTAGTATGCAAACAACAAGGAAGAAAGTATTTGGAATGTCCTTTTAATGTCCTTTGATTATAATTTTTTTACATTTGTTCTCCTTACAATATTCCTCGCTACCTCCTCCTTCCACTCTAGAAGAGGGACAAGTGCATTTAGCATGCTTAACACCGAGAAAAGAATGCTAACGCTTTATTAAGGCAGGAGTCATGGTAACAGCTTAAAATGAAAAAAATATGAAAGATTACTACCAAGCAGATCGAGAACAACTGTTCTTTCCCTAAAAGACTAACAGATTTGTTGTGGCATAAGCTTTTGTGTCCACAATAAATCTGTTCTAGTCTTCAAAGCCCTCCCATCATTTCTCCTAATGCCTCCAGTACACAGTTGAACACTTCAATCCAACTCAGATCTCTCCCAACTTCCATCGGCCATATTGATGACACCCTTGCTTCCCTTGATAACGCGAAGAACTCCACAATCTGACATAAAGTACCCCAGTCTGAGGATTTGCTATATATAGCAAAGGAGGGGATCTACGGGGTGAAGGAATCCAAGGGGCTGCCATTAATGTTGTTGAAGGCAGAGGGAGATACGAAGTTGGGAGACAGCCATGCTATCATGGGAGGGTAAAGTGTAACCGACAGTTGATAACCCCCAAGCTGTCTTCCCGTTCAAACAATCTGGATGCCTTTGGTGACAGTGCCCCTGGGTTAAAACTGCTGCTGGTGAATGCCAGGTCAGTGAATGGAAAATCGATGCTCATTCAAGATTTGATCCTTGATGAGCATGCTGACCTGGCCTGTATTACAGAAACCTGGTTGGATGAACCTGGGGGGGTTAATCTCTCCCAGCTTTGTCCTCCTGGTTTCTCAGTACAACACCAGCCGAGACCTGGGGGACGGGGAGGTGGGGTCACAGTGGTCTATCATGATACTATCCCCCTGACCAGGTGTCCTCTCCCGCAGTTCTCAGGTTTCGAGTGTGTGTACCTGAAGTTAGGTGGCCTGGACAGAATAGGGATTCTGTTGGTGTACCGTCCACCCCGCTGCTCCACAGTCTCCCTACCTGAGCTAGCCGGGGTAGTCTCGAGGTTGGTATTGGAGTCCCCTCGGCTTGTAGTACTGGGTGACTTCAATATCCATGCTGAGACTGCTCTGTTGGGAGTGGCTCAGGACTTCATGGCCTCCATGACAACCATGGGTCTGTCCCAAGTAGTATCTGGCCCCACTCATATTGCTGGTCACACCCTCGACCTTGTTTTCTGTGTTCGTCGGGATGACGGTGATCTGGGTGTGGAAGAACTTACGGTGGTTCCGTTGTCATGGACAGATCACTACCTGGTTGGGTTTAGACTCACTGGGACTCAGAACCTCTGCAGGGGTGGGGGACCGATTAGAATGGTCCGTCCCAAGAGGCTGATGGATCCGGATGGTTTCCTGATGGCTCTTGGAGATTTTCCTGTTGCCTTGGCAGGCGATCCTGTCGATGCCCTTGTTGATCTTTGGAATAGGGAAATGACCAGGGCGGTGGACACGATCGCTCCCGAGCATCCCCTCTTTTGGAGTCGAGCCAAACCGGCTCCATGGTTTTCCAAGGAGCTGGTGGTGATGAAACGTGTCAGACGGGGACTAGAGCGACATTGGCGGAAAACTCGGAGCGAATCTGACCAATCTCGGGCTAGAGCCTATTTGAAGGCCTACTCCAAGGCAGTACAGGCTAAGAAGAAATCTTTCTTCTCGGCCTCCATTGCGTCTGCTGGAAGCCGTCCAGTGGAACTGTTTCGAGTGGTTAAGGGGCTTCTAACTACTAGCCCCCGTGAAGGTAATTCTGACCACTCAGCAGTCCACTGTCAAGAATTTGCACGACACTTTGCGGACAAAGTTGCTGAGATTCACTGTGATTTGGACGCTAAAATTGATACAATCTCTGAGGATGTAACTTTGGTGCCTGTTTGTCCAATTAAAATGGATTCCTTTCAACTTGTTCTACCCGAGGATGTGGACAAGATCCTTGGAGCGGGGCGCGCCACTACGTGTGTACTGGACCCTTGCTCTTCCTGGCTCATTAGAAGTACCAGAGGGGGACTGGTCGATTGGATCAGGGGAATAGTTAATGCCTCTTTACAACAAGGCAGAATTCCATCATGCTTAAAGGAGGCAGTTATAAGACCACTGCTGAAAAAGCCCTCCCTTGATCCCTCTTTATTGGGTAACTACCGGCCAGTCTCCAATATTCCATTTTTAAGCAAGATAATAGAACATGTGGTGGTCGCCCAACTCCAGAGATTTCTGGATGATACGGATTATCTAGATCCATTTCAATCTGGTTTCAGACCTGGCTATGGGACAGAGACAGCTTTGGTCACCTTGGTGGATGACCCACGCAGAGAACTGGACAAGGGGAGTGTGTCTCTGCTGGTTCTACTGGACCTCTCAGCGGCTTTCGATAACATCGATCATGGTATCCTTCTGGGCCGCCTTGCTGAGATGGGACTTGGGGGCACTGTTTTACAGTGGCTCCAGTCCTTCCTGGAGGATCAAACCCAGAAGGTGGTACTGGGGGACTCCTGCTCGACCCCTTGGCCATTGACCTATGGGGTCCCTCAGGGTTCTGTTTTGTCCCCCATGTTATTTAACGTCTACATGAAACCGCTGGGAGAGGTTGTCCGGGGTTTTGGTGTTCGGTGCCATCAGTATGCTGATGACACTCAACTCTATTTCTCTTTTCCACCTGAAGCCAAGGAAGCCGTACAGACCCTAAACCAGTGCCTGGCATCAGTGATGGACTGGATGAGGGTAAACAAGTTGAGATTAAATCCTGACAAAACAGAGGTACTCCTGGTCAGTCGGAGATCGGATCAGGGAATAGGGGTTCAACCGGTACTGGATGGGGTCGCACTCCCCCTGAAGTCTCAGGTTCACAGTTTGGGTGTACTCCTGGACTCAGCTTTGAATTTGGAGGCCCAGATTGCTGCTGTATCCAGGAGCGCATTTGCCCAATTAAAACTGGTGCGCCAGCTGCGCCCGTTCCTGGACCTGCCTGATCTGACTAGGGTGATGCATGCCTTGGTTACATCCCGTTTAGACTATTGTAACGCGCTCTACGTGGGGCTGCCTTTGAAGACTGTTCGGAAACTTAAATTGGTACAAAGAGCTGCAGCCAGAGTACTAACTGGAGCTGGTTACAGGGACCATACAACTCCCCTGTTACAACAGCTCCACTGGCTGCCAATTTGTTTCCGGTCACAATTCAAAGTGCTGGTTTTGACCTACAAAGCCCTATACGGCTCAGGTCCAGACTATTTGACAGATCGTATCTCCCTACATGAACCAGCCCGGGACTTGAGATCTTTAGGTGAGGCCCTTCTTGTGCTCCCTACACCTTCACAAGCATATTTGACGCGGACACGAGATAGGGCCTTTTCAGTGGTCGCTCCTAGGTTATGGAACTCCCTCCCGAGTGAGGTACGATCAGCTCCCTCCTTGCTGTCTTTTCGGCGACAAGTAAAGACTGTTTTATTTCAGCTGGCATTTGGGACAGAGAACGGCCAGGATTAATGTCTTATAGGCTTGGTGATCATATTATATGGTTTTATTATTTTAAATTGTTCGCTGTTTTAACCTATATTTTGTAGTTTTTAACTTTCCCTGATAGTTTAATTCTTTTTTAATAATATATTCTGTATGTTTTAACGATGTTGTTTTTAGTTGTAAGCCGCTCTGAATCCTATTGGAAAAGGGCGGGGTAAAAATAAAGTTTTATTATTATTATTATTATATTATTATTCAAGGTGCCACAAGACTCTTTGCCTGCCACTGAAGGAATGAAAAAAGTGGTGGGTACTACAGTGGTGAATTTGAACACTACCTAGTTGTTAATATGATTTTACAATGGAAAACTCTCAAGGCTAAACCATTGGCAGCTGTCAGAGGTAAGCCAGGAACCAGAACTCAAGCCAGGGAGTTATAGGAAGCTTCCTATAAGAAGTGGCCTACAGATTAAAACCACTGATCTACCTAGCACAGTGTTGTCCATACATGTTTTTCAACCTTGGGTCTCGAGATGTTGTTTGACTACAATTCCCCTCATCCCTGACCATTGGCTAAGCTTCCTAGGAACGATGGGAATTGGGGTCCAACAATATCTGGGGACCCAAGTTTCTCAGACAAAGTTCAAGCCGAAGCAGGAAGCATTTTATAGCCCTTCCTGTCTGAGAGTACCCAATGACCAGTCTGGATGGGCAGGGCCACTCCAGAACCTGAGAACACTTCACTTCCAGGAAGACATTTGAAATTACAGCTCCGGTAATTCGCTAACTGAGGCAGTCACACAGAGAAGGCTTCCAGTTCTAGCCTTATATGTGCTCCTATTTTTTTTCCTGTTTATTCTTTTTTTCCTGTTTATTATTTATTATTACATTTATATATAACCTTTCCTCTAAGGACCTCAAGGTAGCATAGGTTATTTTCTCACTCTCCATTTTATCCTCACAAAAACCTTATGAGGTAGGTTAGGCTGAGAAGTAGTGACTGGCCCAAGATCATCCAGTGGGTTTCATTGCTGAGTGAGGGTTTGAACCCTGGTCTCCCAAGTCCCAGTCCAACACTCTGGTTACAACACTGCAGGAAAGGGCCTTCTGCAGATACCATCCTATCAGAAGGTCTATTCCATATGATACAGGAGTTGGACCTTTAGTGCATCCACCCTTTGGCATTCCCTCTCATCGCACATCAGATAGGCACTGTCTCTCTTGTCATTTCAGCATCTACTGAAGACCTTCCTCTTTCAACAAGCCCTTTAAGTGGAGACCTTTATCCCGGTCTGGATGTCATGCAACTACTTTAACTGCTTTTTAATATATGGAATTTTAAAAAATGTTTATATCGCTTTACATTGTTTTTACCCTTTTAATGGTTCTAATTGTATTTGTTTTTATAATTGTATATTTTATTGTAACCCATCCTGGGACTGTATGGTAAGGGGCAGATAAGAAATCTAATAAATAAATAAATAGCTCCCTATGCTGTCTATGGGAATCTTCTTTTTTAGATGTTTTACAGAAAAGGCCAGAAGGTTTCAGTAAGGGATAGTTTACATTTAAGTTCACATCCACACTATGCTTTCAAAACACATTTAATACACATGGCTTCCCCCAAAGAATCCTGGGAGCTGTAGTTTGTTAAAAGTGCTGTGAGGAGTAAGCTACAATTCCCAGGATTCTTTGTGGGAAGCCATGCACTTTAAATGTGTGTTAAATATGTATTAAATGTGTGCTAAATGCAGAGCTTGGAAGATTACTTTTAAAAAGTAATAAATTACAGTTACAATTACATGGCCCCAAAAAGTAGCAATTACCATTACAATTACAACTGCTCTGAAAGTAACTGATTACTTTACTTTTTCCTCCAAAGTAATCACTACAATTACATTTCAGTTCCTTTTTTAAAAAAAACGCCTACAAGGTGCTGGCTTTGGCTGCTGCACATCTAAGTAGCCTAAAACGGCATTAAAAATAAACACAACACACAGAGGTAATAGAATAATTCTTTTTATCCATTAGATAGCAATGGTGGTCTCTCCACTGGTAAGGGAGGGAGGGAGGGAGGGAGGCAGGGGCCACTACTCAGATCTTTGCACATCAAACCAAGTGCAACCTCCACCACCTTCAGCCAGCCAGCATAATCTCTCTCACTTAACCACCTCCGGGACCCTGCCCTGCCACCAACTAAGGGACACTCACCCAAGCAAACATTTTCCCCTGAGATGCAAAACAGTTAAAATACTGCAAATGCAGCACAGTAGCCAGAGAGGGTGGGGGAGGCCACTTTGTGTGCCAAGTGCAAACACAGTATTCTCTCTCTCTCTCTCTCTCTCTCTTTCTCTCTCTCACACACACACACATTGTCATCTTTCACTTCCACAGTTCTTTATCTCCATTCTGCTGCTGCCTCCTTCTCCTCCTTTATCCATGTTCTTGACCTCTGGATCCTTTTTCCCTCCACTCCATTCTTCACCACCACTATCCATTTTTTAAAATAATTGTTTTCTCCACTCCACCCCGTCTCACTCTCCGCCTCCTACCCATCCACAGAGCATGAGGAAAGAGCGACACTGCACAGAAGGTCAGTTTGAGGCACATGATTTTCATCCACAAATCAGAGAAGCAGAAGACTTTCCCTGCCCCTCCCCAAGTAATGCCCCAAAGTAATGCTGGAAACATTACAATTACTACACAACAGTAATAAAATTACTCCTAGTTCTATTACAATCAAAATGTAAAGGAATTACCCACTTGTTCCTCAAAAAAGTAATGAATTACAAGTATTGTAATTACTTCCAAGCTCTGCCTGAATGTATGGTGTAGATGTGACCTAAGACCTCTCTCTGCCATACAATCAGCTGGAGTAGAGGATGGCCAAAATCTTCGCAGAGAACACCGTTGTGCATAATTGCTTGCAGGAATGTACATCTTTGCTCCTGAAATATTCATACACCACCTTGCTCTGGCTGGAGTGTACTGTAGCTCTCTACCTGTCAGGTATCCTCTGCATCCAAGCAAGCTGCTAAAAGTGAAAGCAACCATAGCAAACAGCTTAGCCAACATCCATTTGTCCTGATCACATTGAGCAGGAGCCACACACTTGATTTTCCTTTCACTCCTTCAAGGCATTATTTAATTTGGGAAACATTTTCAGCTTTTCAGTGTGGAAAAACAAACATTTTTAAAGCACAGCAGGTGCTTAAAGGATTAGTCTTTAAAGACACAAATACTGTCAACAGGGGCAGGGGGGGTAGACATGAAAACTAACCAGCTGAAATTCATTTTTACCAGGAGTAATCATAAGTGAAATCACTGAGGAGCAAACTTTCAGAGGTGCTGTTGTCATTTGTTGAGTCAGTTAGGAGTTGAAGGTACACAACCCTTTGGGGATAGTCAATAGAAAATGATGAATATTGAGTGGGGGCAGGGATTGCGTAAAAAAGTAGCCTACGAGCAAAGCAGATTGAAGGCCAAACTGGACTTGATGACTGAGATAAGGGAATGAATCTCTATCTCTTTAATTTCCCCCAAATAATAATCATTATCAATGGGAATCTGGATCAGAACTATACACAACACAAGGAAAGAGAGTTGATTCTCTTCCCATGCCCCGTTTTTTCAGTGAACCATTCACCAAGCTGTGATTTGCCTTGGTAGAAAAAAAACTATACATGCCCGTGTATATTTTTCCTACTACTATTATTATGATTATTATCTTTATTTATACCCCGCCATTTTTCCAAAACTGGAACTCAGTTCCAAAACTGGAACTAGGGCAAATAGCAGCCTCAAAGGGCTATTTTAATTGGGAAAATGGCATGGGACACTAACCTCCTTCCTCAGTGTTACAATGCTAATCTGTATTGTGCCCCGTTCCCCTCTGTTATGGTCCACGGCTTTAAACCAGGAATGGGGAAACTATGGTCATCCAGAAGTTGTTTGACTTCTATTCCCATCAGTCTCTGCTATCATGGCCAAAGGTCAGGGATGATAGGAGTAATAGTCCAGCAACATCTTGAAGGCCACAGGTTCCGCACCCCTGGTGTAGAAGCATCGAGTGAGCAAGCCCAGAGGATTCCACTGGGAAGGGTGCACCAGAGAGCAGGTGCCACCACTGAAAACGCCCTGTTCCTAGTAGATGAAACCTTCACCATTGCCACCTGAAAATACAATTCAGATGACCCTGAATCCTCAGGGATTATGGGAGAAGATGCTTCCTAAAATATCCTGTGCTTAAGTCATTATGGGCTTTACAGATCAACACCTGCATCTTGAACTGAGACTGCTTATAAATGCTTTTAAATATACAAGCAAGCACACATACTAGTAGCCTATGACAACAGTACAGAACAAATGATATGAAATTGCCACCTGCTTCCATGAAAGTGCTGGGCTGCTGTATACCAATGCAGTATAGGTCACTTGGTTCCTAACCCTGGACCAGTGACTGGACTCGGTGGTGGGCTACATGAGGGTTGATAAACTGACTGAATCCTAGCCAGACAGAGGTGCTGTGGGTCAGTGGTTCCCAAGTCTGGATAATTGGTCAGATGGGGGTTGTACTTGCTCTGAAAGATCAGGTTCGTAGTCTGGAGGTGCTCCTGGATCCATCTTTGTTGCTAGAGGCCCAGGTGACCTCTGTAGATAGGAGTGCCTTTTACCAGTTTCAGCTGGTAAGACAGCTGTGGCCGTTTCTGGACCAGGATAGCCTGACCACTGTTGTCCATCCGCTGGATTACTGTAATGCGCTCTATGTGGGGCTGTCCTTGAAGTTGGTCCAGAAGCTGCAGCTGGTGCAAAATGATAGTGGTGCAACTGCTTACTGGGGCAGGATATTGCAACATGTTACCCCGCTGCTGAAAGAATTGCACCGGCTGCCCATTAGCTGCTGGGCCAGGTTCAAGGTGCTGGGGTTTTAGAATAGTATAGTTGGAAGGGGCCTATAAGGCCATTGAGTCCAACTCCCTGCTCAATGCAGGAATCCAACTTAAAGCATATGCAACAGATGCCTATCCAGATGCCTTTTGAATGCCTCCAGTGTTTGAGAGCCCACCACCTCCCTAGGCAATAGGTTCCATTGTCATACTGCTAACAGTTACAACGTTTTTCCTGATGTAGCTGAAATCTGGCTTCCTGCAACTTGAGCTCATTATTCCATGTCCTGCACTCTGGGATGATCAAGAAGAGATCCTGGCCTTCTTCTGTGTGCCAAACTTTCAAGTACTTAAAGAGTGTTATATGTCTCCTCAGTCTTCTCTTCTCAAGGCTAAACATGCCAAGTTCTTTCAGTCTCTTCTTTTGGGGCTTTGTTTCCAGTCCCCTAATCATCCTTTTTACCCTCCTCTGAACCTGTTCCAGTTTGTCTGCATCCTTCATAAAGTGCTGTATCCAGAATTGAGTGCAGTATTTAACATTAACCCTCTACCAGTCATCCAGCACTTCACCCACCCTTCCATGATTTTGCAAAGATAATAGTAGTTCTGAGAGTTCTTCAGCCAGTTCCTTCAATACTCTAGGATGCAAAGCCCTAGAGATTTGAACTTGTTCAAAGTGATTAGGTATTCCTTGACCATTTATCTATTAGTCTCAAGCTGCAATCCTGCCCCTCCGGCTTCATGTTTGCCAGGACAGTTGAGCACTTCTGCCTTTTCTTTGTCATCTCTTATCATTTTGCCATTCTCACTGAGTAGCCGTACCACCATTTCTTTTGTCTTTTACTATAGACCTGAAGAAAGCTTTTTTGTTGCTTTTAACATCCCTCACTAACCTCAGCTGAGTCCTAGCTTTAGCCTTCCTGACACCATTCCTGAAATTCCATGCTACCTGTCTGTACTCTTCCTTTGTAGCCTGGCCTTCCTTCCACCTTCCATCAGAGCTTGGAAAAGTTACTTTTTTTGAACTACAACTCCCATCAGCCCAATCCAGTGGCCATGTTGGCTGGGGCTGATGGGAGTTGTAGTTCAAAAAAGTAACTTTTCCAAGCTCTGCTTTCTATATGTGTCCTTTTTTTGTTTTCAGGCCATCTCTAAGCTTTTTGTGAAGCCACATTGGCTTCTCCTGCTGTCTTCCACCTTTTTTCCTTGTTGGAATTGTTTGCAATTGTGCCTAGAGAATTTCCCTGTTTAGAAACCCCCACGCATCTTGGACTCCTTTTCTCATTAGGGTCGCTCTTGGTCTACAAAGCCCTATGCAGCTTGGTACCAGGATACTTGAAAGATCACCTTACCCCTTACCTAGTCATTCACTGTGTTCTGCAGGTGAAAGCCTCCTGCAAATGCTATCCCATCAGGAAGTCCATTCCACGAAACATAGGAAGCAGACCTTTAGTGTTGTGTCACCTACCCTTTGGAATTTCCTCCCCTTAAATCAGTGGTTCTCAAACTTTTTTGCTTTGCGGTGCACCGTAAAACATTGAAAAAAATCTGGCACACTTTGTGTACAAAATTAAAAATCTATTAATATATTTTAAACTATGAATAAAAATAAACTATAGAAAACTATTACTTACCCTATACAAATGGGTTTCTTCTCATTTTTAAAATATACTTTCATAATATTTGAGGCACACCTAGCCACCTCTTAGGGCGCACCAGTGTGCCTGGGCGCACTGTTTGAGAATCACTGCCTTAAATATTAGGCAGGTGCCATCTCTGTTGTCTTTTCTGCACCTATTGAAAACCTTCCTCTTTCTACAGGCCTTTAAGTTGAGATCTTATCCCAGTCTACATCTGTTTTGGAATTGCTTTAAAATATGTTTTTAACGTTTTTAGATGTTTTATTTTTCATATTTTTTTTTAGCCATCTTAAGATGTTTTAGTGTTTTGGCCCTTGTTTGCCACCCTGGGTTCCTTCTGGGAGGAGGGGCAGGATACAATAGTAATAATTAATGCCACAATTTTATATTTTTACTCTCATCTTGTATATCAGGTGTGGGGGACCTAAGGCCCTCCAGATGGCATTGTTGGACTCCAATTCCCATCAGCCCCAGCCAGCATGGCCAATGGTCAGGGAAGATGGGAGTTGTAGTCCAGCGGCATCTGGAGGACCACAGGTCCCCCACCTCTATTGTATACTGTGAGCATTTTTCTTCCCCTACATCCTTTCCTCTTAAGCTTCAAGCACATCATAGTAGGCCCATCAAAGGCACAGTCCCTGTGGACCTGGGATGAAAACAATGTTTGCCGATTGACCAGCTGGCCTGCTTCCTTTTTTATTAATAATAAGATTTAATAAATAAATATAATTAACAACAACAACAACATGTCTCTTTTTAAACATTTTTTTCTCCCTTAGACATTCTTTATTTTTAGATTGCCTCTCGTTAATTTCCAGCCAATTTCCATGTGTTCCATGTCAAAGACTATTCCATTCTTACTCTGGGGACATACATTAAAGCAACATCACTGGGGAATGGGTTATCTAAAAACAGACTCACCTTTTTCATGGAAGTCAGTTTTAAATCTGCTCTCTACAACTTTAATTTTAAGTACACTCTGGTTCCTTTAGAGATGTTTAAAAACTCTTTCCTGGGAGAGTGCTTGTAAGAATTTGAAAGGCTTTACAGTAAAAACTATGTGTACAATTTCAATATTATAAATAATACAACAAGAGGAGGGAAGCAGAGGAGAAAAGAATACCAAAGAACTATAATACACCATTTTTAAATAAGGAGAGATGAGCTTGTGCTGGTGAAAGAGGCACCAAATAATGTATATGCACAAATCTGAGGCAAGAACAAAAATACCAGTGAAAACATATTTTATGTTTTACGGCTTGAGAAGATCAGGTGAGTGCTTTGTAAAGTGAAGAAAAGTAGTTCAGTCCAGTAGTTAAGAATGTGTCCTCCTCCCCCCCAAGGGTACTCAGAGGCTGCAGTCCTATGCACACTTAATCTGAGAGTAAGTCTTACTGAACGCATTGGAGTTACTTCTAAGTAGATACGTGTGGGATTGCACTGTAAGTGGATGAATAGTTTCCCCATGTTTTCCATATAGTTAAACTTCAGATTATCTCCCTAAAAGTACCACAGAACCCAGATATTGAATTATGCCTTGGTCATCTCTTGCCTTGACAACCGCAGTGTTCTCATCTCTGGTCTCCTTTATCCAGTGGCATTGGTTCAGCCACCAAAATTATTCACCCCTCTTGTTGCTCCGATCACTTGACTCCCTTCCTTAAATCCCTTCACTGGCTTCCCATCAACTCTTGGATCCTGTGCAAGCTTCTTGTCCTCACCTTCAAAACCCTCTGTAGTGTTGCTCCTCCACATCTCTTTCTGTGCTGTTTCCTGATGAGCCCTTTCCTGTGGCTTTTGGTCATCCGGTTCTCACACACTGCACCATTAAAAAGCCCCCTGCTTCCTGAAATGACTCCACCCATTTTCCCTTGCTGCCCTTATGCCTGGAAGGGCTTCCCAGAATGCATCTGGGCAGTCACCTCCCTCACTTCCTTTAAATTCCTCCTTGAAAGTCCTCTTTTTTTCAGGAAGGGTTTGGATTGGCCTTCCCCAGCCTGGGCCCCTCCAGATATTTTGGACTACAACTCCCATCACCTCCAGCCAGCACAGTCAATGGTTAGGAATGATGGGAGTTGTAGTCCAACAACATCTGGACAGCACCATATTAGAGAAGGCTGCTTTAGATAATCCCCCTAGTCCAGGGTAGGTAACCTGTGGCCCTCCAGATGTTTTTGGACTCCAGTTACCATCATCCCCAGCCAGCATGGCCAATCTTCCGGGGTGATGGGAGTGACAGTACAGTAATATCTGGAGGGCCACAGGTTCCTCATTCCTGCCCTACACCTTACTGTAACTAAGCCAAAGTGTGTGTCATTGAAATAATCACATATTCTTCTCCCTTCCCTTGCTTCCATCCCCCTTCCTCTATTGTTTCCCTGTGTTGTTCTGTTCTTCTTTAAGAGAGACAATAAGGTTGTCGTCTATCTTGATCTGTCCTCTAAGTCTTCCATGATACTAAACATTATTTAGTACTAGACATTATATAATACATTATCTAGGAGGACACATGGGATTGCTGCTTTAGTTGGCAGCAGCTGTACCAATTCTCTGGCTCCAGCCTTGGACATCCCTAGGGATAAGCAGGAGGTAGATCCCTCGGCATCTACTGGGAGATCTCTAAGTGATTTGCAGTAGATTGGGAAGGGAGTATGACTCCCACCTCACTTAATGTTTTTTTCCCCTGCCCTGCATTAGACTGCTGAAACAAAGAATGTGTGGGAGGAAACCAGGAGTGGATATTTTACCTGGGCTGAGCATCTGCTCAGAAGTCAGCCTGCCCTTCAATCTTACAATATGCCTCCTTCCTGAGCCACTGAAGCATTTGCCTCCTTCCTGAGCCACTATTTTGCAACTAGTTCCAGTTGGTGGACCTCCAGGTTCTACTAAAAATAAAATAAAGTAGAACCTACAAGCACCCCCTGCTTTTTGACTCAACGTTTCCTTGTCCACCCATAAAAAAACTCTTTTCCAGAGGCAAATGTTCTGTGGAGATTTCTATATTTACTTTGCGTTTGATATTTTGTCTTCGTGTCTGTATTGACAAGTGCTAATGAGAGGTTTTGCTTAAATAAACTATGAAATAGTATGGAGTTGAGCCAAGATAATTCTGTTTGATGAGGATGAGTGCTACCAAACATCCTTGCTGCCAATTTGCTTTCAAATTCCACAATTTTTAGGATTAGCAGTCCTTAAGAGGAACAAGGTCTATTCCTCTCGTTAGTGAAGTCTTCCAAACAGAGCATATTTACTTGGGTCTTATTTGTGTTTTGAAGTGGGATGGATCTTATTTGCCATTTTTTATGAGATCAGCTTGCTTTCAAGATTGGGGGGTGGGGAGGGGAAGAGAACAGACTTTTCTCGCTCCAAAGCTAGCATGTCAAACAGCTTAAGGAGGTGCAGAAGTTAGGCAGGCTTTGATACCATTCCTAATGCTCAGTGACTCAAAGACAACTGTTGTGATTACATACATGCCACTCATAATTCATGCCATCTATAAAGTCAAAACAATAGGGTATGCCACCTCTGATGGGATCCAGCAGTGTTTTCCCTCACAATAGCCAAAACCAAAGCATGAAAACACAAATAATCCATAATCAAGTGGGACCTGCAAAAAATGTTGCAGTGTGGTGCTTCCTGTTCAGGATTCCTGGCACTCCATTCTATTGCCCTCCTGCCTGGTTTTCTGCCCTCTCCCAAGTCAGCATTCCGTGACCGCTGATCCTTTGTGGATTTTTCCGCCCCAAAGATTTTCTGCAAACCTTGAAGCCTTCTAATACCTCCCTCTTGTGCGTTAATGCTGTTGTTTAGGCTACATAAACAACAGCACTCACAGCCTGAACATTGGAAATTGAAGGAATGATACATCTTCTCAGCCAATGTGACAGGGGAATGTGGATGCAAGATTTTTGCCCCACACAGCAGTTCCTGCATGAAATCAGGCATACTATTTGTTCACCCTGTAACCTGCTAACCAAACACTGATAAAAGCATAGCTCGGTATTTATATCAGTTCCAGCTGTGAATAATGATTTGCTACAATAAACACAACAGCATCATATATTCATCTGTCCTTGTGTGCTGTCATTTAAGAGGAAACCATTGCCCTGAAACAGCAAGTCTGAGTCCCACTAAAAAAGAAATCTGGAGCAGAATAAACTCTGGGGAAAACATAGGTCTAGCCTGGGATGGGATAGGGAATCTGTGCCCCCCCCAGATGTTTTTGGACTACATCTACCATTATCCCTGGCTACTGGCCATGCCACCTGCAGCTGATGGAATTTGGAATCCTAGAACAAATGGAAGATCACAGGTTGTCCAGCCCTGATCTAAACCAGATGAAGCCAACTGCCTATTTTTTTCACTATTTCGTTTAGAAAATACCTTGCAAAACAATCCCAATGTAACCCTGTACAGGCCTCCTTGTTCACACTGTTAGGGTCTTCAGGTCCAGATCCTGGAAGGACTCCTATTATGTGACAGTTACAGAGGCAAGGGGACATCTACATGTACAGTTTCGCCTATTTCTGAGGTCCTGTGAGGGGAAATGCTGTACATAGCAAACATCAATCTTTTATGCCACTCCTACAGGTACAGGTGGACCTTACAGGTCCTGGACTTGTCAATCCGATATCAAAAACAGAGAGGTTACCAGCTTTTAAAAAAAATGTTTGGAAGCCTCTTTTTATAAGTCTAAGAATATCTCTCCAGTTTCCCACACTCAGACACGTACATGCACACCTACAACCCACTGTTGCAACGTATAATTCTATGGTCTCCAAATCTCACACTCATTGCTCCTCCCGTACTCTGGCTGAGTAGAGCCCAAGCTACCCCAACCCCACCATCAACATCCTAATACCATTCAATATTTCATAGATGAAAATGTGGAAACATCCTGTCTACTTGTATTTTCACCACAACGATTATTCTGGCCATATGATTTAAAAGCAAACAGAATGTTTGTTCTTTGGATTAAAGATACCCCAGGAAAAAATATATAATGTCCCTATAATGTGCTTGCTTGCTTTATTGCTTATTTATTTATAAACGTATTTATATACTGTCCTCTCAGAAAACATCAGGGCAGTGTACAACAACATAAAAATAATTAAAACCTATTGTTCTTAAGAGCTGAGAACAGCACCACTAGGAATTAGCATGCTGTCCATTACCCTCAAACTGGTACTCTCCATGTGTGGTTGGACTATTGGCCATGCTGGCTGGGGCTGGTGAGAGTTGTAGTCCAACATCTAGAATGCACTAGAATGGGGAAGGCTACACTGCATAGTGCCTTAATGGTAGGGTTGCCATATTCCAGTTCCACAAATCCAGGCAGGTTAATTTGCATATTATGCAAATTATTTGCATATTATGCCAATATTTGCATATTAATATTTGGATTGTCCAGTTGTTTTGTTTTTGTGCCTAGGAATTACCACCAAAAACTGGGGAAAGATGTGAGAAATCTTTTTTTTAAAAGCAACATTTTCAGCCCTAAATAGTTTCCAACACTATGGAGTATTTATTGATTGATTAAGAGAATTTATATCCTGCCCTTTTGCTGTTAAAAACAGAGCTCAGCACAGCTTACAAATATAATAAAAACAATAAAAATGCACAATCAATATAAAAACACAATAAAAACACAAAATAGCAACAAACATAAAGTAAGTCAGGGCACCAGTATGGTTACCTTTGCTGGTCATTGACCGAAATAAACTTATTTACATTTTTTAGTATGGTTAACCATTACAGATACGATATATTTCAGAGATGTCGTGGGTGGAGAAAAACAAGCCAAACTGATAGGAAAAGGAGTCTTTCACACCACATGCTCCGTTCTAAATACTGTTGCAGCAAGTTTTACAGGTTCCTCCAGTATTCCACTGGTGCAGGCACTCAGACATTCAAAGTATCTGTATGTTTCTTAGGTTTTATAAAAGCAGAGCTTTGTTTAACTCAAAATTTCTCAACCACATCTACACAGGTTCCACCTCCATACTCAAAATGAAACTGGGCCTGGAAGTGTGCAACAACCCCACACATACCTTGCTAATTAGATTACCAATGCCAGGATGTCTGTCTTATCGACTACTCTCCTGCTCTCTTCCCCCTCCCCCCCACCAGGCATCATGAAAGACCCAGTCTTGGGCTCAGAAAGAAAATAAATATCTGGTCCTCTTCAAAGTATTGATAAGCCTCTTGTTTTAATTGAAATAATAATTATAAATTCTTGTTCTTATCACTAATGGGAGTTAATTATCTTGCATATGCTGCTGTTGCTTCTATGGCTGTGACGGAGTGAGGTTAAAGATAAGTGAAATGCAAATAGGAAAAAAAAACACAGAAGGCAGTAACACTTTCCTAAATGTAATACCATACCAACCACAACAAGATTCCTATGAGTAAGGCAAAAAACTAAGCATCTCACAACCAGTCAAGATTCCTAACCAAAAACCAAAAATATGATAAATGAAGAAATATGTATATAAGCATGACTATCAAATATATTTATTATTTACACAAACTGTAAAGATATTTATAGTGCAATCCTAAGTTTATTTATTCAGAAGCAAGTCCCAGCATATTCAGTGGGGCTTACTCAAACAGTGACAGAACTGCAACCTCAAGTGATAAGCAACTTCATTCACACAACCCAAAATTCTGAATCATGCCACTTTATGCTGTTTTGCAACTGTTTATACTTGTTTTCAGAGCTTGGAAAAGTTACTTTTTTGAACTACAATTCCCATCAGCCCAATCCAGTGGCCATGCTGGCTGGGGCTGATGGGAGTTGTAGTTTAAAAAAAGTAACTTTTCCAAGCTCTGCTTGTTTTATGGTTATTGGATTTCAAATGGCTTTATTTCTTGTTGTGAGCTGCCTTGGTTTCCCACCCTACCTCACAGGGGTGTTGGAAAGACCAACACACGCACACACTGCAGATGTATAAATACATACAGCCCATATAATAGTTTATTGTCAAACCAGTTGGTCATTGCAGAAAAATCAGTATTAGTTTTTAAAAAATCAGTATTACTTTCCTACAGAATAAAAACTGTAATACCTAAGTAAGCCCTGCCTACTTGCTTTAAAATTGGACTGGAGACAGAAAGAGTTAGAACACAAACATAATTCTTTTTTACATTCACTCCAAAGTCCCATTGATTTTCAGCACATTCATAACCATGTCTACTCAAAGTAAGTCCTATTGAATTAAATGGGATTTACTTTGGGCATATGGGATTAGCATTGCTTTTACAAAAAGCAAGTATTGGGAAGGTTTTCAAAACACTGCCCAAGCTCTGACTCCTGCACACAAGAGGAAAAAAAACTGAAATGTATATACTTACCCAATTTATGAGATTTTCAGATAAACTGGGGGGGGGGGGGTGAAACCACCATTTTGTTTTCTAGACACTGCCTGAGGTCAATGAAACTGAAACACAATCCCTGATTGGCTGCAATGCTGAACGGGCGGGGTTAAAGCTACAAAGTGCTATAGTACAGTACTGTTTAAAGAAAGATTTAACAGTCGAGGGGGTGGCTGACGTTTTTATGTATATCTCGAGAACCGGACCACCTAGAAAGTTTTTTTTTTAATTAAAGCTGGGAATCCGGGCCACGTAAGGGGCTAGCCGGGCACCGGGTGGCTTGCATAGAATCCGGGTAAAACCCGGCTATCCGGGCAATATGGCAACCCTACTTAATGGTCATGTACATGAATCTACATGCATTTGCACTTGAGAAAAGGTGTCTCCACCCCATAATAGGCAGGCACACTTGGAGGTATAACTTATAAGGACTTGGGGGAGGCAACTGAAATCTCACAATGTCTAGTAGTCAGGTAGCTCTCCAGATCTTTTAGACTACAATTCTTATCAGCCCCAGCCAGCATGGCCAATGGCCAGGGATGATGTAGTCCAAAGGGTGCCAGACTGGAGAAGACTGGCTTATTATTATTATTATTATTGTTATTATTGAATTTATTAGTCGCCCATCTGGCTGGTTCACCAGCCACTCTGGGCGACGTACAGAATAAAAACAATACATTATTTATTTATTTATTTATTTATTTATTAAATTTATATACCGCCCGACTAGCAATAGCTCTCTGGGCGGTGAACATAAAATAGCATAAAAATACAATGAATAACAAAATAATACTAAAATACAATCATCAATCCAATACAATAAACATTTTAAAAAGTAAATCAGTGTAACTTAAAATGCTTCAGAGAATAGGAAGGTTTTGACCTGGCGCCGGAAGGAGAGCAGAGTCGGCGCCAGGCGTACTTCCTCGGGGAGACTGTTCCATAGTTCGGGGGCCACCACTGAGAAGGCCCTAGATCTTGTCATCACCCTCCGGGCCTCCCTGTGAGTTGGAACCCGGAGGAGGGCCTTCATAGCAGAACGTAGTGCACGGGCCGGTTCATATCGGAACCGAACATTAAACATTAAAATTTAAAAACAACAGTAAAAGCCTAGGCCATCTCTAGGCAAAACAAGGGGAAAATAGGGAGAGGCATCAATCAGATGGGACTGCTCCAGCTAAATGTTGACATATCTTGTTTGATGAGTGGAATTTTATTGTTCATTGTATGCTGTCCACTGCCGTGACATTTTTCTTAATATTGGCAGTATAGAGACTTTTGCAAATAAACAGGGCCGGCTGGCGTGAAACAGCCTTCCCCTTTTCTTCACACACCCCACCCAGCTTTTCCTCCTAGCATGACTCAGGAAAAATATGCATTCAATATTACTTTGGTGCCTGCAGCTTTCTTTCAGCCCTGAAAACTGGCCCTCAGACACTGTCACTTTGGTAGTTAGTGTGGACATCCCAGATATCACTGTCTTCATTTTAGAGAGATCAGCTGACAGTCATTCCTATTGCTGATTGCAGCCCTTTTATCTCTTCTGCAACTGAGCTAAGAAAAGCATGCATTACTTGTGTGTGGTGCTACTGGCTGACTGGTCAAATTGCAGTAGGCAGAGCATGTGCAAGCATTTTCTTCTTTTTCTTCGATGGAGCTCTAACATAAAGCCTGAGCCAGGCATTCAGTTCCTATCCCCACATATATCTGAATAGCAAAAATTCAATTCAGTGCATTAAAAAAAAAAAAACATCTTTGGATTGCTAAAAGTGGCTGGATTTTTTCAAAGATTTACTCAGCCAGGTGTGGAGCTAGAGTGAATTCTCCAAGGGTTCCACCAGAAGTCCAGGAAACATTTTCTTGCTTCTTGCAACTTGGAGCATGTTACTTACCTTTCACAAGGACCCAGGCAGTGATAATATGACAGGCAACTAGAGTTAATCCACAAGTAGCTAGCACCCTGCCCAACAGGAGAGGCTCTAGGGTTGCAATGAGAACACCTCATCTTCCATCAATCATTTGTTTCACTTTGATTGGAGGTTACCAACACGGTGCCCACCGGCACCATGGCACTCACAAGGCCTTCATTGTTGTTCCCTGTTCCTCAGCAGGGACCCCAGACTTTGAGCTTCATCTGAAAAAAAGAGTAAGGCTGCTGTCCAATCCAAGTCCCATTGAACTCAATGGAGTTTACTTCTGAGTAGACGTGTATTGGATCGCAGCCTAAGCCTCTAGCCCTCCTAGAAAGAAATTTATGGAGCAAAATGTGCAGGTAGCCTTCTGAGTAATTTCTGTGAAATCAGCCAGCCTAGCTGCTCCCATCTGTTATTGTTGTGTCATAGCTGTGATTATACGTAGACAGGCAATAAAAATCCATGCGGTCTTAAAGAGCTACTATTTTTCTCTTCCTTTTAGTGCCTTTTTCCTGATTCTAGATCCTCTGTGGTGCAGAGTGGTAAGCGGCGGTAACGCAGCTGAAGCTCTGCTCACGGACGGAGTTCGATTCCAAGGGAAGGAGGAAGTCGAATCTCCGGTAGAAGGGGTTCAGGTCCACTCAGCCTTCCATCCATCCGTGGGCGGTAAAATGAGTACCCGGCATATGCTGGGGGGTAAAGAAAGGCCGGGGACGGAACTGGCAATCCCACCCCATATATACGGTCTGCCTAGTAAACGTCGCAAGACGTCACCCTAAGAGTCGGAAATGACTTGCACTACAAGTGCGGGGACACCTTTACCTTTACTTCCTGATTCTGTCTATATTCTAGTAGTCCTTGGGATCTTCATAGTTTGCCCTTCCATTTTCCCTAGCAACCAAGATGCATCTTTCTTGTGGTGGGTTTCTCTGAGATCAAGTGGTTCCTACAGGTTATTTTTTTGCAAATACTACTACACAATAAGTGTGGGTGGATGTTAAAGAATCTCCCCCTCCTCACAAAGAGGCAAAAAGGAAGTATGTGTGTGTAGAGACTAGCCTACTATAAAATTGTTTCACCCACTTTTGCTCTGGCCTCAGCCACCACTGTCATGTGGCTCCAAGAAGGTTGCCCGGATGGGAATGTGGCCCTCAGCCTGAAAAAAGTTTCCCCACCTCAGCTCTAGAACAGCAGCAGGGAACATCTGGGCTGTGGATTTAATTCAGCCCGGCAGGGGTCCTAATGTGGCTTACAAGTCTGTTTTCTCTAAACCATAGCCACTTGTCCTTCACCTGATTTCTTGTGTGACATCAGCTGCAGGGCAGGTAAAGTTGCAGCGGCAAAGGTAGTCAGGAGCACCAAGTGCACTCCTGACTGTTCCTTGGCAAGTGGGGCTTGCTGACAGCTCTGATCAGCTGAGCCCCTCTGAAGTGGTCTAGAAACATCCAAGCTCTTCACCCCTGCAAAGGTCTCATTTGGAATCCTCCATAGGATGAATCCAGGCTCTGTGATTTTTATTTATTACTTATTTATTTAAGGTATATATACAGACCACTTTTGAGGTGGACCTCACAACTCAGTTTACACAAAATTATTAAAACAATAAGCACCCTTTCTTTAAAAAATATAATAAAACAAAGACAACTGTTTTGTCACTGAAGGAGGTCTGTCTGCTTCTTTTCTACTCTCTTCAGGGCATGATGGCTCTTCAGAAACAGCGGCAGTTGAAGGAAGGAGGGGCCATCAGTGGGAGGTGAATGGTGGGACAGCACAGAACAAGGGACTTGGAACCCAGACCCACTTTATAAAGGACTTTGATGCAAGAGAACAGAAAATGCAAATGCATTTGCGTTATGACGTCCTCTGTGAAATCAGAGCAGCTGTGTCAATGGCAGCCAGAGGGATTGTGGCAACCGAGCCTTGCATCAGGCCCTCTGCTATTACAGAGAGTCTTGCAATCGTAATGTCATGACCCTAGATTGAAACAGTGGTCTGGACCTCAGCTCTGATGAGGGACACCTAAGCTCATGAGGGCCTTATGGTCATGCATTTCCATCCATAGATGAGCGAGATCCTTAATCCAGTATTAAAGTGCCCCCCCTGGCCTGAACCCCCGCCCCAAGCCAGAATCCCTTGAGGAACTGCCTCCCCATATATCCCAAGTTTCATTATCTCTTGGTTTACGTTGCTAAAGATTCCAACAGCCACATTAGGAAGCCACCAAATAAAGGTGAAGTGCAATTGTCCATCCTAGTATACTTTATCCCTTTAAGATTTCTGCTCCTCAGAGAGGAGGTGGAGCCTGGGACAGGCAAGAAGGCTGATATGGAGATATAAACGCTATGTCTGGTTCTGCAGAACTCATTGGTGCACACTCTCTGCCACTTGGGTGTTGTCCATGGTTCTGCAGATCCACCCCCATCTCTATTCTTGACCTTAGTTCGGTATTTGCCTCTTACAGAACATCTCCTCATCAGATGAGAAACCCTTGCCTCCCCCCAATGTTGCTGAACCACAACATCTCTCTGTCCCAGCAGGCATAGCCAATGGCTAGGGATGATGGGAGTGGTAGTTCAGCAACATCTGGAGGGCCAAAGATTCCCTAAACCCAAGGTAGATTGTATTCACAGGCTGCACTTGCCCTCTGCCTCCTCAGTTGCCTATTGGCTGAGCTCAGCTTCCCTTTCTCTCCCTCGCCCCACATACACACACCGACCACTTTCCAAGCTTCTAGTTCTGGATAGTTGGGATCAAGCACCTGTCTCATTTGCAAAAGCAACACAAGAGGAAGAAAAGCAAGCACAGGAGTATTGGGAAGAACTGTTTATTGTCCATCAGTCAGATGTGCTGCATCTTCTACAAGTGACAGGCACATATGGCCACAGATGCTGTGACATGATAGATTGGGAATCTCCTTAAAGGAAGAAGCAACCAAGTGTGCACAGAACTTAAATGCAGTGATGTACACAATTGCTTCAACTAAATGGCCACAGCAGAAGGATGATTAATATCCTGCATAAAGGGTTTTTCACACATCACAATTTTCCTATGTGGAGATTCTCTGTGTAGAACAAATATGTGCTTGCCAAAATGTGAAAAGTGGGATATGAATTTACCATGCAGCAGCTGTTCAGTCTGGGTATTTGGGCCATGAAACAGACTTATGTCATTCATCATGCTTTGCCATAAAATACATTTTCCTACATGAATATTATCTCATCGTAGGGAAAAGTGCAATGTTTAACGTAGCTCTAAGGTACTTTCATTTAAGACAACTCCCAGTACCAATCAGAGCAGGTACTGATCACACATACATCCTTGTAGGGTGTCAGGTGGTAACACTTAGTGGTGCCTGTCTCTTTTTAAAAAAAAAAAAGTTCCAAGGCACTGAGAGAAGACTAGCCCAGCCTGCTCTCCAGGGTCCTCCTTGATACAGCAGAGAGGAGGGTGGTGTAATAGGACAATCCAGATAATGACTTACAATGTATATAATGTGCTGAAATCATTTAAATAAGCTTATAATGGTTTAGCTTGTAGCTTAGTAGTGCAGAGAAGGAACAAGTTCTCTTTTTTAAAAGGGTTTCTTCAACCCTCCCTTTTAGACAAAGTATTGTTTCCTGATAAAGCACAGTACAATACAAGATAAAATGCCTGGGCAGACAGCCAATGTGTTATGTTAACTCTCAATATGAAGTGAGAGCAGGGCCGGCACCAGGTGTTACTGGGCCCTTGGGTGCCAGCCTGCCCGGGGCACCCTGCTCCAAGCCCCCCCCCCTGACCATGCTGGCCTACTCCACCTACCTCTTCTCTGTTTCTGTCAATGCTCTGCATGCTGAGTGAGCAGGTCACTACTGTTACAAACAAAACGCCCCAGTCCCTTTTAGGGGTCCTGGTGGCTTGAGTTCGCTCCCAATACTCACCCCAATAGAGTTCAGAAACGACAAAACAAGATGGAGGAAGAGTATATTTATTACTAACACGTGCACATGGAGAAGCAGCCAGGCTAGTTCTGACTAAGTTGAGCACAGCCAGCCTTCTTATTAACTTTAATATGTTGATTACATTAGCATCATCAAGCATCATTCTAATACATGCCCCTTACAAGAAATCATATGTTTTACAAAAAATCAGTACGTGCAGTTTCTATCTTTCTTAATGTTGCTTCCCTATAACATTCCATTGCCCTTTTATGGTGTTGTTTTTCACTTGTTTTTCACTTCAACACAGTTGTTTTCCACATTCTTATCAGAGCACTGTCTATGCGGTCAGCATCATTTTTATCTCAAAGCAGGCACAGTATCCATTTACTTAAGCAAACAAAGCCAGAGTAAGTAAAATACATATTTAACTCAAATAAGCAAAATCCATATTACACTACCATCAACTAAGATGGCAGCGGGGGCTTCTCTAAGGGGCTGATACCCCCGCTGTCACCTTTGTTGATGGCACGCATGTGTGCTACGCTGCATGCATGCACATGCCTGCCATCAATCAAGATGGCGGTAGGGGCATTAGCCCCTTACAAAGCCTCAGTCTGCTGCCATCTTGGTTGATGGCAGCTGCACGTGGAGCATGCAGGGCACTCACAGAAAGGGAGGAGAGGTAGGTGGAGTGGGCAGGTGCTGCAGGCCCACATTGTCTCTGCGATCTACAGCAGGGCCGGGAGTCAATCCTGCCAAGGATTGCGGAAGGGGAATGCTACCCCCACACCCTAAGGAAGGGACTTCAGGGGCACCTCTGGGATGCAGGGGCCCTCAGCCAGGGCCCAACCTGACCGCCCTTTGGCACCAGCCCTGAGTGAAAGGAAGATATGGAGTGCTTCCAGGAGGCAGCAAATGCTGCCTCTAGTGTGCAGCATAATCAGTAAAGCCATGGGAACACACCTTCCCTTTGAAAAGAAAGTGTATAAAGGCCAGGTTTTATAGCACTCAGGATCCCCCTCAGCTCTGTTGGAGTGGGAGGTCATAGAAAGCAGGACAGAACCGTCCATCTATTCCATCCATGACATCTGATGCGTGATGTATCATTACATTTATTTCCATGTACTTTGTAATTTTGGCTCTGTGATATGACTTAGAATTTAACTCAGTCCTTCAACTATTGTAACCTGTTTTAACTAGATGTGCCTTCAGAGTCTTATACTTTGCTGTTAAATGGATATCCAACAACTTCTTTCATGCTGATATATATTCCTATTTTTCTGTTTCTATAATAATGGCTAAGGCCACCTCAAATGCATTTTATTAGTTATAGTGTGCAAGATATGAATAAATAGCATATATCATAACGACTATTCTGCTGTCTGAAGTCTGACTCCCAAACAGAAAATTTCTGGTACCTCCCAAGACTCAAGAATTCCTGAGTGGGGTCTCCTCTATTCTCTGCCTACACAAGACAACTGCTATTGATAACCTGTGAGCTTAGGAGAACTAATGTCCGACATACAGGAAGGGAGGAAGGGAGGAAGTAAGAACCCTTGACCCTGTGCATTCACTGGCAAGTGGGCTAGTCTTGCCAAAATCAGAGAGTCATGGGATAAGCAGGATGTGAGAAGTCTACTGGTTTCTGTTGTGGTCTGTACCGAGGCAAGTTGGAACTCAAGCTGGGTGTAGAGTGAGGTTCAGGCTGGGTACCAGGCAGTCTGAGGCAAGACTAGGGCCCTATCTGCACATTTAAAGCAATATTATACCTCTTTAAACCCTCACGGCTTCCCACAAAGGATCTGGGAACTGTAGTTTGTTAAGGGTGCTGAGAGTTGCTAGCGGATCCACTGTTTCCCTCACAGAGTTACAATTTCCAGAGTGGCTTAACAATTAATCCCTCTTCCCAGGGAACTCTGGGAATGGTAGGCAGCGAAGGGGTCAGGCTGTCCTCTATGAACACAAAGCACCTTTATTGCTTCAGCAGGAAATAAACGGTGCCTCAGCCCTCTATAGTAGCAGCACAGCTGCCTCTTAACTCTGAGTCCTGCCTGTACTAGAATGTGCTGCTTTGCTGAAAGGGTTTCAGCCTTCTCCATTAGTCTCTTACTGAACTAGAGCAGAGGAATCTCTGGTTGCACTGAGTCTTCCACAGAGTCCTTCAAGTCCAAATATGCCAGTGCCATATTCTCTGGCCAGGGGAACAATGGCCCTGCAGGCTCCTTAAGTGTCAGTGCTTCTTGGATGGGCCCTGAAGACCTTCCCTTCTGTTTCAGTGTCCTCCACTTCATCACCTAAAGAAGACTCTGGCTCCTGGTCCCTGGCAGTTGCCTCTTCTTCTTCTGATGCCTCAGATTTTTTAAGACAGGACAGGAAACATGTGACCCTCCAGATGTCATTGAACTACAATTCCCATCATCCTCGACCAATTGGCCATGCTGTCTGGGGCTGATGGAAGTTGCAGTCCCATATCACCTGGAGGGCTGCAGGTTCCACATCCCTGTTTTAAAGGGACAGGCATTGTCTCTGAAGAAAGACCTGGCAACCATATGTTCTTGAAATATAACTTTTAGCTCATGTAGCAACTATCGTCAAGAGGCATTTAAATCTGGCTGATTTTCCATTTCTTCATTAACTTTCTTATTCAGTTGTCTTCTGAAATTCAAGGAAGTCAGATCTGCTAATGGCATATTAAAAACTCTCCATGCAAGTGAGATCCTCATTGTTATTCCGCAGAGTGATTATTTTTACTTGATGATGTCTCAAATTTGCCCATTTTCAGATTGAAACTTTTCCCCTTTCAATTTGGGGCTAATTCGTTTCCTAACTCCTTGTTATTGTGCAAAATATCAGAAATGCTCTCAGCCTTGACTTGCTCTAATTTATATAGTTAAGAATCGTTTACTGGCAATTAAAATTAGCCTTAAGGGCTTCTGCAAACAAGCTGGATTAGCTAACAGTGAAACATTTGCTTTTCGTAAACAGCAACTTCAGGACATTAAACCAGCCAACAGGAGAACTCAACAATTTGCCTGGAACAAAGAATCATTAAAACCCCTAAAAACACATTTGAGGGCCTCCAGTGAGTCAAGCTCTCAAAACTGCCATTTTGGGAGGAAATTACACATCCCTGCAGTGAATTCCTCCCCCGAGAGTACAACTGGTGAGTATGGTTGTGCACATAAGCAGAATCCTCTGAGGACTGGGAACTGTTCTTTGCGAACGATGTATCAGATTATACTTCTCACTATCAGTGAGCAGGTACTTAATAAAATCAAGCTGACAGCCTGTTAGCCCAATTCAGCTATAGCAGAAGGTATTAACCTGTCACAAATGGTAGCCTCTAATGAGGATATACATCTGCACTGGCATCAAAAGATGTATCTAGCCAGTTCAACAAGGCCCAGATGAGCACTGTGATGCAAATATGAACATGCAACTAGATGTGGGCCTGCACTTACATTAGCTACATGTGCACAAAGCTCTTTATGCTCATGGATCTACCTTGTGCATTTCTTTGCCCCAGTTCATGCATGTATCAGGTTTTTCCTTCATATCTATGGATGGAGAGACAGAAACAGGCAAAGATGCTTGGGCTTCCCTGAGTCGCCAGCTGGCTGATGGGTACTAACATTCTCCTGTATGCTAATAACAATATGAGTTCTACAAGTACTAGTCTTTATGTAGCCAAAACAGCACCACCCATGTAGAAGAGGGAGGCTTAAGCTGGAAGTGGAATAGCAACTCAGCTTCTGGATTTCTAACACTCTGTGACCAAGGGGGCAATCCCTCTCCTTGCCCAAACCCAAGTCTTAGATGGGAGTCAATTTTCATTGAGATCATTGTGGGGAAGAAGGTTAAATGCTTCCTCTCCCTCACTATACTCACAATCATGATCTTTCACACACACACTGAATGGGGGAGGGGAGAGAGAGTTGGGGGATACTTGGCTCAGCAATACCACATGCGAGAAGGATCTTGGAATTGTTGTTGATTACAAACTGAACATGAGCCAACAGTGCGATGTGGCTGCAAAAAAGGCAAATGCTATGTTAAGCTGCATTAACAGAAATATAGTTTCCAAATTGTGTGAAGTATTGGTTCCCCTCTGGTTAGGTCTCATCTTGAGTACTGCATCCAGTTCTGGACACCGCACTTTAAGAAGGATGCAGACAAACTGGAACAGGTTCCGAGGAGGGCAATGAGGATTATCAGGGGACTGGAAACAAAGCCCCAAGAAGAAAAACTGAGAGAACTAGGCATGTTTAGCCTTGAGAAGAGAAAACCGAGGGGAAATATGAAAGTACTCCTCAAGTACTTCAAAGGTTGTCACACAGAGGAGGGCTGGGATCTCTTCTCAATGGTCCCAGAGTGCAAGACATGGAATAATGGGCTCAAGTTAGAGGAAGCTAGATTTCAGCTGAACATCAGGAAAAACTTTCTAACTGTCAGAGTGGTATGAAAATGGAACCAATTACCTATGGAGGTGGTGGGCTCTCCAACACTGGAAGCATTCAAGAGGCACCTGGGCAGTCACCTGTCAGATATGCTTTAGCTTGGATTCCTGCACTGAGCAGAAGGGTTGGACTTGATGGCCTTATAGGCCCCTTCCAACCAGAGCTTGGAAAAGTTACTTTTTTGAACTACAACTCCCATCAGCCCAATCCAGTGGCCATGCTGGCTGGAACTGATGGGAGTTGTAGTTCAAAAAAGTAACTTTTCCAAGCTCTGCTTCCAACTCTATTATTCTCTGATTCTACAAAATGGATATTAAGGAAATGCTGTTTGGAAAGTGAAGGGTTAAAGTGATAGAGTTGCTCCCTACAGATAGAACCAGACCATAGACAAGGAAATGTCTAGAGCAGCCTTTCCCAAACTGATACCCTCTGGATGTTTTGGATGACAACTCCCAACATGCTGACTGGAGCAAATGGGTGTGGGAGTCCAAAACATTGGGGGTGGGGCAGCTTGGGGAAGACTGAGCTAGAGCAATCTAGGAAATGACTAGAGCAATCTATATCATAACCAGCCAGAATAGTTGTGCAAGAGGCCATCTACACCTGGGGAATTTGAGATTTTGAACATTTGAGTTTTTAAACATTTATTTTCTGAGCTCTGGGAAATAAGCTAAATAGGAGAAATGTGAGAGAGGAAAGTTTTGCTTGTAATGTACAGATGCTATGTAAAAAGTCATAGCTATTCCACAGTAAAAGTGTGACAGCAACCACATATAGCTGAAGGTGTCCTGATTACTAGGAAAGTCTGGAACTGGAACTCATGAGCTTCTCTGTGAAACCATAAGATGTGAATTCTGCGTCATAATTAGTGGCAAGCATTTGCTGGGCAGCCACAAATGCAAGTCCAAAAATGACACAGAGTTAGGAGACTGCCTTTACACTCACATGGGAAGGGAAACCTTTCAGTGGCATCCAAGAACATAGACAGAGATGTTCAAGCAAATCCCCTCACATGTTCAGCTAAACAACATTTCCCCACTTTGCAGGAAGGGTTGCAGGATCATGTCTGCTGACTGTGCTCCTCAGCAACAGCATATTTGACATTAGTGAGAAAGGGACCCTGCTTGCATACAGTTGTATCCAAGTAAGGGTATTCCAACAATTTAGGAACTTTGGTTGGCCAAAGTTTGCAACTGGATGCAGGAGCCTTACACATATACAGCCGTATTTGTGCACAGCCATTTTCTTTTCACTGATGCCAAATGCATGACTGCTGGGTACATGGCCAGCGGGCATGTTAATGTACAAGACGCATGGCCAGTAAGCACATTTCTACCCCATCTCCTCACACATCCATTGAGTGTGTGAGGGGTTTCATTTGAACACCCGTTGAATCCACAGATTGCAAGCTGCCTTCCAAAAAAATTCAATTACACGTGAATAGAGAGATAAATGAGCATAGGGTAGTCAAAAATCTTCTGCATGGATCAGAAACTGTGTGACGGCAGCCTTTTAAAATGTGCAAGTGATAGCTTCTGTGTGGGTGGGTGGAGGTCACTTAGCGATTGTATTGAACTGCACTGAAGCCATATCATCATATGAATAATAAGAAATGTGAAATCTACAAAGCTTTTTCAGAGTTTACTGGTCTTGATTCCCACTCACACCCACCCAATCCCCTAATCTAAGGCAATAAATAAATTATGTAATCATCCAAAACTTCATCCATCTTGAGTTCAATTTAGCCATTTATATAGGAGCTTTCAACCAGTGAACTTCGCAAACTAAAGTTGAAATGAATTTGTGAGGGCAGGCTCGCTTTCACACTGGGGCTTATTGAAATAATAATTCAGATCTATGAAGCAGGGTCTATTAATTTTTATAAAAGTATTTAATAATTTACCAGATAGCTCCTTTCATCCATAAAGAATGCGGGAGGGGGGGAGAGAGAGAGATCTGAAACACTTACCTCTATCTGTGAAATGCAGCAAATTCGTCTCCACTCTGAAGCAGCTCTGTTAACAATTCCATTTAGGCTGCAGTAATCCCATTCACACCTACCTGGGAATATGTTCCATTGAACTCAGTGCGGTTTATGGCACATTTCTGAGTAAATATGTACAGGATTCCAGTAATTCAGGGAAGAAAGAGGGTTGCTGCGTAAAAGAAAGTTTCAGCCGTAGAAATGGTAAACATTTCCTTCTATTATTTTATCACAGCACTTCTCCCTGACAATCTGAGCAGGGTTACGTTACTCGCTAAACCAAGCGCTTCTTCTAGTTTTACAATTTGTCTTCACTGGAGTATATCTAAAATTTTATAAAATCATACAAGGGTTCAAAAAAGCTCCCTAGTCTATTCAAAACCTGTGCCCTACCCTCCACTGCAGAGTTATTTATTGGTGCAAATGATTTAAGCAAATAAGACAAGCTACATTGTACAGGTAGTGTCAGTTCCAGATTTGCAGAGGGGGTTGCTTGTGCAAGATGCCCTCAGTGGGGTTTCCTCCCTGAGTAGGCCCATCTCATTGCCAAAGTCACCATTGCCTATTTGCTTGCCATCTGCCTCCGGCCCCACGCCACACCAGTGTCCAGAACAGGGTTGACAGGTCTTCCCCGTGCAGCACAACCTCACCGGGGGGCTGCAGTTAATACAGAATGCTGCGGCAGAATTGCTCACATGAGTGAGATCCTGCCAGCACCCAATACCTCTGCTCTGAAATCTGCACTGGTTGTCTATTTGCTACCAGGCCAAGTTCAAGGTGTGCTTTCCGTGTTACAGGTGCCACATAGTACTTGTTCTGCTCTTGTAAGAAATCGATCCTTTAATGTGGCAGCACCTACACTTTGGAACTCCCTGCCTACTGACATTAGCCAGGTGCCTTCATTGTACTCCTTTCGGCTCCTTCCTAAAACATTTTTTGTTTAGGCAAGCCTACCCAGGCATGTAGAAGCTATTGTGCTGTTTTCATCTGTTTTTAACTCATTGTTGGTTTTGTTATTTTGAATGTTTTTAATACTTATTTTTAACTGTTTTTGCCAATAATTTTATTGTTTTAATTCCTTCTGTACACTCTTAACTGAAGTTTTTTACAATAAAGTGGTATATAAATGTTGTAAATAAAATACATAGATTTCAGAGTCCAGTGGCCCTTGGGAACAAAGGAATCTGCCTTATACCGACTCAGGCTATTTGATACTATCTAGGTTAGTACTGATAACATGAACTGGCATTGGCTCTCCAGGATTCCGGGCAATAGTCTTTTGCAGAGATTGAATATTGGACTTTTGCATGTAAAGCATGTGCCTTACCACTGAGCTACAGCCCTTCCCTGTTTAAAAAAATATCTTTTAAAATTGTTCTTTTTGATTCACTAATGAATGCACAGCATAATAGGGCAGATCACACCATGCACTGAAAGCATATTCCACATACATTTGAAGCACATGAATCCCACCACAGCATCATGGGAACTGTAGTTTGTTAAGGGTGGTGCTAGCTATAACTGTGAGGGGGAAACTACACTTCCCAGGATCCCTTGGGGGAAGTAATGCACTGTAAATGTGAGTTGGATATGCTTTAAATGTATTGTGTGGAACTGCATTACTCCATAAACTTTCCCTGCATATAAATAATTTTAATTAATTTTTTAATGGAAGTCGGCTACACTATTTACTTGGTGACTATGGGCTACTCACCATTTCTCAGCCTGATCTGCCCCTCACGGTGAAAAAAGTAGAGGGGGACTGTGACCACCCCAGGGAAGAAGGGCATCCTTAAAATGTAGAGGAAATAATAACTTACAATCATAGTATGAAATACGTATCAAGATATAGTATGAAGAAATATTTATATAAGCAAGAATGTCAAAGATGTTTATTATTTACACACCATGTAAAGAAATTTATAGTGCAATCCTATGCATGTTTATTCAGAAGCAAGTCCCTGTGTCAGCTTCTATATGTAAAATGAACAATTTGGGGGCCACAGTTGTATCCTTCACTTCAGGTAGCAAATAGTCTTGGGCTGCTCCTGGAAGGCAGCATTAGGGGGCTGTGCAGATGGGCAGAGGATCCCTCCTGAGGTGTGGATCTCAGCAGGTGCTGGTGACGCCAATCCAAAGCAGACACTTGATTCATATGTCACTAAACAATTTGTCCTGTGGGAATTCTCAAGTGCAGTGGTTCCCAACCTGAGGGCCGGGACCCCCAGGGGGGCCATGAAGTAATCCAGAGGGGGCCATGAACAGTAAATAAATGAATTATTTATTATTATTTTTTAAAGAAGTCTTCACTCCCTCGACACTGTCTGCTTTCCACTGGCGCTGCAGATGACACCTCCCCCTTGCTCCAAACGAGAGGGGAGGCCTTTTGCTGAAGCGCACTAAGGGCACACTAAGGGCAGGCATCTGCCTATAAAATACATGGCAGATGCCAATGGAGGCTGAGGGTGGGGCTACCAGGAAGAAGAGGGGATTACTATCACTGATTCCCATCTCCTTGCACTGCTGCTACTGACAACACCCTTACTTAGAATGAGAGGAGAGGGCTTTTCATGAAGGAAAAAGAAGCAAGGCTGCACAGAAAGGCTGCTTTCCCCCTTCCTTCCTGGCAGCCAGCCTGCCTCCCTGGGGGGAGGGGGTAATGAATTTTCTTCAGCTTATAAAGGGGGTCCCGTGCTCATAAAGGTTGGGAACCACTGCTCTAGTGGGGAAGCAAAGATCAGCCTTCCCCAAACTGATGCCCTCCAGTTATTTTGGACTACAACTGTTTCTGAAAAGGGGGGATACTCTAGCCCTCTTCGGGTATTCTAAAAGTGAGTTTGCTCAAGACAGAGGGCAAGGATAAGCGTGCTAGCTCCGCCGTCTCCCTCCACGCCTCCTCTTGTACATTACACAAACTCACTCTTTAAATGCCTGAAGCCTGTTGTCTTATATGCATAGGGGGAGAATCCCCTAGTTGCTATCATGCATGCAGTCCTTGTGGCGAGATGTCACTCCCCACTAGCGATGGAGGAGATAGTCGATTCAGTTTGCATTTGAAGACCAGCCTACCAGTATGCAGACCAAAACACAGCCATCTTTCAAAATTTCTCCAAATTTTGCAATGCAGTTCTCCAGCCAAGGGATGTGTAAAAAAAAAAAAGGCATGTACTAGGTAACGTGTGCACATCAATTATTTATTATTATTTATTAAATTTATATCATGCCCTTCCTCCCAGAAGGAGTCCAGGGCAGCAAACAGGTGATAAAACACCAAATATATATATAAAATGTCTTAAAAACAAAACCTCTCAAAAAATCTTTTTTAAAAAAATCTTTCAAACATCTTTAAAAACAAATCCAACAGAGATGCAGACTGGGATAAGGTCTCTACTTAAAAGGCTTGTTGAAAGAGGAATGTCTTTAGTAGGCACCAAGAAGACAATAGAGATGGTGCCTATCTAATATTTAAGGGAAGTGAATTCCAAAGGGTAGGTGCCACAACACTAAAGGTCTGCTTCTTATGTTGTGTGGAACAGACTTCCTGATTAGATGGTATCTGCAGGAGGCCCTCAACTGCAGCACACAGTGATCAACTGGGTATCTAGGGGTAAGATGATATTTCAGGTATCCTGGTCCCAAGTTGTGTAGGGCTTTATGCTCAAAAACCAACACCTTGAACTTAGCCTGGTAGCTAATGGGCAGCCAGTGCATATATGAGTGACAATAACATGCAAAAATGTATTATATTCGAGGAAACTGCTTTGCAAGAAAAGTGTATATTACGGAAAATCTGTGCTCTGAAACAAAAATGTGTACATTGGGGAGAAATCTGCAATAAAATGCTGATGAATTTTCATGAGGACTTTTTGTTTAAAAAAATTGCAAACTGACGAAGAAATGTGGGGAAATGGGAATTACTTCCTTGTGTGTTTGGGACAGCACATTATGAAAGTGGGAGTTGTTGAAGTTGTTTTGGTTTTGTTGTTAAACTAGCACACTCTGTTTCAGACCAAGCAAGACAGGTTGCTGAAATCTGCATACAGAAGTCCCAGAAGATTGGGAGAGTGACTTGAGTAGTGCTGCTTGATACCAGATTGAAAAGTTGTTGCAAATGCCCAAGTGAAATGTTGGGAGGCTTTGCTGTTGGGAGTTCATACACATTTTGTTTGTAGCTCAGGTGACATCTGAGATTAAAATCTTGAACTCTTGACTCTCCTGAAATCCGTGTTTCCCATCAGTCTTATGCAGTCAAAAACGCCCTTTCTCAAAAGAAACAGGAATACGATTGGGTTTTCCAAAGATGCTTCCGAATTCCCCCACCCCCCAAAAAATAAGTCTTTACTCCATTTGGTATTTCAGGCTTTTGAAGTCAAAATAAGAATAGAGTAACTCAGACCACTTCCAAGATTTCAGCTTTATTTCCAGGACCAGGAGCAGTCCCATGAGTGCCCCTCCCCCGGATGATCAAATAGTAACCTTGGAACAGTGTGACTAGATGCTGTAACTGCAAGATTCCTGCCCTGAGTGAAGGGCTGGACTAAATGACCTACAATGTCCCCTCAAGCTCCAAAATCCTGTTACATTCCTGCCTGCATTCAAAATAAGCTACTCTTGCTCATCTTTTTGCATGGCCCTGTGCCAACTTCTGATGATTCTAGCCCTAGTCGGGCATCCTACTCATGAGTAAGCAAAACATGAGAGTGGGAATGAGTGCGCTAGTTCCACACACCCCTGTTACCATCCCCCTCTGCAAGTTGGAGGGTGACTGGCTGCAGCGGGGGGAGCCTGCTCTACTCAAGTCAGAGGGAAGCAAGCAAGCTATTGAGTGGAGCAGAACTCTTGTTAAGCCTGGACATTAAGCAACATAGTGGTGGTGGAAAGCATAAAATTTGTTGCTGAGCACAATGACAAAAACCCAGCCTGCAGTTTGTAAATTGGAGGCATCATTACGCAGGCATAGGCTGTAATAGCATATCTGCTTACCATCTACATTCAAGAGGGAGGTATCTGGAGCCTTGGGGAAACCCTAAAGCAAGGATGGGAAGCCTTCAGTCTTCCAGATGTTCATGGACTCCAACTCCCATCAGCCCCAATGAACATGGCCAATGGTCAGGGATTACTGGAGTTGTAATCTAACAACATCTGGAGAGCCACAGGTTCCACAACCCTACCCTGAAGTTTGCAGAAAAACACACAAAAAATCATAATGGGAGAACTCCAAAAACATCCCAAGGAGGACTAGTTTGTTCAGTGACCATGGAATGCTGGCTGACTGGAGCAAGGGCAGAAAATTGGATCAGCTCCAGCCAAAGGTAATGGAATGGAGTGTCCTGGTCAGGAGTATTCCACACTGCAACATTTTGTGAATTAATTGCGTGCAATCTCCCTGCACATTTAATGCAGGGACAGGGCAGGACAGATCAATGCATGCAAAAGGGACAAAAAACCAGATTGATTTATCCATCCTTACCAGAGTAAATTCCAATGGGATGCTTTTACTTACCTACTAAGTTTCCTATAGGCATCTACTGTGCAGCAATTCTATTTAATTCGGTGTAATGGTTGGGAGGATCATGTTTAGGAATATAAAGTACGCAGCAGCAGATGTGGGGCATTATCTGTTCTTAAAAAGCAGGGTATTAGAATTGGCAATCCCTTTGTGATCATCAGGCCCAAAGCACTATGTGAATGAGCTGAAGAGGAAGACAAGATGACTCAGAGGAAATGCCCAGAGCTCCAGTTACAAAGACCCTGGCTTGGATTGTAGGAGCTGAGCTTCCCAATATCCTCAAGCTGAATTTCAAATGTGAGTCCACAGAGACCACATTGTCAATATGAAAAAGGGAGGGTAGGATGAGACAATGTCAGGGCATATTATACTTTCCTTAAAAAGGAGGGGGGGATCACAGGCAAGCGCAACACACACATGTGCTTGTGCTTGAATTCCTCCGTCATTGCTACCCTTGTGTTGCAACGACCTGAAAGAAGTTGTTGCAGTTGTTCTCTGTACTTACTGTACTTCCTTATTTGGCAGGGACACAAATAAGAAGGGCCCTGCTGGATCAGACTAATGGCCCATCAAGTACAGCACCCTCTTCTCACAGGGGTGAAGCAGATGCTTATGAGAAGGCCACAAGCAGGATGTGAGTGCAATAGCACTCTCTCCACTTGTGCTTCCCAGTAAATGACATTCCAGAGGCTTCCCTGGGGTGGCAGCATAGAGCTTGGAAAAGTTACTTTTTTAAAACTACAACTCCCATCAGCCCCAGCCAGCATGGCCACTGGATTGGTCTGATGGGAGTTGTAGTTCAAAAAAAGTAACTTTTCCAAGCTCTGCCCAGTAGCTAGGGATGGGGAGAAATTTTGATCCAGTTCACATTTAAAGTCAAATCTATCAAATCCGCACTTTCCAAAGCAATATGAGAACCAAAACACAGCCATCCTTCAGAATCTGCACTTATCCAAATTCCGCTATGGAGTTCTCCAACCAACATTTTGCAAAAATACATACATTAGGGGAAAGTGTGCGTAAAAATGAATATATTCGTGAAAATCATATTAACATTAAAAAGGCATATTAGGAAATATTGCTTGCAAAAATGGGCACATTAGTCAAAACTGCATATAAAAATGTGTCAGCAATCTGTATTTATAAGCCTGTCAAGGAGTTGGCAGCATTTACTCAGGAACAGGCTAAAGTTGGCCCCAATGGGAGTTTGTTTCCCGAATGCAAACTGCCATGCGCAGAGGGTGATTTTTACTGACATCGCACTTGGGGAGGAAACACGGGAACCTCCACTCCGCATATGCTGCATCCCTGATTACAACTCCCGCCATGCCAGTAGTGGGGGGGCAGAGGAGGCGTGGCATCCATCTAAAGGAGGCAGCAGGCACACTCACTGGGATGGGAATGGAGGCAGAGTGCGGTGTGGCGGAAGAGCTCCAGGTTGGCAGGACCACAGGCAACCAGTGGTGTCACTAGGGTTGGTGTCACCTGGTGCGGTCCGCACCCCCCGCACTCCCCTAGTGACGCCCCTGCAGCCAACCCAGGGCTCCCCGTGACCTCACTCTCCATCTCAACCCTACCCTACCCTTGTTCCAGCAAGCACAGTACCCCTGCCACTCTGCTCCTCCCTCAAAGACTTCACAAGAAGCGATTCATAAATTAATTGATGATGACGATGACATGCCATGGATCTGTGATCCAGGTCACACGGTTTATTTTAATAAACTTTTTTATGCCACCCACCCTCTAAGAGCTCAAAGTGGTATACATGGACCTCCCCACATCCTCCCCATTTTATCCTCACAACAACACTGTGAGGTAGGTTAGACTGAGACATGGCAACTGATCACCCAGTCAGCTTCATGGTTAACGGAGACCTGGTGGAATGGAGAAAACCAGTGGGATACGGTTATCCCTGGATATAAACTATATCGGAAGGACAGGGAAGGACGTATTGGTGGCGGAGTCGCTCTATACGTGAAAGAAGGCATTGAATCCAGCAAGCTCGAAACCCCAAAAGAGGCAGACTCCTCCACAGAATCGTTGTGGGTTGTGATACCATGCCCCAGGAGGGACTTAATACTGGGAACGATCTATCGTCCCCCTGATCAAAATGCTCAGGGAGACCTGGAGATGAGATATGAAATTGAGGAAGCATCCAAACTAGGAAATGTGGTAGTAATGGGTGACTTCAACTACCCGGACATAGACATAGACTGGCTGCATATGTGTTCCAGTCATGACAAAGAAGCAAAGTTTCTAGATATTCTAAATGACTATTCCCTAGACCAGTTGGTCATGGAACCGACCAGAGGGACGGCAACCCTGGACTTAATCCTCAGTGGGGACCGGGACCTGGTGCAAGATGTAAGTGTTGTTGAACCGATTGGGAGCAGTGACCACAGTGCTATTAAATTAAACATACATGTAACTGGCCAATTGCCAAGAAAATCCAACACGGTCACATTTGACTTCAAAAGAGGAAACTTCATAAAAATGAGGGGATTGGTAAAAAGAAAGCTGAAAAACAAAGTCCAGAGGGTCACATCACTCGAAAATGCTTGGAAGTTGTTTAAAAACACTATATTAGAAGCTCAACTGGAGTGCATACCGCAGACCAGAAAAGGTACCGCCAGGGCCAAGAAGATGCCAGCATGGTTAACGAGCAAAGTCAAGGAAGCTCTTAGAGGCAAAAAGTCTTCCTTCAAAAAATGGAAGTCTTGTCCAAATGAAGAAAATAAAAAAGAACACAAACTCTGGCAAAAGAAATGCAAGAAGACAATAAGGGATGCTAAAAAAGAATTTGAGGAGCACATTGCTAAGAACATAAAAACCAACAACAAAAAATTCTATAAATACATTCAGAGCAGGAGACCATCTAGGGAGACAATTGGACCCTTGGATGATAAGGGAGTCAAAGGTGTACTAAAGAACGATAAGGAGATTGCAGAGAATCTAAATGAATTCTTTGCATCTGTCTTCACAGTGGAAGATATAGGGCAGATCCCTGAACCTGAACTAACATTTGCAGGAAGGGATTCTGAGGAACTGAGACAAATAGTGGTAACGAGAGAGGAAGTTCTAAGCTTAATGGACAATATAAAAACTGACAAATCACCGGGCCCGGATGGCATCCACCCGAGAGTTCTCAAAGAACTCAAACGTGAAATTGCTGATCTGCTAACTAAAATATGTAACTTGTCCCTTGGGTCCTCCTCCGTGTCTGAGGACTGGAAAGTGGCAAATGTAACGCCAATCTTCAAAAAGGGATCCAGAGGGGATCCCGGAAATTACAGGCCAGTTAGCTTAACTTCTGTCCCTGGAAAACTGGTAGAAAGTATGATTAAAGCTAGATTAACTAAGCACATAGAAGAACAAGCCTTGCTGAAGCAGAGCCAGCATGGCTTCTGCAAGGGAAAGTCCTGTCTCAGTAACCTCTTAGAATTCTTTGAGAGTGTCAACAAGCATATAGATAGAGGTGATCCAGTGGACATAGTGTACTTAGACTTTCAAAAAGCGTTTGACAAGGTACCTCACCAAAGGCTTCTGAGGAAGCTTAGCAGTCATGGAATAAGAGGAGAGGTCCTCTTGTGGATAAGAAATTGGTTAAGAAGCAGAAAGCAGAGAGTAGGAATAAACGGACAGTTCTCCCAATGGAGGGCTGTAGAAAGTGGAGTCCCTCAAGGATCGGTATTGGGACCTGTACTTTTCAACTTGTTCATTAATGACCTAGAATTAGGAGTGAGCAGTCAAGTGGCCAAGTTTGCTGACGACACTAAATTGTTCAGGGTTGTTAAAACAAAAAGGGATTGCGAAGAGCTCCAAAAAGACCTCTCCAAACTGAGTGAATGGGCAGAAAAATGGCAAATGCAATTCAATATAAACAAGTGTAAAATTATGCATATTGGAGCAAAAAATCTTAATTTCACATAAACGCTCATGGGGTCTGAACTGGCGGTGACCGACCAGGAGAGAGACCTCGGGGTTGTAGTGAACAGCACGATGAAAATGTCGACCCAGTGTGCGGCAGCTGTGAAAAAGGCAAATTCCATGCTAGCGATAATTAGGAAAGGTATTGAAAATAAAACAGCCGATATCATAATGCCATTGTATAAATCTATGGTGCGGCCGCATTTGGAATACTGTGTCCAGTTCTGGTCGCCTCATCTCAAAAAGGATATTATCGAGTTGGAAAAGGTTCAGAAGAGGGCAACCAGAATGATCAAGGGGATGGAGCGACTCCCTTACGAGGAAAGGTTGTAGCATTTGGGGCTTTTTAGTTTAGAGAAAAGGCGGGTCAGAGGAGACATGATAGAAGTGTATAAAATTATGCATGGCATTGAGAAAGTGGATAGAGAAAAGTTCTTCTCCCTCTCTCATAATACTAGAACTTGTGGACATTCAAAGAAGCTGAATGTTGGAAGATTCAGGACAGACAAAAGGAAGTACTTCTTTACTCAGCGCATAGTTAAACTATGGAATTTGCTCCCACAAGATGCAGTAATGGCCACCAGCTTGGACGGCTTTAAAAGAAGATTAGACAAATTCATGGAGGACAGGGCTATCAATGGCTACTAGCCATGATGGCTGTGCTGTGCCACCCTAGTCAGAGGCAGCATGCTTCTGAAAAACAGTTGCCGGAAGCCTCAGGAGGGGAGAGTGTTCTTGCACTCGGGTCCTGCTTGCGGGCTTCCCCCAGGCACCTGGTTGGCCACTGTGAGAACAGGATGCTGGACTAGATGGGCCACTGGCCTGATCCAGCAGGCTCTTTTTATGTTCTTATGTTCTTATGAGTGGGGATTTGAACTCTAGTCTTCCAAAAATTGTTCATTTCACTTTAACAAAGCAACAACTATTGTCTTCCTCCAGCCTCGGTCTCAAAAGAAACCGAGAAGCACTTTACCATCATGTTTGGCACTTTCCCAGGCACCTACTTGTAACCAGACACTGTTTAATGTAGAAGCGTCAGTGTCAGCTCCACATTTTGGAGGGCCATTGGGCAACACACCCTCCACAGGCCCCCTCTCTCAGTGATTCTATCTCCTCATGGCAATGAGGCCCCTGCCAGAGTGTGGACCCTTAGCAGATGCCCGACCATGCCAACCCTCAGCACTGGCACTGGCATCAAACATCAGGTTTTCAGATTTTATCATGCTCTTCAGGACTCCCCTATGTGATCCACAACTCCCTTACAACACTCCTGAAACATCTGCCATCTTTAGAACCCAGAGCTTGGAAAAGTTACTTTTTTGAACTACAATTCCCATCAGCCCAATCCAGTGGCCATGCTGGCTGGGGCTGATGGGAGTTGTAGTTTAAAAAAGTAACTTTTCCAAACTCTGTTTAAGGACCAGGAAGCTAGAATTGCCAAGCGGGCATGTTTACTCACAGGTTGAACCACTGTTGAAATCACTGGGTGATGTCAGCTGGTGGGAAGGGTTAAATCCTGCTGGGTGCTTCTTCACCAGTGCATTACCCACAGGGAATGTGCTGGCAAAGCAGAGCCCTGCAGAGAGCAGGATTGAACCCTCCGCTCATCAGCTGGTGAGCAGAGCATTCAATCCTGCTGGGTGCTGCTTTGCCATCCTGTTTCCTGCAGGGAACATGCTGGTGAAGCAGACTCCGCTCCCATCCTCACAAGTCAACTTTGACAGGAGAATGGGACCATCCACCTATCAGTCCCCTGATGTCATCATGACATCAGATTGACAGGTGGGCAGCCCCGCCCACATGTCAAAGTTAGTGTGCAACATGGCTGGAGATAAAGATCTGGCCCACTGGGCCAATAAGGTTTCCCACCCCCAATTTAGGTCATTGATATTTATATGAAGTGCTGCTTGATATGGTCTTAAGCTCTGCTTTATAATTGTTTAACGCTTTTATGTTTGCCATTGGGTTTTGGGTTTTGCATTTTGTGTGCATGCGTTTTCTTTGTATAATGCCCAGAAAGCAATCACTATTGGGCAACTTAGTGAGGCTACAATCTAACCTTACTTACCTGGGAGTAAGCCCCACTGCATTCAAGGGCTTACTTCTGAGTAGACATTGTTAAGATTGTACAGTGAAATTGGAGTAAGTAAATAAAATTTCATTGAAGCAGAATTGACTCTTTGTGGTGAGAAAACATGGATGAAGCTTCTAGGGATCTGTTGGGAGAGGAGGATTTGGCCCTCCAACTCATTTCTTAGCACTGCAGTCCTACACATGCCTATTCAGAATTTAGCCCCTTGAGTTCAATGTGGCTTATCATCATCATCAGAATGTACTGTACATCCCACTCTTCTTCCTTGAGGAGCCAAGGGTGGCAAACATAAATGAAATAATTTAACAAGAAAACGAAAAATACTAAAAACATTCCAAAACACAATTAAAAATATTCTAAAACACATCTTATAAACATTATTTCATCTTCAGGTGATCTTCCGGTTGCCAGGAACAGTCCCCTTCTGTCATCAAATGCCTGGGTAAACAGGAATGTTTTCAAATTCCTCCTGATAGTTAATAGTGATGGAGACAGCACACCTTACTGGGGAGGGCATTCCACAAACAAGGAGCCACTACTGAAAAGGCCGTCACGGGTCAGCGCCAATTCGGCAACACTCAGTGGCAGCACCACCAACAAGGCCTCGCCTGCAGATCATAGGTCAGATACTGGGGAAGGTGCTCTTTCAGATACTTAGGAGAAGATATTTTAGGGAGATGCTTACTCCCCCCAGGTAAGTGGGTATAGGATTGCAGCCTAAGCAATTGGGACCTACAAGTACAGTTACAATCTTTAAAAGATCCTGCTAACAGTGGCCTGGCAGTGTTTGTGTCAGCTTGAAAGAAAGTACAGGTCTGCTTCATATCAGATTCCTTTGACTGTATATAGATCTGCCCTTATTTAACACTTGCTTTCAGCTGTGTACGGCTAGGCTCATTAGTACTCCCTAAAGGACATTCTATTACATGGTGACATTTCAGAACAACTCCTTTATTTTGTGTTTGTTCGTGCTCCTCCCCTCGCCTCTTTGAATAAATCATCAAAAATCAGTTCCTTTATATACAACACAAGCAAATGCTGCATCTAGATACATCAAAACAGATAGGAAGGCTCCAAGCCAGAAAGCAGTCTTAAGAACAGCAATCTCAGGATCAACAAATAAGACTGTGGTTGCCAAGTGTACAAGTATATAATCTTGCTTCCCTTTAGCCAAACTCCCAAGTCTGGCAAGGGGGAGCTCTTGTATGTAATCTCCTTTCTGTTTCCTATATTCACCAACAGCATGATAGCAATCCGTTTGTGCAGTCTTGGCTCCTGCCAGTATCAAGGGCTTAGAGGTGGGGCAGGTTTTCTTTTTAAAGCAGGATTTTCCAATGCTCTTCAAGGATCCTTCCCATCTCTATGTATCTCTTCCAGCCCCATCCCTTCCCTCTTTTAGATACATAGCACTTCCATACTGAGGACACCCTAGGGGGGAGAGGGGAAGTGCAAAGTGCTTCAGAACCTCGGACAGCTTCTTGGACATTTGGCCTGGAGCAGATTCTACTGCCCCATCGATATAGAGCCACTAGGTACCGGGTGGTAGTCTTGATCTAGGACTTTCATTAGTCAAGCTCTGGTACCTGACCTCCAATGCTACCATTGCACTGGGTTCTCGGCAAACCCAACAAATTAAACTCTGGGTTCAGCTTGCCATCTAGGCTGCAGTACCAGCCAACTTAAATATTGTCAGCTGATCCCACAGGCCAGTTCAGATCCATCCGGCCCCATACAGCCCTGCCACAAACCTATCTTGGACCATGGTGTTCAGCGTATCCTGAAATTTTGGATCAGTTCGTCTGTATCACAGGTCATCTGAACAGAAAGCAGATCTTTAATTAAAGATTTGTCTAGCACAGGGATGGGAAACCTGTGTTGTCAAACAATACCAGGGAGAGTTACAGATTCTCTAGCATGCTATGGTACATTTACTGTTGTGTTGTTATTTTAATCAGCTAATGTATGCAATTTTGGTTTGGGCACCTTGCTCACAAAAGACTCAGCCAATTGTTTTTATATGGACCTCAGGCAAGAGCCTCTTTCTCTGCCATCCTAAATGTGTCTGCCTATGGGATTTGTATAACAACATACTGCAATATTGCTAAGACATTGTTCATGAAACATTATGCTAGCAGAGCTTTTGGTGCACACCTACTGGGGAAGCTAGAGATGATGTTTTTGCCAGAAGCAACCATTTGTTTGGTGGGTGGTGTTTATCAGAGCAATACACACACACACCAGTATATGAAAAAGCATTGCTTAAAGCATCTCTGGCTGTGGAATACAAGAGTTATACATGGTGACTGAAATGGAAGCGCAGAATCAGTGTTTTAATGTTAACTCCCAACATACCCACAGTCATTCTTAGAAGACAGTGTGACTGGGCCAGGCCCTCTCAAGCTTCTCCTAAGCTTCTTCCCTGAATGTTCAGTTCTCATTTCTTTTATCTTTTAAAAAAGGAGTTTTTAGCACTTTCACTTACAGAGCTATAAGAAAACTTGTGCAGACACTAAACAGTATTATTAGATTAATAACTTTTTTTAAAAAAAAACACCTTTGTTTACAAGGCAGCTGGGCATACTACAAAAGGTAGTGTCAGGGAGACTCAAGCCACCCACCAGCTTAATTTGCAAAAAGTCTTGTTGGCACCCACTAACACAGAGTAAGCCCTGCCAGCAAGAGCCAGAGTTTGCTTTCTCCCTTTGAAATTCAGCCTAAATTTGCATATATACCCATAAAATTAGCATATGTTGATTCTATGTAAATTCATGCTGTAGGTTTGTGCCCCCAAACTTTTAAATATGTAGCAATGTCCCTGTCAAAAGTACAAATTTTACAGCCCAATCTTAGGCATGTCTACTCAAAAGCAAGACCTATTAAAGCCTTAAAAACCCAGCCAGATCCCGGTACTGGAGCCAAGGAAGCTTTGTGTACTTATCTACAAATAAGATTAACTACAGTAAACAATGTGCTCCCTTAATGGATTTATGAACCAACAAACATGCATGCATGGCCTATTGATTTCCCACCCCAAGACTGAAGCTGAACAAAATAACACTGATTCCTAACAGAACCAATAGACTAGCATGTGTGAACAGTGGGGACATTCTCTTCTGTGGGTGTGTGGCCCACCAGCACATATTACCTTTTATTATTAACTACATTTATATCCTGCCTTTCCTCCAAGTAGCTCAAAGCAGGATGCATGGTTTCTTCTCTCTCCATTTTGTCCTCAGAACAACCCTGTAAGATAGGCTAGCAGAGAGCCTAATCTACGTCACTGGCCCAAGGTTACCCAGGGAGCTTCACTGCCAAGTGGCCATTTGAACCCCAGTCTCCTCAACCTTAGTCCAACACTCTAACCATTACACCCTATCATATCAAACAGCAAATTATACAGAGTAAATATCTAATGATGATGGTGATGTTAAATCAACGGTGGGTAGGAGATCACAGTGTCACATGATGGCACTACATGTACTACATGTGCGTATCCCTGCCATGAGCCAAGATGGCGGCAGAGGCTTCAGCCCCTTAGGGAAACCTCGGCCGCCATCTTGGTAAGGGCAGTGCTCCGCGTGCAACCACAGAACAGCTGAGAAGGGTAGGTTAAGCAAGGGAATAGGGGGGCTCCGAAGCTCTCGCCATGCTATCCACGGCAGCAATCCTGCCGCGAATTGTGGAAAGGGAGCACCGGGGCCTGGAGCAGGCTTATGCCCAAGGGCCCCAGCATGTCTGGGGCCGGCCCTGGCTGTGGGCCTGAAGGTTACATCCTGCCTGAAGGCTGGCCATTCCCTACCCCGGTGCTACTTTTTAACTGGAGATGCTGGGGTGTACACACCATACATTTAAAGAACATTTCCCCCCCCCCCAAGAATCCTGGGAACTGTATTTTGTTAAGGGTGCTGGAATTGAAGCTCTGTGAGGGGTAAACTACAGCTCCCTGGATTTGGGAAGGGGGTGCTTTTAATGTGTGTAAACACACACCGACGGAGCAGGTACTCTCTCACTGAGCTATAATCCTTCCCCCCCCCCAACATCATTTTCAAAAGGAAATGGTTTTCCAAGAGAAACAAATCTTCCATCCCATACTATTTTTTCCTCCATAGGAGGGGGGGAAAAGAGAAAACTTTGTGGGGTCAATTTGTAGCAGACAAAAAAATAGAGCAGGAGAGGGAAAGATATAGCAGCCCCCATCTCTCTTCTGCTCTCTGCTGCAACATTCCAAGGATGCTTTTCAATAATAAAAAAGCACAACTTCATGTTACGTCCAGTTTGGCCAGTGAGGATGGGCAAGTTGTGTCATCCTCATTATCAGAAAAAAATGGAAGCAGCCCAGGAGCTTGCTGAATGGTCGAACCTGCAGCAAAAGAGGTGCTTGCCTGCCTTCCTCAAAAGCACAAGTGGGCAACCTGTGGTCTGGGGATGATTATTCAGCCCCCAATGCTTCCTGAAGCAACCCTATTCTTCCATCCCATCAGACTTACTTTCTTCCTGTCCATTTCCTTCTCATTTTTTCCTAATTTTTAAAGGGTTTTCCCCTTTTCTGTGTAGTTTCAGAATAATGGGAAGGAGCAGTATTTAATTTGATAGGAATAAGTTGGTGTTTTAAAAACTCCCCCCCCCCAGTTGTTTGGCTAGGGAAGAGGTCCCCCCCACTGCCCCAGCTGTCTGAGAACAATTTTAGTAGGCTTCTGCCACGTTTGTGTGTGTGTGCAGGGATGGAGAGTAGCACACACACGTTAGTAAGGAATTACTTTCACTTGCTTTCCAGAACAGCAGCTGTATTGCAAGGGTGTCTGACCTGTGGCCCTCTAGGTCAGCCTTTCCCAACCAGTGTGCCTCCAGATGTTGTTGGACCACAACTCCCATCAGCCTCAGCCAGCATTGCCAATGGTCAGGAAAGATGGGAGTTGCGGTCCAACAACATCTGGAGGCACATTGGTTGGGAAAGGCTGCTCTAGATCAGAGCTTGGAAAAGTTGCTTTTTTGAACTACAGCTCCCGTCAGCCTAATCCAGTGGCCATGTTGCCTAGGGCTGATGGGAGTTGTAGTTCAAAAAAGTAACTTTTCCAAGCTCTGCTCTAGATGTTATTGGACTTCAACTCCCATCAGCCCCAGCTAGCAAGGCCAATAGTCGTGGGTGATGGGGGTCATCGTCCAGCAACTATCGAAGGCCACAGGTTAATCACCCCTCCTCTATTGGTCTGTAGAAAAATACTCAGCAAGAGTAACTCAGTCAAACTCAGAGCAGGTTCCTTATGGGTAGGCTTGTGTAAGGCTGAGAATTCTAATTGGAGTAGCTATGGCCAAAATTGAATAATTAATCCAGAACACTTTTGCCTCTGGCTCCAGCCACCACCAGAATTCAGCCCCCAAAAGATTACCTGCAAGGAAATGCAGCCCTTGCCAGAAAACAAGTTGCTCATTCCTTCCCTAAAGACTAGCAAGATAATGAAGGAGTGCAGTATGGAGTGTGCTGGGTACAGGGTTTGAATTTCAGGTGGAGCCCATCAAGGATGTCATGCCTGCCCTTATTTCTGAAACACTTAGCACAAATGAGTATCTGTTCTATTCCTAGGCCATACAAACAGCCTTTCCCAACCTGGTACCTTTCAGATGGTTTTGGACTACAACTCCTATCAGCCCCAGCCAGCAGAGGCATGCCAGGTAGGGCTGATGGGAGTTGTAGTCCAAAACATCTGGAGAGCATGTACCAGATTGGGGAATGCTGCCATACAAGATAAAATTAGGGTAGCATCGTATTAGTACGATGCCACTTCAGACTTTGGGAGGAAGATTCCATTTTTTAATGTCCCCCATATGTAAAAAAAACCCTGCCTCTCTGCCAGTTGAAAACTAGAACAAGGAGGAAGATTATAATCCAGGCCTTTCCTTGAGCTAGTTTTCTTCTTGCAAAGAAAGTAGCCCACCCCAATCTGCTGCATGTTGTAGTTCCCACCTAATTCTGTTGGCTTCAACACACCACCCACCTTCTCTTTAACAGAACGAGAAGAGCATGGGGGATGCAGCAAGAACCTTCATTTTTTTTTTCCATTTGAAACTTGCAAAAAAAAAACCTATATGGGAGTATAGTTGCAGGATAACTAGCCTTTTAAAACTCTTAAATTGAGAATCATTCTATGCTGACCTTATTTCAGTATAAGCAGATACAAAGTAGGTATGTTGAACGTACAGACCTTGCAGGACAGAGGGATTCCAAAACAAATCCAAAATGGCACTGATCAGAAGAAAGAAACTCCTTATTCAGAGGCTGCCCGACCCACTTTCTGGCATATAAGATCAGATACAGATACAAGTTCCAAGTGCTAATTATACAGCCACAAGAGTGGCTGTATACTATAGTCAGCATGGATTTTTTGCATTCCTCAATGTTAAATCGAAAATACTCCCATGCCATTCTGATGCTTCCCATAAGCTCATTTCAAAACAAAACCTTACAAAACTTATAGTCCTGAACTCAGAAACACTTGCTTAACAACCCTCTATATTTTCATGGTGATACACAAAACAGTTAGAGAGAATCGAGAGTTCAAAGTGTAAAAAGACAGAGAAAAGACCAGACCCCTTTTGGACTTTTTTCTGTCAGAGTTCTCATAATCTGTTGAGATTCATTCAAAATCAGCCATGTTCACAGAGTACCTGTAATCCTATTACTGACCTTACCCCATACTCTGACCTTCATCTTCTGCAAAAAGTTAAAAAAATGTGTGGCTGATTTTTAATTAATTTAATAAATTTAGCATTGAACTCAGTGATAATGTCGGGCATGCTCAGTAAGAACCAACTGTCAGTGTTCTAAAAGCCAAACTCACAGCTGCTGGGCTTGGCTAATCAAGGGGCTGCACCCACACCAGACTTTTATTTCACATGAGACAGTCATGGCTTTCTCCAAAGAATCCTGGGAAGTGTAGTTTGTGAAGGGCGCTGAGAGGAAGCTCCTATTCCCCCGACAGAGCTCCAATGGCCAGAGTGGTTTAACAGTCAGCCACTCTGATTGAAGGTCTGTGAGGGGAACAGGGCTTCTCCTAGCAACTCTCAGTACACTTCCCAGGATTCTTTGAGAGAAGCCATGACTATCTAAAGGGAAATAAAGGTCTGGTGTGGATGTGGCCAAGGAAAGCTTTGGTTTAAATTTGGGTGGGAGGCTACATGCGCCTCTTATAGAATAAAAAGGTGGGAGAAACCCTTCAAAAGAATGATACTATTCACAATGTTTTCCTTTTGGAAAGGAAAGGAGCTTCCCCTCTGCCCAGTGTCCACCCACCCAATCCTCTCCCCTCCCCCTTCCTCTCTCCCTCTTACCCCCTCCCTCCCCTAGGTCAGTTTCACCTACCCTAAGCATGATTGCTCAGAAGTAAATCCCACTGAACTCAAAAAGCATGCAAATTATCAAACCTGCCCTCCCCTCCCCTCCCCTCCTCCTCCTCCTCCTCCCTCCTATCCCCTTCCCCTTCCCGCCCTCCTCCTGCCCCTCCCCCAGGTCAGTTTCACCTATCCTAAGCATCATTGTACAGGAGTGAATCCCACTGAATTCAAAAAGCATTCAAATGATCAAGCCTGCCCTCCCCTCCTCCTCACTTCTATCCCCTCCCTCTTGCCCCTTCCCTCCCCCTTCCTTCACCTCTCCCTCCCCCTCCCCTCCCCTCCCCTCCTTCCCCCTCCCCCACGATCAGTTTTACCTATCCTAGGACTGCAGCCTGGGAGACCAGGATTCAAATCTCCACACAGCCATTTATTTATTTCTTTGTTACATTTATATACAGCCCCACAGCCAAAGCTCTCTGGGCAGTTTACAGAAATTAAAAACATTGAACATTAAAAACAAATATACAATTTTAAAAACCATACAAAGTTTAAATGAAGCTCACTGGGTGACCTTGGGCCAGTCACTGCCTCTCAGCCTCAGAGGAAGGCAATGGTATTCCACCTCTGAATACCGCTTACCATGAAAACCCTAGTCATAGGGTTGCCATAAGTCACAATCGACTTGAAGGCAGTCAATTTCATTTTCAAGCATGATTGCACAGGAGTACATCCCATTGAACTCAATAAGCATGCAAATGATCAAACCTACCCTACCCTCCTCCCTCCTATCACCTCCCATTTACCTCTTCCCTCCCCCTTTCTTCATCCCTCCCCTTCCAATCCCTTCCTTCCCCTCCCCCTCCTTCTGCTCCCCTCTCCCCCCTTCCTCTTTCCCTCTATTCTCCCCTCCCCTCCTGCTCCCCCATGGACTTCTGCTGGGAGGAGGGCGGGATGTAAATCAAATAATAATAATAATAATAATAATAATAATAATAATAATAATAATAATAATAATAATAATAATAATCAGTTTTACCTATCCTAGCCATGATTGCATGGGAGTAAATCCCACTGAACTCAATAAGCATGCAAATGATCAATCCATTCTCAGCAAATTTGCACACGATCCCATTTCTTACCTCCCGGATTAAAAAGCAGAGAAATTCACTAATAGGCAAAAGACCCTGAGGTTTAAGAATGTACCTATAGCCAACAGATATTTCAGAGGCATATGTCACAAAATTCTTCCAAGATACACAGGAAGTGGATTGGACTGTGAAAGACCAACCCAAATTGTGTTTACATTTTTATAAATGTGTAGGGCAGTCCAATATCTCAGAGAGGAGATCAGGTCTCCTGCTCCCCTGGTACATTCACTATAGCTGCCCAATTTCCCTGCTTTTTAAAGTCTGATAGAAATATCTGTTGGCTATAGGTACATTCTTAAACCACAAGGGTTTTTTCCTATTAGTGAATATACCTTTAATCATGCTGCTGCCCAACAGAAAATGGTTTCTCTCTCTCACCCACCCCAACCCCCCACCTCATCTTCTCTTTCCCTCAGAAACCGGGGGTGTTCTTTGTAACAATAATAGGTGGAGCATTTGTAAAAATATATTAGGGTTGTGTGGTGGGTTTTTTTTTTAAGTTTCATGTTCTCCTTTAAAATGGTTTCAATACAGAAAAGTATCACTCACAAATAATACAGCAGGGGGGTGACAAGAAAGAAAATTTCTGATGCTAAGATTGAATAGACCTCCCACTATATTCCAGCAGTTTAGACTGTAAAGGAAAAAGAGGTCTGAAGCAAATTGCCAGCAAGCAATCTGAACTGGACAGGGCCAGGCCAAGCCAATTTGTTGCCTGAAGCAGAGCAACAAATGGTAGACCTTACACACACACACCCAAATTACAGTTTGTTGTTATATGCCTTCAAGTCAGTTTTTTGATATATTCATAGGGTTTTCATGGTAAGAGGTATTCAGAGGTGGTTTACCGTTGCCTTCCTCTAAGTCTACGGCACCCGGTATTCCCAGGCCGTCTCCCATCCAAGTACTAACCAGGCCTGACCCTGCTTCTGAGATTAGACAAGATCAGGTGCGTTCAGGATAGTATGGCCGTAGGCCCAAATTAAGGTAAGTAGGACTTAAGGCCAGTCATGCTCTCCATTACCTGAGATTGAGAATCCCACAACCATCTCTCCCCTCTCCCTGGCAGAAAAATACAATAACAGATTAAACAGCGAACAATATGCCACCTCTTTGTGACATCCAAAATCTGTTGCCTCCTCTGCCTGATAATAGAGCCGGCCCTGGCTCTGAGACTTTCACCAACAGTAGTACTTGAGAAGAAAACCTCTTCATCATGCTCCTACCTTTGATTAGTAGAACACAGACCCATCTCAAAGGTGGGGAAGAAGGAGAGCTAGTAGCAGGAGCCTTCAGGGGCTGCCTGCTTCACCCTCACACCAATACTACTGCATCCTGGAGACAGTAGTGAGGTAAATTTATCATAATCACATTAGCAGCTACAGCAGGAGTGGGAAGCCTGTGGTCCTCCAGATGATGCTGAACTACAACTCCCATAATCCCTGGCCATTGGCCATGCTTGCTAATATTGGTGGGAACTGTAGTTCAGTAACACCTGGTGGACCAAAGTTTTGCAACTCCTGAGCTACAGAATGCACTCAGTAACAATCTCTAAACTCCCTGGAAGTGGTGGTATAACTAAGAGGGAGGTGATGAGTGTTGGATTCTGCCTGATTATCCCAATGACTTAAAGTAGGGATGGGGAACATATGGCCCTCCAGATACCATTGGATTTCAACTTCCATCATCCCAAGCCAGCATGGTCATTAGCCAATGTTCAGGAATGATGGGAGTTGTAGTCCAACAACATCTGGAGAGTCCCAGGTTGCCCCGTCCCTGTAATATTGAAAATCTACCTTGCAGGAGTTTTGCAAACACCGCTTTTTAAAAATCAAAAAGCTAGTACTGCTACTACTACTTTATGTGTGAATGCTAAACAGGACAAGAACGTGGGGTGCTGTGGGTGAAAACTTTTGCAGAGCACTTGACTCGCAAAGAAAAATCCTTTCCCACAATTACGGCTGTGTATCTTCACCCCATGATTCTGTACTCAGAGGCACTGAATATGGACTCATAGATCCCTTCTCATAGAGTATACTCTTGAAATGCAAATCTGTATTAATTAATAAAAGCTGAAGTTGTTTCAGTGCTTGGGGACAGTGACTCACAGAAATAAAGGCTTCTGTTTCTGCTGTATATTTGCTGAGGGGCAATTGGTTCTTCCCTAAGGCTATGGTGATTTATTATATAAGAACCATGTGTGAACCAGAGGTGAAAGCTAACTGCTTCCTTGTTGGTAGAGGGTCACTATGACTCTCTCCTGGGCCTTTTTAGGATGGCTTAAAAGTTTCCCCTCAGTTCTGTTTGTTATACTGTTTATTTCAGGAGGAATGTATCAAACTAATGGAGACAGCCCATTTGCTAGATTCCTGCATATTTGGCTTAAGCTTGCTCTTCTCCTGAAGACCAGAACACTGAATTTAATTGAAGATATGCTTGGAGCAGCATGTAATAGTGTGTAAGAATAAGTATTCATGTTATATGACAGCCAGTGTTGTACAGTGGTTAGAGGGCCAAACTAGGACCAGGAAGACCTGGGTTCAAATCCCCACCATGCCATGACAATCACTGGGTGACCTTGCCCCAGTCATTGGCTCTCATTCTGCTCTACCTCACAAAGTTTATATGAGGATAAAATGAGGGCAGGGGAGGACTCATACACAGTCCTGAGCCCCTTGGAGGAAAAGCATAAAATTATTACATACAAATGTAATAAAATAAATGATATGAGCATTTCTATTTGTGATTGTGCTTGAGCTCTTATGAAATAATAAATCTGTTCCACTATTTTGTGTTCTGGCATTATAAAATAGTTAGTTTGGGTTTTAGAGGCTCTTTACACAAGATGAGCAAGGAAAGGGTACAATTTAACTAGTGGAAGATTTGCACAGGAGGATCAAAAGCTTGTAACGGGGTTCAGAATGTTTTGCACAGAAGGATCAAAGGTTCATTCGAGGAACTTGACAATTAAGGAGAAACAGAAACGAAACAGGAGTGTACTGTCCTTTCAATTGACTAAAGGTTTGAGAGGGGGAGAGAAAATATTTATTGTATATCAGCTGCGTTGGAAGACAGGGCAGGGAGTTTAAGATAAGAAGACTTATGGCGATAGAAGATGAAAAGAAAACAGTTATGGAATCAGAAACTTGAGGAAACTTGAAACATTTTAAGAGATCTGAAACACTGGAAAGTACTAGAGAGAACGTTTGGACACCTGTAGCAGAAAGAAGCAAGAAGAAGGCTGCAAAGAAATTCAGAAGCGGAATGGAGGGATACAAATTAGTAAGTTTTGGCTTAGTGGTGTGGTGTAGTGGTTGGACTGGGTTCTGGAAGCCTGGGGTTCAAATCCCCACTTAGCCATGAAGCTCACAGGATGATCTTGGGCCAGTCACTGTCTCATCTACCTCACAGGATTGTTGTGAGGAGAAAATGGTGAGGGGAGAACTTGCATGCTACTTTGAACTCCTTGGAGGAAAGGTGGGATACAGAGGCAGTACTACTACTACTAACCGTATTGCATAACCGGAGCCAGCAGCAGCCAAAAAGAAGTAACACTCCTAAGCCCTTTCCATCTGTCCTACCCCAAAGCCCCTCCCATTTGCCTTGCCACAGCGTTCACCCACCTTTTTCTTTGCATGTTTTGCAAATAACAGTATAGAATTGTTTTTCTAACTGTACATTTCTGCAACTTTCGACAAAAATGTCCACACACACTGGAGTGAATCCAGAAAGAAGGAAACAGACCAGTATCCAGGCTGTAAGCATAGCTTCAAGCAGAGAGTTAAAAACAAAATACGAATGGTTTGTAATCTTGAATTTGCAATAAAAAGCCCAGAATTTGACAGAAACTTCGCAAACAGTCCAAAGACTGGCCCTTGTGCACATTACCGACATCAGTAGCTTATAGCAGGGGTGGTGGGGAGCCTTTTGCAGTGGTGGATGGTGCCCATTGGGACTGGTTGAGTGGGAGGCAGGGAGGTCAAGGTCAAGGGCAGGTGGAGCCAAAGCCAATGCCAGGCACAGCCAACTAATTCTAATTTTGTCTCCATCCATCCTCATCCCTGCTGAGTTCTACACGAAGCAATCTGGAGGTTGAGGAGGAGGATGGTTACAGACAGTGCCACTCCCCAGACTGGTTGTACGTAAGAGGGAGAGGGCATGGCCAGTGGCTGGCAGAGGAGCAGGGCTTGTGGAGGAAGGGGCAGGTCTGCAAGCTAGGCAGAGGTTGCTGTCCACAAACCAACCAGAAGTTGGACCAAGGTGTGGTGACTGCTGGGCTGGGTCGCAGGCACTCCCTGCCCTGAAGGAGGCTGGAAAACATGTTTGCAGGAGCTGCCTAAGGGCAGTGGAGGGGGACCCACTAGGGAACAGGACTCCAAGAACTTCTAGGGGCCAGACCCCAAACGCTAAAGCACAGCCAATAAAAGAGCAATTACAGAAAGTAAACAGGGTTTGACTTTTTTTTTTTTTTTTTTGGTGGGAGACAGAATGGACCCTAGGTGCTTGAGTGTGCCCCTCCCCCCCAGAACCCACCACAAATGGTCATCTTTTATTTTTCTTTTTTTTTTAGAAAAAAATGCTTTTCACTCGCATTGAACTCCATGGAAGGAGGAATTCCCTATGCCAGCTTGGAGGAAAGTATAAGGGTATACCATTGACAGAGACGTGCTTGCAGTAAATATAGGATATGGCATAAGTGTGCTTGGTACCCCTCAGCCACCCCTTGTCTGCCCACAACTCTGCCCCATTTTAGCCATTCCACTAATGTGCCTACAGTCCCCAGGATTATTTGGGGGCAGCTATGACTGTTAAAAGTGGTATACTGGTGCTTTAAATGTATGGTGCAGATGTAGCCTAAAAGTGTTTAATGGATGATGGAAAGCCATATCATTGGTCCTTGTCTAATTTCTATGGAGAGTGTGTTCCACAGTGCAGGTGCTGCTGCAATAAATCCCCTAGTTTGTCCAGTTATGGAACAAACCTCTGGTGCATGCATACCCAAGCTACAAGGAAAAGCTTTTTGAAAGCAAGACCTCTTCTTCCCTCAGGGCAAGATGCTTCTGGAGTAGCTCTGTGGTGGCAATGGTCACCTGCAAGCAGGTGGGCAAGGTGCGGAGGCCACCTCAGCAGAATCTCTGGCAGCTAGATGATGGGCTGCTCTCTAGGCCATTTTATCTTTTCTTTCTCCTCTCCCCCAAAGGGCAAGATGGCCTTCAGGTAGCCCCACAAGGAAGGGAATAGCCACCTCAGCTGGACTTTAGATGGTGGGAAAGCTATCCCAGATTTGCTCCTGACTATGACAGCACTGTGGCTGACAAAGCAAACAATGAGATGATTCACAAAGCTATAGAATAGAAAAAGAGTAAGATTCGGAGCTTTGTGACAACAGATGATACGCCAAACAATTTAACACGCCAGGCAACACAGATCCCTATATTTATAGATTACTGACACATGCTTCAGCTTCTAGAATCATAGAGCTGGAGGAGGCCTTGATGCAGGAAATCCAGAACTAGAACACCCTCAAGAGATGGCTATCCAGCCTCTGCTTGAAGACCTGCAGTAAGGAAGACCCCACCATCCTCCTAAGTTAATTGATTTCATTGTCAGACCACGCTTACCATCAAGACATTTCTCCCAATGCTCAATTAAAATATCCCTGCCAGTAACATAAGCTCCTTAGCCCTGTCCTCTGGGGCATCAGAGGACAAGTCTTTGCCCTCTTCTATTTTCAGATAAGTGAGAAGTGCCGTCACTTACCTTCAGTGACCAAAGAGTAGTCCAAGGAGATCTTCTAGGGCAGAGATAGGCAGCCTGTGGTGAGAGGTCTGCTTTGGGCCCTCTGCCTAATTTCATTTGGGTGGCAACACAGGAAGGGGAATGGGGAGCAAGGTGGCAGAAGAGAGAGAGAGAAAAGGGGTTGGCATACCGAAGAATTAGCAAAAGGGAGTGTTCCACCCAGTTTTGGCTCTGGCCCTCTCCATATTTCACTCCATCCCTGCCCACCACAAGCTTTGACTGCCACCTGCCACTGGCTCTTCTCACCAACAACTCTGACTCTGCCCAACACTAGCATGTGGCCTCTGACGTATTACCCTCAAAGTCATGTGGTGCTTGACAGAGAAAAGGTTACACACCCTTATTCTAGGAATACAGTGAGGCAGAATTCAGACAGGTTTTGCTTGAAGCCCAATGCCTTCAACCCAGGCATCAGCATCCAACACTCTTGGGCAGCTGCTGGATTCCCACTGCCCCAACCGAGCCCACTGACACTAATGCCTGCCGGGAGCCCTGGTTATGAGCTTATCTGGCCAGCAAGGGTGAGCAGACATTTTAATTTCCAACAATGCCCTGGAGTGCCCAACACAGCATCTCTCTGGGGCATTTTGGAAAATTAAAATGGCTGCCCACCACTGCCAGCTATGTCTGTAGCCAGAACTCCACCGATATAGGAGGGCCCCCACCAAATGACACACTGCCAAGGGCCACCTCAAACGTGGAACCAACTCTACTTCCAGAGAGAGAGAACAAATGCAAAGGGGAAATGAAACTGTTCAACTTCCATCTCACACATTTCCTCCAATACTAACTAAATGTCTGCCTGCACAATTAGAGCATCTGTGAAATGGCAGACAGCCTGCATAAATCAGGAATTAGGAAGCTATGCTTCCAGGATAGAGGGTATGGGTTCTTTCCAGGCTGCTTACTTCAACCCAAACACTACCACCATCAACCCAGCCATATAGTACCCCCACAGATTGGGGTGTTGGAGCAACATCCATCACCCCACACAATAATAAAGGCTGGGCCATGCCTTGGATTCACAAGGGCACATTAAGTTTGCAAAGTACATGTGCCGCTTAAATGCCACTCTGTGCACCTGCAAACCTTTCCAGAGGGAAGAGGGTACCAGTAAGGTTTGCACACGTGCAGATCTATTATTTCTTGTAAACTGACTCCTGGTATTGACTAGGGAGCTTGGCAAAAATGGCTGAGGGCAGTACAAACTGCTTTCATAAACACAGGCATGTATGTACCATTCTTTCTTTTCTGGAAGTGCTACAATAATTCTATACTCTTTTCTTAATACATATTTATGAATCAATAAGACAGTAAGGTACAGGATTGAAATATGAAATAAAATAGCAGTAGATAAAATCATTATGTAAAAAGAGCACACAGCAGGAATCCCAAGAAGGCATCAGTTCTAAGGTGGCATCAAGGCTGTAATTGGAGACTATCCTTCAAAACTGTGGCAGTAAAAAAAAGAAAGGCGGGCACACTGTAATTCCACATTACCATGGGGGCAGCTCTACACAGTATTCTTACTGAATGTTCAACAAGGATTATCAAGGAGAACCTCTTTGACGCTGCCAGTGGGACTTGCATCCTCACCTCTTTGCTGGAGTGCTCCTGTTAGTAGCAGTTTCTGCTAACTAGCTAACAGTGCCCCCCACCAGGATACTATATAACAGAGGTGGGGAACCTCCAGCCCCTTGTGGCCCTCCAGGCCTATCTGGCCTTCACTGTTGCCTAGGATGGAGAGATGAGTGTGTGAGCATGGAAACCTCTTGATTTTTGTGTGGCTGAAATGTACCCTGCTGTGCAATCACACACATTGCTCCATCCACTTTTGCCTCTGGCATGTGGCCCCCACAAGGTCCTTCATAAGGCAATGTGGCCCTCAGGCTGAAAAAGGTTCCCCACATCTGTGTCATTGGCCCCATGGAGGACTCTTGGCAGAGTTATCAGGTGGAGGAAGATGATTCTGGGGAGTGGCCAAGGGAACTGCAGAGGGAGAGGGCTGAAACAGAAGCCTTAAATCAGTTTAAACAGTGACAGCTCCCCCCACCCTTAAGAAGTGCTGCCTGACAATGAGCTGGCCCTTGTTTCTGCTCTCAGCCCACCTTGTTACCAAAGCCGCCACTCGCACCTCCTCCCAAGGAGGAGGAATTGGAAGCTCAACCAGAGTCAGTGTCAGAGGAGGATCTGGATGAAGTACTGCCACCGCCAAGGACACGTCAGCAGATGTGCAGGTGCTCACAGATAGAACCAGCTTTTCAACCTGTTCATAGGAGTGCTTGCTTGCTCACACAATCCCATTCAGAGAAACCTTCCCCACACAAACAGAAAGCCTGCCCCAAGCCTAATTAAAGAGTCTTAAGGGGAATGTCTAATTGCTGCAACAATGTCTTAACTTGAGTAGTCATGCTTAATAAATCTTGTGTAGAGATGCAGAGTGCTGTATAATCTGTAAACTGATCTATGAAATGCTCTAAGCTGAGATTCCACATTAAACATGACAGAGAAAAACACATCAGTGAGTATGAATCCAGGACACCATTATATAAACTGTAAGGAAAAAAGATCAAGCAGGGTATTCCATCCACACCAGGCTTCTGCTTTTCTTTTTCATGCGATAGTCAACATACTGTGTCTGCTGATCACACTCAGTCTTCATTTTATTTATTTTATTATTTATTTAAAGTATTTATTTCTTGCCCGTCTACCCTACAATAGGGCACTCAGGGCAGTTCACATACACAATAAAATTACAAAAACATTAAAACTGTTAAAAATGCATAAGCTACAGTTAAGAAATATAAGGGAGTGATAGTAAAAGGGACTATAAAGAGGTAGAAACTAAAAAGGGAGGGAAATAAAATCAATTACCAGGCTCTACCTTCAGTCCCTCCCAAAGGCTCTCCAGAACAAGGTTTTCAGAAGTCTCCAAAAAACCATCAGGGAGGGAGCAGGGTGGGCTTCTTGGGGCAGGGTATTCCAGAGCTTGGGGGGTCATGGCTGAAAAGGCTGCATACATGCCAGTTGGACATTTTTCATTCCAGGCATGCAGAGGAGACCAGAGTCAGGTGATCTTAAATCATAGGCAGGTACATATGGGCGTAAGCAGTCCCTCGGGTACATTGGTCCAAGGCCGTTGAGGGCTTTAAAAGTCAGAACAGCACTTTGAATTGGGCCCAGAAATAAACTGGAAGCCAGTGGAGTCAATAAAGCGCAGGGGTGATGTGCTCCCTTTGCCACGATCCAGTTAACATTCTGGCTGCCGCATTTTGAATCAACTGCAATTTCTGAACTGTTTTCAAAGGCAGCCCCACCTAGAGTGCGTTACAGTAATCAAGTCTCGATGTCACCATTCATGGAGCTATTGGGAGGGTGTTTGTGTTCCTAGGTGTTTTTTAGTATGTTTGCAAACTTCAGGGTTCTTCCAAATAAGGATGGGGAAGAAATGTGATTCAGTTTGAATTTAAAGATGAACCTACCTAATTTGCACTTTCCAGCACAAACTGAAACACTGGCATCCTTCAAAATTTGCAATTCTCCATATTTTGCAGTGCAAGTAATGTATACAAAAATGCATATACTAAAGTGTGCATAAAAATCCACATATTGGTGAAGCAAAATAGAAACAATGTCTTATATTTGGGGAAAATGCTCCAAGTGAGGAGTCATGAGCGCAGCAGATGAGGAAAGAACTGAGACCTGGAGACTAGGCAGAGGGATAGGACTGCTGGAACAGCAGAATACTGAGGGCATGAGGCTGCAATCCTAACCCCAGTGATCTGGGAGTAAGCTCCACTGAATTCTATAAGGCTTACTTCTATATAGATATGGTTAGGATTGTACTGAGACTTGGGGAAGGGAGGCACAAGAACAGCCTGCACCCACTCTCCTCTCCATACTTGTGCTAAAGTAAGGGTAACATTGTTCAGCTACTGTTCTTAACCCCTCTGTGCAGACTACAGCGCAACCTGCACCACTAAGACTGATATATGGTCCTTGAGAGAGGGGGCAGTTTGTAGCCTTACTCCCACTCCCTGTCCTCCCCAAGTACAAGGGTCTTCATTTCCTGCTCCCTTTTGTCTTGTTCCTAGATGCTTCCAGACTGTCACTGTTTTGGGGCAGGATTCAATCATATACTGGCAAATTCAGGTTGCAGTTATAGCTGATTCGGAGGTCTTGCACAACAAACCCACTGCCCCCCACATCAGACTTTTTGCAATAAGAGCAGTGAAAAGTGTGGTATAACACGGTTTGATGCAATGCTATCTAGCCTCCCTGCAAACAAATTAGAATGAACACACTCAACAAACAGGTCATCTGGAAGTGCCTCCTGTCTTGTGTTGTCGTACTAGATGACCTATGACCTCTTCCCAGTTGTGGGCCCACAAAAAGCAACACTGAAGACATTAAAAGAAAGGGTTGCTGAAAAGTCGCACGTTCACTATAAACATATGAAGAAGCCGAGAGTTGCATCTGATTTGTATTTTCATTCATTGCAGATTGCAGAAGCATCGTGGGGGGTGCTGCATTTGCAGGATTATGCAATTCCTGGTGTGAAACTAAAAAGAGAAGCTCTTGGGATATTTCTAAAACACTCATCAGTTATGACAGCTTAGGGTAAGTTCCTACTGATGACATATTTTACTGACTAAGATGCAGCCTCTCTCCCAGTCAATTGTGTGAGGTCCTCTTATGCCGCTCCTCAGTGGAAGAGAAAGTGAATGCACTAATGTTCTCCATGCAGAATCTCTGAGCTGAAAGAAGGCACAGAGAGTTGAAAGTTGTGTGTTTCTACATGGGCTGATCACCCCAAGTAATATAAAGCACACCTGAGGAGGGGATCGAAGCAGGGCTGCCGGCAGTCTCAGGCTGAGGCAGGGAAGATGTGGTAGAAACAGAAGTATGACTTGCCTTTACATTTTCTTCCCTTTGTCCCCTGTTCCTTCAAAGGTCCTCGCAACCATGGTTACTACAGCAGTTTCTAACACTGTTATTCTGCAAGTAAGTCATAATGACTGGGACAGGCTTAGCCACTTAGTCGCAGGAGGCTTGGGATACCTGAACCTCTGTGAACCTGCCCCTTTCATTCAGTCTTTGTCCATGTCTTCTTTGCTTTACATAAGGACAAACTATGACAAATTCAAGCAATGAAGCCTCAGTGAGTTTAGATTTGAGTATTGCAGGGGGAGGCTGTGAGTGGATCAAAGAGGGAGTTGTCATACATAAAAGTGCCTCTTATCCCAGATTTACAACCACCTGGAACTTGAGGACTCACCAAGCATCCACATTTGATTGATAATTCTTTCCGACTGCAGGGATCCTTGAGTAACACTGCTTATCCTGACAAATTGTTTTTAGAAACCTGAGTTCATAACACATTCTTATAGGCTCTTTTCTGCAAACCTGTTTAATATCAACAAGATATTTATGTAATGAATAGCATTAAAGGCTGAGATACAGTGAAAGATCGTTTACACAAAGATTGTTTCTTTTTATCTGTTCTTTCCCCTTCCATTATTGAAAATTCGCAAAACTGTATCAAAAAGCACATGTTCCTCATATTAAATCAAACAGGCCTCAAATCATATTTCTGTCTCCTGTTCTTGCAAGCCAGAACAGTCTAGACTATCTACTCTCTGCTTTGTTTCTCTCTGCCTCCACTCTTATAGTATGCAAAATAGAACTATAGTTCAGAAGCGGGAAACCTGTGGCCCTCCAGCTATTGTTGGACAACAAGTCCCATCATCACCAACTACTGGCCATGTTGACTGGGGCTGATGATGGTTGGAGTCTGACAATATTTAGAGAGCCACTCAGGGTTTCTCAGTGAAAGGTTGGATATTTCTGCTATCATCAGGGCATCTTGGACTACTTATGTGCCAAACTCAATCTTGTTAGGGATTTTGGAAATACATGAACCATTTGATACCCCAACTCCAATTTGTCCAGAAAAACTGGTTTTCATTTTGTCTCTAGTAACTCTGTCGCACAAGTCATTGGATGTATCCTTGATAACCTCATGACTGAGTGAGCCAGTGAGACCAAGCATCATAGATTTATACACAAGCATGCACACATGCACATAAACACACAATCATTATGAAATTACAGGTATGTTCACATGCAAATATATAAATATTTACCACCACCTAACACATAATCTATCACCTAGCATGTGGCAGTATATTTCTGTGTAAATATGTGAAAATAAAGCTTTCAGGAAATTGAAAGGATTCCATTCAGGTGGAAATATTTGTGGAAGTTTCCAAGAACCTTAAACCAGGTGTGGGGAACCTGTGAGCTTCCAAATGTTGCTTGACTCCAAATCCCATCACCCCAGCCAGCATGCATAATAGTCTGGGATGATGGCAATTGTAGTCCAACATCAGAGGGCCTACTTGGCAATCTTACCAACAGCACGTATGAGAGATCTATGCCTATGATGTTTCTTACTCTTCTGATATATAGATACATACATACACTACTGTAAACCTCTCATAATGGATAATACATTAGCAGGAAAACGTTACCTGGGAGAAAAAAGTTAAACCTAGAAAGAATTGGACATTCCACTGTGAACTTAAATGCAGGAATTTGACATCAGTCCCCAAATTTAAGACTGTGGAGCCCATACCAGGTCATTTTAAAAAAATGAAAATAGATTGAGGGGTTACTTTTCTAATCAAGACATGGAGTCAATGGACTTCTTTATTTTCACCATCTCTCCGCCTCATTAAGACTGATTGTGCCCTTGAGAGCTATTTTCAAGATTTAATCTCCACTCTGTAAGGCTTGTTTTTTTTGGGGGGGGTTGCTTTGAAATTCCAATTTATGTCCCTTCAATCTCTTAAGGGGCAATACCAGATGATTCCAACAAAACAATGTTTATGTGTTTGTCAAGCATGGGAAATAAAGAATATTTGTCGTTAGACACTCCACTGTGCAATATTAATAAAACCTTAGAGAGAGATTCATTGAGAAAGTGTTAACAGGGCCCAGACAATTCAGATGATTTAGCCAACATCATTTTTATCTTCTGTCTAATCAAGACAAATGTGTCAACCACTGTACAGAGTTGCAAAATTCACTATGGTTGCACTGAAACGGCACACAAAATTTGTTGAAATAAATGTAAATGACTGTGAAAATGTGTATAAGAATTAATATTTTGCTTTCTTGTTTATTTGGAGGAAGCTTTTGATATTAGGGATCTTATTTCGGTTGTTGTAACTGCTCAAGTTTTATAATTGACTGGATTTGTTAAAAATGAACAGCAATTATTATGATGCTGTTTCCAGCCTGCAACAATAGCAATGAGGGGTTTTATTAATACATAGATCGGGATTATGGACATTTTTTGGTTGTCATTCATTAGATCTTTTGTGCACTTCTCATAACTCTTCTTTGTCTCAGGGTCTGACGCCATTCCCTACTTTTATACCTTGAAACAGAATATAATACTTTGAACATCAACTGTTTAGCACACTACTGGACAGCTGATGAAACACAGTAGAGGACCAAGTAGGTAGAAGGTCTGGTGAGAATGCCTTGCTTTCATCTTCCTGAGGGCAAACCCACAAGTTACTGGAAACATACAGTGCTTCCAACACAAACAGCAACCCACTGTCAACCCCCCTCTCCTCTCCCTGCAATACTGAGGCACACACAAGCATGCCCTGAGATAAGTAACTTTTGCTGGTCCTGTCATACATAATTGGCTTCTGGTGGTGGAGACAGGCACACTTTGATAGTATCCCAATGCAGGCAAAGGTACCCAACTCAAGTAACCAAGGTTTACAGGGGAGAAGAGGAAGAACTCAGCACAGGATTGCTGCATGGATTGCAGCAGTTCTATGTCAAGTGAGCATAACGTGGTGTTCCAACCAAACTCTTTCTCACATCAGCCATGACTGGCATGAAGAAAAATCCATTTTAGGATAATGAAATATTGTGAATCTGGGAACAAGGAACTCACCAGAAACATGTCTAGTTATGAAGTTTATCACATATGCATACATATCCACACAGTGTATCCTGTGATCAGGATACAATTTCTTTGTTCAAAATTTCTTTCTCAAAAATTACAGTGGGCTCCATGGAGTTTGTTTTCATATTTTAAAAAAAAATTATAAAGGTTGGCACTTCATGTATTGATACAGTCAAATACAAATAATACAGCATTAATAATTCCTACAAACCAAATGTGAGCGGTAGGATTTTCCAGTTTTTTTACAATTCTGGCTCCATAGAGTTTGTTAATCACACAGAATAGCAATAATCAGCAAAGGGTGTGACTACTTTCCTCCCTAAAAGCTTAAATTAATTGATTCTTGATGCCAAAGAGACTATTTTTACATGTTCCTGGAATGACCTGGTTGCCACTGCCTTCATAGTTGCTTACATGTCCCTGTAGGATCGTTATGAACTTTCACAACTGCAGTTTCACTGAACAGCATGCTTATATAATGAGTAAGTGATGCCCCCACCTTGGCAGATGAGTCACGTACATTTTATGTAAAGATGATGTAAAGCAAAAATCCTATGGAGAGAAGCCTTTTTTTAAAAAATGTGCCCATGACTGATATGTGTATGTGTACACTTAACTGAAATTAATGCTGGAGGAAGCTGTTGGAGAGTGTAGTGGAAGCCTGAGCCCTGCCAACTGAAGACAGCATGTAGTATTCTCTGCTCTATATTTATAGGTTTTCGGAATCAAGCCCTTGTGGACCCAAGGACAGTATCTACTGGAGGCTGGTTTAAGACAAGGAAGTAACATTCCTTCCCATGTTTTAGATCAGTCTACTGGTGATCCTTTGGCCAATTTCCAGTCGAATCCCTAATGCTTGTTGCTTGCTGGGATTCTCTTTAAGAATGCTGGATTAGATGGATCTTGGCACTTAGGTTTTTAAGCAGGAGTGTATAGTCAAATTATCTTAACAGTTAAGGCATAACTAATCTGAGTTGACTGTTCAAAAGATCCCCAGTAAAATAAGTAAATCACTCAAGGCTAAAGGTAGCCTACCCTGCCTCTATAGACCACATATGGAAGAGGTTACCCAAGGATAGAGCCAGTTGGTTAAGTTGGATTGATGATGGTATGAAATGTATATACAGTTTCACAGCATCATGAAACTTACCGTGTCTCATCAAATGCAGTCTTGAACTTCTGCAGTCTGGAATGACAGTTTATGATACTGCCTGCCTCTTCTACTTGAGGGCCAGAGGGTGAACGTCAATGGAAGCTTGCTTTCTTTGAATTTTCTGGTTATGCTACCCAGGATGTCCCGGTAATCTACATTCTAGGTTTCCCCAATGGTCCAGTCTTTACAGACATCAGACAGTCCATAAAGGATTGGACAGCAGAATGAAGTGACAGCAAACATTTCAGAGTTATAAAACAAATTTACAAAATCAGGTCACAAATGCAATGATTTTTTCCTCTTCTGCAATGAATTTATAGGATTTTTTTTCCCTATAGAAACTTTTATTCCAAATGTCATCCTTAAAGTATTACCGGCACACATGCCAGAAATCTGTGTCTATAGAATAAGAGAAAGTCAAGTTTCCTACACAGTGACAGTATTTTTTCATGAAAAACTTTTTAGGGACATTTGGTATTCAAAGATTTCTAAACTCAAGCCTGCTTCAACTGCCTTAACTAGACATCCTTTTTTAAAAAAATAAGAGCATTTCCTTTCTGACTAAGGTTCTCCTGCTGTGTTAGTCAATGAGACATTTCAAATAGCATGCATCATTTTCTGAAGTCTCCCTCATTCGCATTCCCACAGGGTGACAGACATTTTATATTTTAGGTGATTTCCCCCCCTCCCCCCTCAGTATTGTCATCTCCTGCAATTTTATAAAGAAAATCTCTTTGAAGTCAAGACTCTTTCCTCATCTTTAAAAAAAAACTGTCAAAAATGTTAAGGTACAAAACTTACATTCCAAAATGAGAATCAGAACAAGTGTTTTTATGGCACCTCTTTTAAAATAAAATCTTTGACAAATAAAATACAGAAAATAAAAATCTTTGACATGTCTCAAAAACAGCTCCACATACATACCGGTATGCACACATAACTCTCCTTTCCTCTTTCCTTCGCTTCCCTCCTCAGCATCACCAAACAGCTCCTCCAGGGCTGACTTGAGGTGGGGGGGAGCTGGGGGGGAAAATCACACTGTGGGGGGGCACCCCACTGCCTTCCTCTGCCCCCTGCCTCTGTTCCCCTCCTCTCCTTCACTGTAATGGTGGTGGTCTTTCCTCCTGCCTTAATTTTTGTTGTGGTCACGGTGAGGGTTTTTTTGCTATCACCTTGGTGTTGGCACCTTCTTCCCTCACCCCACCTTTTTTCCTTTGTCACTGCTTTAGTGATAGCAGTGCCTCGACCACCAGAGGATCTGCCTTAGCGGGTAAGAGGTTTGAAATCTCATCAAGCAGTGAGTTGTTGGGTGTGACCATCACTGCTAGGCATGAGGCCTCACAAAGTGCAGAGACGGCCTGGAGCACTTGTTTCATGCTACACCGATCGCTGCTGTAAAAATAAAAATAAAACTGCTATGTGGTTTGCAAGCTGGGGAAGAGCTATGCATACTAACCACACTTTTATTTTGGTTTCTTATCTCCATGCCCCTCAGTGGCTATATTCTGGAGAGGGTAGGTACTGCCATAGGTTGGTGGGAGTGGGGATGTTGCCTTGCTATGACACCATCATTACCCAATTTGATACGATGCCGTGATCAGAAGCACTATGGTTGCCATCCCCTGGGTTATGCCATATTATCAGGGATGTTGTCAAGGGTGTGTGTGCTCTGCAGAAGGAGCTGTTAGGACTGTTGACTAGCATATTGTTGAAATTGAGTTTCAGGTATGCTGGAAGTTGTTCAGCTTTGGCTCTGGTTCAGGTAATGGAGATTTGGAGACCAGTTCAGCACACCTGAACTATTTCAGGAACAATTCATGGGGTGGGGGCAGTACCTAATTTCAATGGCTATTTACCTATATAAAGCAGTGAATTGACAATGCAATTCTCTATATGTTTTTACTCAAGCAAGTCCCACTATACACAATGGAACTTACTCCCAGTTAAGTGTGCACCTTGCATCCCATCTATAACACAGTAGGTGATGCTCAAATAAAATGGATTGGATCCAGACTTAGTCAAGCTTAGAGTAGACCCGTTGTAGACCAAGGATGAAACACAAGCCCCACTTACCTGTGAGTAAGCCCTGTTGATTTCAATAGGACTTATGTCTGAGTAGACTTGGTTAAGATGGCAGCTCAGCTTCGGTGCTATATTTAATTCTTAAGCGCCTAAAGAAACTCGGAACTGTTTTAGTTAAGATTTTAACATTCAGGTAACATGCAGGAGAGAGTAAAGCTGAAATTATGCTATTTAGCATGTTTTAGCTTGGCATTTAGGACCAAGTGGAAGCCCCATTATCTAGCTAGTTATGTTGATAGCCCAGCTAGCTGTTTTGCTTCGCCCTTTTGTATTGCCAGCTTCATCAACTACATACTTCTTAATTTATCTCATAATTATATTACTTTTCATCTCTCTGCTACTAATGCAACAATATATTCTTCCAAATTATGCTCATACAAACACCCAATGCAAAGCTTTAACAAAGCATATTAGTTACAGAACGGTACATTTTTTGTAGAAATTATAGGCTCATGTAGCCATCATGCAGACCATTATGTTTTTAATTTTTCTGAAGTGTTTAACACATTCCAGTTATGTTCTAAATCTGTGGTTAAGTTTGTGTCCCTATTTGGGATGGCTGGGTTATGAGGTGTTTCAGACCCAGACAAATCCAGATTCTGTAATTGATCAATTTTAGCCTACCGCCAGGATAATTCCATTCTCATCATCAATTTATAAATTATCACTGATGAACTAGTCAGAACCACATTTCTGTGGATATATAGAGATGCACACATATGCACACAAGTAAATTAAGTTTGTATTTGGCAGGCATAGATTGTTTTCTTGGCTGCCTTTCTTCCAGATTTCAAGCCTGCGATTCAGTGGTGTTGAAAAGGCAATATAACTCTCACAACCCAACTTTCTGTTCCATATATAGTTTGGATTGCTCTGTATAATGCTAGTCTCCATTACAAGGTATTTATGTATTTATTTAGAATAGGTACCTCTCAATTACAGCCCTGAGAACATCAAACAATAAAATCTCAAAACAAATTCACCCACAAATCAGAGGAACAGAAATTACATGATGCCCATATGAAGTCAGGACTGTTCAGGCAGCATTTCCTGCCCTCCTCCTTGTTCTGACATGGCGTCATACCCAGGCAGCAGCCACCAAGATCCTCAAAGATGAAAGGATGGGGCTGAGCAGCTGGATCTCACTCTGCCCATGGCAGTTGCCAGGCTACAGGTCCTCAAAGGCAAGGGAGTGGGGCTGAATAGCTGGAACTGGTAAACTTAATGCCTCACGTTTTGATAGCCAAGTGTTTAAAATACCCACTTCTTAGACTTCTCTAGTAGTTAGTATATCATGGACTTTGCATGTGCCAAATTTCATATCTGAAGACAGTCTGGAAGTCCCCTAGCTCTTCGGGGTTAGACATTGTCCCTCCATTGCTGAGGAGAGGTTTACCAATATCTTCCTGTTAAGACACCCTGTGCACACATTCCTCTATCTGTAGTGAAGGACAAAACAGGCATTTGTGTTCAATGTGCACAAAGGTGGGGGCATCACAATAACAGCACAGGAACAGAAAGCACAGCCCTACTCCATCCTCCACACTTCAGACCTAGACATTGACGAACACATGAATGGGGCTGTTATAGTATCTTGTTCCCACTTTGTTTCAGAGTTGGTGTAGCGCTGCTGACAGGATACTCTGTATTATTTTGTTATTTAGAAGATTCATAAACAGCTCAGTGGTGGCTGGTGCCCATTGGGACTGGTGAGGTGGCAAGCAGGGAGGCTGACAACAGGTGGTGGAGCCACAGTCAATGATAAGCAGAGCCAGAGCCAACTAATTCTAGTTTTGTCCTCTTCTGCCTCCCTGCTGAATTCTATAAGAACAACGCTGAGGTAAAGGAGAAGGAAGCCCACAGGCAGTGCCACCCACTGGCCTGGTTGTAAGTAAAAAGGAAGGCAGGTGGGGGTTGGCTGAGGGCATCCTAATGTCGGTGGCGCAGTGTCCCTTTTGCCCTAATGGACCAGTCCCCAATGAAGCCACTTAAAATAAATTTCTAAGCAGAGTAAAAATAAAATTGTAGCTATTAACCTTCTCTGGTCCAAGCTGGGCCCAGCTGGCACTTACATTACTAGGACCAGAGGACAGGGCTAACCCACTTTGGGTTAATTAATTAACCCATTAATTTTTTAATAAAGTTAGGAAGAAATCAAAAGAATAGATTCTTGCCTATAGTCCACCCACATATACCTACCTGAACATTTTAAAGGAACATTGGCACTTCTCTCTCTGTCTGTGCCTGAGCCATGTTGTTGTCATCATTGTAGCACCACAGTTACAGAATCTTCTCCCATATGAGACCAACCTGACCCCATCGTTGCTGACATTACAAAAACACGGCTCTTCCATAGGGCAACTGTAAGTCATTTTGGAATCAGTGGAAGGGTAAGCTTTCATATGCCTAAATTAAAAAAAAAGTTTATCTGATAATAACTGAGGTACAGTTTTTAATTTTGCTGATCTGGCAAAGACGTTATGCCTAGCCCATGGGCAGTAGTATTTCGCTGATAGGTTTTACCCTAAAGATTGTGTTGAGGTCTTTCTTCAAAAAAGTGACGAGGTAACGAAAGTTTACTCACCACCAAACCCTTTACTCATGTTAGCCTTACAAGGGAAGGCTGTTCTGACTCTCGTGTTGTCCCTCAGCACCCAACGAAAACCATGTCATCTCCCGAAAATGGAGGAATATCTGATCCAGCCTTTCCCAACCAGTGTGCCTCCAGATGTTGTTGGACCAAAACTCCCATCTTCCTGACCATTGGCAATGCTGGCTGAGGCTAATGGGAGTTGTGGTCCAACAACATCTGGAGGCACACTGGTTGGGAAAGGCTGGTCTAATCTTATATAGAGAGATACGGACAACAAACACATCCCCGGCCACGAAAACCAAACGTGGCAAAAGAAACTTAAAGCAGGTTTCCCTTTGGCCGCGTGTCCGCAATCTCAGTAAACTCACCTGAAACTTTCTCCCGGAATCACTCCTTCCACCGCCACACACCCTGTGGCTGCCACAGCTCCTGCTGCTCCTCCCCATTCCCAACAACCCCACCCCCGCAGCTAGAAATGAAGGTCGGGTTCATCAGGAAGGGGAGGCGGTGTCTGAGATCACGTACCTGCCCTCTTTTTCTTCGCTGTTACTGCTGTTGAGAGGTAGTGCTGTAGTGGGAAGAGCCGGTAAGCGGGCAGAGGGTGGTGCCCGGAAGAGCCGGCAGCGGCCTTGGGAGAGCCGGCAAGTGGGCAGAGGGCGGTGCTGGGAAGAGCCAGGAAGGGCTGCAGGGGGAGGTGCCCGGAAGAGACCGCTTCCTCGTCTCCTTCGCAGGCAGACTTTGTGGCTCGGCTCGGGACAGGGCGCGGCGGCGAGAGGCGAAAAGGAAAGACCGGCCACCGGGAGACAAAGCGGCGGGTGCAGCAGCAGCAGCAGCAACAACAGCGGGGCTGGGAATTCTGTGAGAGCAAAGGAGGAGCCGCCGCAGGTAACTTTTCACTCACTTACCCGCTTTGGCCTCCTGCGGCCGACTTAGAAACTTTTAAAGTGCTCGGCCGGGCAAAGGGAGCGCCGTCTATTTTCCCCTCATACAAACAAACACGCTCTCCTTTCCTCCCACTTAAGTGGGACCCGGATCCGCCGTGGGAGGAAAGGGGGGAGAAAAGAGATAATTCCTTCTTTCCCCCCCTCCCCTTCGCCACCAGCGCTTCGAGGCCTTCCTCGCCTCCCTTCTTCTCCTCCCCGGGCGGTGCCTTCATTCCAGGGATTTGTACGCTCCTATCTGTTGCAGGGAGGGAGGAGTCGAGAATCTGCTTTTCTTTTTCTCCCCAGGAGTTGTTGGGGCTGCTGTTATTATAAGAGCTTTTCTCCTTTACTTCGTCTTTCTTGATTTTCTCACTTTCTTTTGGCCCTTTTCCTCTGTTGTTGTGTTGTTGTTTTTAAGAAGGGTGTTGTTTCTAGCTCCTAGCGCTGTTTTAGGGGTGTGTGTTCAATGGCAAAATGTGTAAATGCATTGCTGTGTCCCTCGTCTTCTCCTAACAGTTACAGTAAACGGACTTTAAGGCAGCGGCTAAACTGTGTGTGCTGGCCCACAAAGTTAGTGTGAAAGTTACATAGAGTAAGTCTCCAAGGAGACTTTCTGACTGGGCAAAAATGTTAAAGATGTCAACAGAAAGAGCAAATACCAATGGGCCCCTTTTGTATCTTCGCTATATATCTTTCTGGGTAAATCTAATTATAAACCTAGACTGATCTATGAGGTGGTTCATAGTAAAATATTAATAATTGCAAATCTTGTGGTGATACGTGGATAAATAGTACTGTTTGGATCATTCTTCAAATATTATGGCCATCTGCCATAAATTTACTTTTTACAATCTTGGTTTAGTTCATGTTTGTTGCATTAATTTACCCCTTATCAAAACATCCCATAATTTTATAAATCCAATCTGTTTCCTTTTAATGGCCAGGATGATTTCCATTGTTTGGCTACAAGCATCTGTGCTGCATGTAGCATATGTTGCATTATTTTTCTGTAGGAGGGAGCAAGTGGCATATTAACTCAAGTATGCAAAAAGTATTTAAAAATTAATCCTATGCAAGCTGTCTTGGAGTTCACTGCCCTTGTCCTGAGGGCTTAAGATGGGTTCCCTGTATATGAGGTAGGTTAGATACCAAGCCAGCCATTCAGTTTTGTGTCCAAGAGGCGACTTGAATCATTCAAAATTTGGGTAGAAGCCAAACTGGCAAGCTGTGCGCACACACACCCCATATCACACTTTCCTCTTACAGGGTAGAAAAGAGATGTTTTGGAGGAGTTTGGCCGTTGCTTGCCCGAGGTGCTCAGAGCACCTTAGCTGAGCAATGGGCCTCCTCCAACTCTGTCTCTTGCCTGGGAAAAGAAGACATGGGTTACTTGAAGGCACCTAATCCAGGAAACTGCAAGAGTAGGCAACCAACACCAGCTAGAAATTGTGGGCTTGCGTGTGGAAGCTAAAGACCTGATTGGGTGTATGTGCAAGGATATGCTGGAGTCCCAGCTGTTATTTGATATGATATGTACTGCCTTCAAGTCGATTCTGACGCATGGCGACCCTATGAATAGGGTTTTCATGAGGCTGAGAGGCAGTGACTGGCCCAAGGTCACCCAGTGAGCTTCCTGGCTATGTGGGGATTCGAACCCTGGTCTCCCAGGTCATAGTCCAACACCTTAACCACTACATCACACCGATGCACCTGTTATTTACACACATCTAATATTGTATTCTTCAGAACTCTGTCATATAACCATTGTGGTGACATAGGAGTATCATTTCATATTATTGCTTGAGGCAAGGAATTCGCAGTTGAGCTCCAAGGCTGCTTTTTAGGTGAAATCAAATTTAAAAATTACGGTTAAAAGCATATTTTAAGAGCCTTTTTGATTGTGCTTTATTGTGTGGTACATTTTCCTTGTGAAACAATGTTTATTTCAATACAGTGTTTTGTAAAAAATTTGGTATAATCTTAGAGAACAATACAATTCTGGAGTAGCACATTAAGCAATAAGTTTTAATTCTGCTTGCCATAGGACAGGGTTTTTTAAAATTAAAACAGTATATCTCTAGAGAAGAGAGTAGCACAAAATGGGTGCTCCTAAACTATGGTTAAGTAAAATATGAACAAGCCTCTTGGGCTTGTATGCTCCCTCCCTCCTTCTGCCCAGCTGAAAGGAGGAATTCAAAAGTTTCCACTTCCTCTTTCGTTTACTCTTGGTCTTTGTTTAACCAGGAGCCCTGAGCTCCTGGGAGGAAAGGTGGGATATAAATTTAATAACAAATAAGCAAATAAATAAAAAGTTGTCAGATCTGGAACTGTGGTTAGCAAGCTAGTGGTTGGTTTCAAACCAGTCAAACCATGGTATATAGGAAGTGGCTTATTTGAAACTATGGTTAATGTTAACCACAGTTCCAGGTCTGAACGATATGACAAAAAGCAGAAGTGAAAGATTCCCAACTCCTGTGGTGGAGGGAGCAGAAATACAGAAGCTCAGAGGAGCCTCATTCACATATTGCTAACCTGTTGTTTAGTGTGATGTTGGAATGCAGCAAGTGTGCTTTAATATTTTGTTCCCTGACTCCATGGATTGTGTGGGTTCCTCCTGTAATTCCCCCCTTGGAGGCACCATCTCATTTTTTTAAACTATAGAATCACCAAGTTGGCTAAAGAATAGGTGTTCTATACTATACTTAATTATCTGGTCTAAAACAGCGGGCAGAGGCTCACTCCAGGGTAATGGCTAACTTCAGCTGCCCAGATTCTGCCCTGGCTTACATAGCAGGAACAGTAGATGAAATCCTAGATAGTTGGTATCATTCAAATCCAATTACGTTTTATCTCTTCCAGTAGTGAAGAGTATTTTTTGTGCATGGTTAGTTTCAAAGAAGCCACTTTCAGAAACCACTGTATGAAGTTGACTACTTTTAACCCACCAACTAGTTTGTTAACCACAGTTCTACATATAACAATGCGATGACCATTGTTAAACAAAAACGGGCAGGTACAGGTCCTTATCTAGGGGGACTTACAATTTATTATGAACGTGGAAGGGGGAAGGAAGTAGAGGAAGAAAGAACATCCAGTTTGAGAATGTTCGTACAGTACTTGAAGATACTTGGGTACTTTGCAGGAGCCATATGAAAATCTGATAAGAGTCATATGCTACTGAAGCTGTTTGGGGACATCTCTCATTGCTAGCTTTCATTGCCTGTGGGGGGACATCTCTAGTTTCTAGGGTTTCTAAAGAAACAACTTCGTGGTTTGCCCAAATTATTTGACTAATTTCCATGGTATTATCAGCACCCTAGGAAATGCTGGTATGGGGAGGAGTTGTCTCAACCATGTACACTTCCTATAGGCATGATCAGGGTGTCATGGGATTGAGGCACATGGAAACAGCTCCACGCTGCTTCTGTTACACATTGTTCATCACTTTGTTATAATTTGGCCCCTGTTTTTGGAGTAATCAATTTATCCTTTGCACCCACATGCCCCCCACAACGTATCTTTGAAAATGGTAAGAAGAATGTGGGTAGGTTCTGAATGAAGTTCTGGGAAGCAAGAAACAGGATTAGTTCAAGCATCCTTTATTGACAGGACTTTGTTTTGTTTTTGCATAATTCGTTTATATGTTACGCCGCCATTAACTTTGCAAATTATATATATTGTATATAAATGCATCAAAATTCTCACATTTGCTATCTCTCAGTGAATGTTACACTGGGTGTGGGGGAAGAGATGGTGGGGAGGACCATACGTAATAGGTGGGTGAGTTTTTATTATTAAAACATAATGCCAAATGCATTCTATCCCAGATTTCTAATGTGGGGGATAAGAACTATGCAGTGTAAACTTATGGAAATGTTCTGAGCTGTGGTTGAGAGTGACAGATTGGGGCAGGGGAAGATTTTTTCTTTTTCTTCCAACCTGGTGTATTTTGTAATTCACTTTATACATATCCCTTCTGTTGGGCATTTAGACTGAAAATCTATTTCAAATTCCTGTGTATCAATTTCTTATACCTTGGTGTGTTTATTAAAAGTTAAGCCTGATATACTGTCAAAATTTCTAGAGGCATGTGATTTTTCCAGTCCTGGTTCATACTGAGCCATCTGGAATATGATCTCCATTCTTCATAATAGATTCTATGTAAAGTTTGGTATATTTTCAAATCTCTTAAGCTCACACTCATGTGCCAATAACTTCCAGAGAGTTACCTTGGCTGATAATAGCAGCCTCATTTTCTCTTTTAATCCACCCCCTTCTTGAACCCTAGTCTTGAAGCAGGAGTAATTTCCTAAGCCTTATGAATTGTCTGTAGGACTGAGGTCTTTGGACTGTGAGTTGGGTCTGTGTAGGAAAGCTCAGATATGCAGTGAATCACCTTTCTCTTACTTTAAATTTCTTGGCTTGTGGGCAGCCAGGTGCTCAGGAATTTTTCTACCCTACTTCTCTCCATTTTGTCATGCTTTCTTGTGGCTAATAATATACATCTTTCTGTCACTCTTTATTGATCTTCCAAAGAGTATTTTTCTTGTAGTTATATGCATTTTGTATCATGAATTGTACATGGAATATGAAGGTGATCACTGCATTTGCAAGTATTGATTCTTTAAAATGCTGCTTCTCCTGTCTTGTACTTGAGGGAAGGAACCAATCCTAATAAGGGGGAAATGAGCCACTGCAGTTTCTAATGAATTCTTGGGTGAGGACTCTCTAATCATACTCCATTTAAGTACTATAAAAAAAATAGTATGCATCAAGCCATGATGCAGTGTAGCTCTCACCCTGATCTTAAACACATTAACTTTTAAATAAATTCCATTGAATTAACTTGAACTTTGTTTTAGTATGCATGCTTAGGATTGCATCCTTAAATGTGGTATACTAATATTGGTGTGCTATGCCTACTTGGAACTGAGTTCCTCCAACCTCCTTTCTCCCCACCCCTATTACAAATGCGGTCCTATGCTTCCACACTTTCTGTTAGGGCAAACAGGAGGGATTGGTAATGTTAAAAGTGCTGTCATGGGTGGATAAAATCGCTAGACAATGTATTTTTAGCGTGTACTTGCATATGCACTTACTTGCAGGAATAACTGGTCTCTCTTGTCCCCCTACAACTGCTTCACTGTAGAATCATTTAGCATTTATTCCATCATTTGCCCTTGGCTTAATGTGCAATACTCAAGATAAGCAATGTTAAAGAGAATGTGTTGCTGTGTTTTTTTCACTATTTGTTTAGGGTGCTGCCTGGTATATATGTGTGATGTGTAGTCAAAGTTCTCTGGATAGGATGATTAATGTCTGGTATGTAGTCTGCCAGACAAGTACAGTACTTCCATTAATGCAGTCATTTAATTGTCATCTAGGCCTCCTGCCAAAACTGATACATTGCTCTGTTCAGTATCCGACTTTGTTTTTCTGTACTCTGTCAGACTGGAATGGAACTAGCATAGGAGAACAGCAGAAGTTTGAGGCTCTTGAATGGAATGATGACATCACTGCACAGTTATTCCTGTTTAACGATCATTGCCTTTCTCTTCAGCCTGATGTCATAGGCTGATTTCATGATGAAATCTTTGGAGCAAATTCTGGCTCCCTTATGGAAGCCAGGGTGGTGTAGTGGTTAGAGTGTTGAACTAGGAACTGAAAGATTAGGGTTCAAATCCATACTCAGCCGTGAAGTTCACTGTGTGAGCTTGGCTCAATCGCTGTCTCTTAGGTTAATTTGCATCAGGGCAAATCAGTTTGCACTGGAACATTTTCTGATACCCTGGTAAGTGGCGGTAACGCAGCTGAAGCTCTGCTCACGGCCGGAGTTCAATTCCAACGAAAGGAAGAAGTTGAATCTCCGGTAAAAGGGGTCAAGGTCCACTCAGCCTTCCATCCATCCGTGGTTGGTAAAATGAGTACCCGGCATACGCTGGGGGGTAAAGAGAGGCCGGGGAAGGAACTGGCAATCCCACCCCATATATACGGTCTGCCTAGTAAACATCACAAGACGTCACCCTAAGAGTCGGAAACAACTCGCACTACAAGTGCGGGGACACCTTTACCTTTTTTTAGAGCAGCCTTTCCCAAACTTTGGGCCTCAGATGTTGCTAGACTACAAATCCCATCATTCCTGACCATTGGCTATGCTGGCTGGATCTGATGGGAATTGTAGTCCAATAACTTCTAGGGACCCAAAGATTTGGAAAGGCTGCCCTGGAGCTTTTGTTTTACTTATATTTAGCAAACAAATCTAAAAACTTTAAAACTGCCAAGCTTGCCTAATATTTTATTTATTTGCATTTGGCATCCATTCATTGTTACTAATTAACTTATGAAACAAAACATTTTGTGTGGAAAAACTTTTCACCCAATATCACTGTCTAGAACCAAACCTTCACCTCTCCTCATACTATCATTCACTCAGTGAATTCTTTGATTTTACCTGCTGTTTGCTGAAATGATTTATATGTAAAGTAGGGGCATAACTCTAAACATGTGTTCATTTGCTCATTGGATGGACAACAAAGAGGTTGTGGTTGTGAAATGTAGTGCTACTCCTCACAAAAATTTCAGCTCACAACTGCAGTAGTGGCAAGGAGAGAGTGAAATAAAGCCACTAGACCACTGTTCTTCAGCCTTGGTTCCCCAGATGTTATTGGACTACAACTCCCATCATTCTTGGCCAAGATGGCTGGGGTTGATGGGAATTGTAGTCCGACAACATCTGGGGATTGAAGAACAGTGCACTAGACCACTGCAGCTGTGCATATGGAAAGAGGTTGGTGGGTTATAGGTTGTGGTGCCATTCCTCACATTAATTACAGCAACCAAGTGCGGGGACAGTACTGTTAAGGGGTGAGTGACAAGCACGGATGTGAAGTCGGAGTCGGAAGCAATTTTGGGTGGAGTCGGCGTCTGAGTCGGTAGAAATGTACTGACTCCAACTTCAAAATAAAAGTAATATTTTAATATTAATATTAATTTATTAATATTAATACATTAATATACATTTGCCATTTATGAAGGAGTTGGAGTCGGACAGTAGAAAAATGGAGGAGTCTGAATCGAAGGTTTGACATACCGACTCCACAGCCCTGGTGACAAGTTGTGGAATAAACCAGATAAAGACTGCAGTAACTGAGTGGATAGGGAAAGATTGCAGGAGAGGTTTAGGAGCTAGTGAAATGTGGTGCTGTTCCTTTCATTAATTACAGCTTGCACATTAAGGGTGATTGGTGGGTGGTGAAATAAACCCAGAAAAGCTAGCAGCAGAGCAGAGTGGTACAAGTAAAGGGTTAAGAATCATTGCACTACAAACAACTTTGGGTGTTAACTTTTGGTGATACTTTGATGGGAGAAGAGGAGGTAATCAGTCGAGCAGAAAGTAGGCAGAAAACTCAATCCTGTCTTTCTCATGAGAAAGGCTCATGTCCTGTCTTGTCTAATGAGAAGGAGCATGATGATGCACTGAGACAATGCCAGTAGTAAGGCTCTGTAAGGGTTTTTTAAATGTTGGTCAAGGAGTCCTAAATAGACAAAAGGAGTACAAGCCAACTATTTATTCAGTAAGTCAAGATTTGTTTGTCTGTGGGGTGTCTTGTGGTTTAAGCATAGTTTAACTCTTGCTGTGCATTGTGGGTCACTCTGGAGCTGTTCTTTTGTAAGCACTTGTTGGGGTGCCCCTGCTTTCTCTGTGATACGGCATGGTCCTGGTTTTTCATTGGTTGATTTGCAAAAGGTCAGTGGATGGACGATCCTGCCTTTATAGCTGGAGATGGAGTCTGGAAGCTGTACTAGGGTTTTTTGTGTTTAAAAACTGGTTTGACAATATCAGTTTGAGGTTCAAAATTTACAAGTAACTTTGAAATACATTTACATAAAACTACAGTATGGTGTGGTTTGTAGCAAATTACTGATTTTTAGCAATTTCTGAATATGTAGAAGTAAAAATACACTTCTTGTTACTGAGATTGAATTATCTCCATTTTGCATTCACTTGAGCAGATTCTTGTTGGATTTTAAAGCTTATATTTGTAACCATGATAGCTAGAAACATCTTTAATGCATGAATGTCATTCTAGATTTTAATCCATAGTAGGGCATTGCCTTTATTAATAAGAATCACACAATTCTATATTGAAACTTGCCTGACATAAGGCCATCGCAGTAGCTACAGCTTAAGGTGTCGTTCAAAAAATAGTTCCTCTCCTCACCCCCTGGCTGTGCAAGAGCTTTGTAAAAAGTTGTTGGATCTCTATACTGATCAGAGTGAAGAGAGAGAGTGCTCCCAGCTTCTGCATATCACAACTGTGTAGCTATGGTCAGCGACAAACCATGAGGTTGGGGGGGTTGTACGGGAGCAAAGTAGACAAGCTCCAATAGCTATGGGATGATAAAGGCATTAAAAGACAGCAAGATCAAGCGATTGAACATTTAAAAGTAAGCAACTTACAGAGAGTGTTACAGAGCATGCTTTGGCAGCATTCAGAGATTCCAAAGCTGAGCATGAGTGCTTTTTTGCCTTCCTCGCCAGACGAGCATGAGAACAACGTGGCAAAAGGCAGTGCTTTAGCACAGAAAAACGCAAAACTAACAAGCCTGTTGACAGACAGTAACGATGCTGACGAGTAAATCAGCAAACTTTAATGAATGGCGAATTGGGGGGTAGCCTTGCAACCGTTAGCCTAAAGTAGAAGCTGTGTCAGCTCAGATCACAGACATCGCTAAAATGGCAAGTGAGGCAATGCAAATGGGCCTTGACAACCACACTAAGCTTCAGCTTGTCAAAACGGTGACGGCCGACGTTGAGCTCTGCCAGGAAGAACAGGAAAATAGGGAGCATAGAAAGAATTTTTGGGTACATAGGACCCCGAAAAAGAAGCAGCAGATATGCCTAAATTTCTTAGTAAAATGGTTTAATTCAATTGACTAGGAATTACTATATCTGTAGAAGATATTGAACAGGCTTAACCGTGTGACTGGGCAAAGATCAAGGTCTGATGACTTTCCTAAGGACATCATAATGTGGCTTGAGAGATTAAAGAAGCAGTATTTAAGGCCTTATAGAATCTGAAGGAAGTTAAATACAGAGAAGCTTCCATAGAAGTATTTCAGGACATTTGCTCAGAAACCCTAAAAAAGTGCCGTGCTCTCTGCCCCTACATAGCAGCTCTGAGAGAGGCAGGAATCCCCTACAGATGGGGGTTCCTCTTTAAATTGATCATTCAGCATAAAAGCAAGTTCTTGATTGCTTCAGATGACACTGAAGCCGAGCCCCTGCTCACGGAGGTTAAAGTAGCTGTACCTGAAATGGCTAATCTAAGGATGGGAAGCAAAGACAATTGATAATGGGCTTTCATGGCAGGTTCAAAGGAAACAAGGGGGAAAAGAAAGAACTAATGGAAATGGACTGCCTTCAAGTAGATTCCAACTTATGGGGACCCTATGAATAGGGTTTTCATGGTAAGCGGTATTCAGAGGGGGTTTACCATTGCCTTCCTCTTGAGGCTGAGAGGCAGTGACTGGCCCAAGGTGTGTGGGGATTCAAACCTTGGTCTCCCAGGTTGTAGTCCAACACCTTAACCACTATACCACACTGGCTCTCAAGAACTAATAATCCCATCTATTTAAAGTGGCCGTTACTGATTAATTCTATTTCCCACATAGGTGAGAAAGCTTATTGAATCTACATCATAAAGCCGCCTTCATGCAACAATTTATAAATGCTGACACCAACTGTCCCATAGTCGGGAGGGATTTACTGGGTTTTTCTTCTTTAAAAAATAAGAATAAAAAAGTAAACATGCCACCCCCTTCATTTTGGGAGAAGCCGAGAGATGCAGGTTGAGCCCCCAACCAGACCCGCGATATCTGCTCAGAAGGCAAGTATCATCTTGCTAGGCATAGTAAGTTTAGTTTGGAACTGAGTTCAATGGTTCTTCAGTTCACTGTTGCTTTGATGCAGTGTGCAGACTTGCGACATTCCTTGTTATGTTAAATACAGGCATTCATCAGATGCAGGAATCATGATTGCTTGGCAAGAATCTTTGGACGTGTGAGTACTGTTGTTTAATGTCAATCGCCTTGGCAGTGTTGTGAAACAGGCTGGAATATAAGCACTGTTTAAATGAAAATGACCAAACGTACTGTTATTGCAAGCAACTCATCAAGATCGCAAGCCTGAAGTTAAATTGCTAAAGAGCTCTTGGATAGGCAACCAGTATTACACTCCAGGTACTTCCAAGGCATGGGGTGTAGCTATACTGTTGGTCAAAATGTGCCCTCTTTTGGTATCGGACACTTTGGCAGATTGGTGCTGCATATTCGTCAGAGGCTCACTTGGTCTGCTTCAGCGAATGTGAGGCTCAATTTATGGCCCTAACACAGAGCAAGAACGATTTATAAAAGGATAAAATCATCCTAGGAGGTGATTTGAATGCATGCCTTGATGAAACCGTTGATAGGAGCACCCCTATAGCGAATCCCACAAAACAAGGATCAAGACTAAAAAAAACTCTTCAGCAATTATGGCCTGATAGATACATGGAGGGGGAAACACCTTACCACACATGACTACACATTTTCTCTTCCAGGTATCAGTCTTTTTCATGCACTGATTACCTATTTGTGTCAACAGACTTATACCCTATGATCTCACAGTCGGCCATTGATACCATCACAGGGTCTGATCATGCTCCAGTTTTACTAGACTTTTGCTTGGCAGATTGTCCCAAGAGATCTTGAAGATGGTACTTCCCGACAGAGATACTTGCTGATGCGGTATCTTGAGCCAACATCAAACAGCTTGTACAGCATTACTTTCAGGAGAATGACACACCACGCATGGAAACACATGTACTATGGGATGCAGTGAAGTCAGTGGCATGTGGCCATTGTATTAATGAGAGGGTTAGACTGAGAAAAATATGAGAAAACGAAAGGGAGGTCTTAATAAAAGATATAGGTATTCTTGATGACACTTTTAAAACAACATTGTCTAAGAAGGTCTATAGTCAATTAGTAGCGAAACGCTCTGAATTACAGCATCTGGAAACAGGAAAAATTTACCCTCGAATGGCTCATACCAGAAGTAAGGACTACGAGTTTGGGGATAGGTCCTCTAAACTGTTGGTTCATGCACTCTCAAGGAAGCACTTGTATAATATCATGTGTAGTATATACAGTAAAGGGGGGGGCTACTCTCAAACCCTAGAGACATTATGTAGGAGTTCATGAACTTTTCTACCTCCCTGTACTCCTCAGATAGACTTGATGTCATTGCTATAGAAAAATATCTAAATGCTACTAAGATAAGCCGGCTATCAGAGGAGCACAGGGAGTTCTTGAAAGGTTCAGTGTCTGAAGAAGTGAGAGGCATTATAAAAAAAACTCAAGACTGGGAAGTCTTTGGGGCCCAATGGCTTTTCGTGAGAATTTTACAAAGCCTTCAGTAATGCGTGAATACCTTGGCTCATTAAACTGTTCAATGACATATTATCTGGGGGAAGGATACTGGAAACATGGCAGCACTCCAGGCTTGCGATGGTATTGAAACCTGGCAAAGATCCCACTATAGTAGCCTCATATAGACCGATACCCCTAATCAACATAGACACAAAATTATTGTATGCAGTTATGGTAGCCCATTTAAATGTGTTCATGGGGGAATGTATCTCCCCAGACCAGACAGGTTTCATTCCACAATGTAACATAGCGGACCTCATTCAAAAGGTGTTCAATACAGTCCATGAGACCACCAATAAAAAAATGAAGGCAGCCCTTATATTGCTAGATGCTTTTAAGGCCTTTGATTGGATAGAATGGAGCTTCCTAAAATGTTTATTTGTTAAAATGAATTTTGGGGAGAACTTTTTACATCTCATCCACCAGTGTTATTCGGAGTCAAAACCGATAATAGGCATCAATGGGCTAGACTCCTCAAGTATTAAGCTTTGTAGAGGCACAAAGCAGGGTTGCCCATTGTTATCGAAGTACTGGCAAATAATAATAGATCCCATCCAGAAATAAATGGAGTAAGCATTAGGGGAGTAGAACACAGAATTAATTTATTCACCAATGACATGCTCTTAATGGTGAGGGACTCGTTGAAGGCTCTATCACCCTTATATTTATTTATTACATTTATATACCGCCCCATAGCCGAAGCTGTCTGGGTGGTTTACAGCAGACAGTCCTAGAAGATTTCTATAAGTGGCAGGCCTGGAAATTAATTATTCTAAGTCGCTAGTCCTCTCTCTAAATGTGCCTAAATGGGAAAGAGATTAATTTTTTTTAATCATCTATTGGGTTCCATGCTATGGAGGTTTTCGTTATCTTGGAGTAATTATTCCAAAAGACCTCAACCAATTGCAAATTGCATGAAAGAAATTTTGGTAATATTCGCAATTTAGTATTAAATGAGTTATATGCTTGGAAACACCGTAGTCTCTCTTGATTAGGAAGGATAGCAACAGTCAAGATGTCTATTCTTCCAAAAAAATTATTTTTGTTGCAAACCCTGCCTATCCACATAAAAGCCAAAAATATATACACCAGGCAAAAGTTACTAATGATTTTGTCCATCGTGGAAAGCTACTGGGCTTTTTAAGTCTCCATTATATAGACAGAAACATAAAAGTGGTTTGCTATGCCTAATCTAAAACACTACTACGATGCATTTCAATTAAAGCAGATGGTACATATAATTAATGGAAATATAAATATCCCGTGGGTTCAAATCAAATTAATTCCAAGGCAGCCCTCTCTCCGTACATCTGTTGTGGGCAGCCATTCATAAAATAGTAAATCCCTTTACTGATGCCACAATGGAGGTCTGGAATGGAGGTGGGGAATACTAGCCCCAAGGGACTCCCCTCAATCCCTTTCCTCAACCATCCAGAATTCTCTTCTCCTGAAAAATATCAACAGCTTTGACACTGGAAAGAGAGAGGATTGTTCAGGATCAGGGACCTAGTGGAAAGGGCTCACCCAATAACGGAAGCTTTTTTGAGAGATAAAGTGCGTGGTCTCCACATCAATTGGTTTAGTATTCTACAGGTTATGACTTTCATTAAAAGGCTATTAAGGGGTGGGGCTTATCCTTGCTCCCTCACTTCATTCGAGCATCACTGTACTTTTAACATTGTGTCGAAAGGCTCAGCCTCTTTCATATGTAAGATACTTGATGGTGATAAAATGGGAAACACTTTCGTTGGGCTTAGGAAGATGACTTAAACATTCAAATAGAAGAAGCTAAATGGAATAATCTATAGTCATTTCCCTAAAAACTACATCTGCCTGGATACAAGAAGCAACAATCAAGATGGCACTGGACCCCCATTAGACTCTCTCACACCTTTATATTGGAGGGGATGCAGTGAATGAGGAACATTAATGGATCTATGGTGGCATTGCGAGGTGGTGTCTGAATTTTGGATGCATATCTTCACTGAAGTATCCCAAGTGATGCTTCAGAATGTAGTTAAGGACCCGTTGTTGGCGCTGATATCTTTAGAAAGTGATTTGAATTCTCAGGTAAAACATAGGGAGATGATTGCTTTATTGTTTACTGCAGTCCATATGGAAATAGTGAAGCACTGGAGGAATCCTATAGGGTCCTCACACTTGGGCTGGTTAGAAAGAGTGTGGGAGATTGCACTGTTGGAACACTTGACTCAGTATAGAAGGGTGGTCTGTGGTTTAAAATGACAAGTTTGAGAAAATGTGGTCTCCATTCATCAACTTTATTAGCAAAAAAGAAGGGACCATTTGTCCTCCATGTACGCATGGGACTATGTGGAGAGGTTATGTACATACATTATAATGAAAACGTTGGTGTTAGTAAGAAGCTTCCAATCTGAGTACTATTCTCCAATGAATTTATTTGATAACTTTACCTCTTTAAAGAACGACACTGCATACATTTGTACTTTATGTTTGGTTGCTTATTCGAGAAAAGCATGTACAAGATAAAATTATTTGCTGCATGTTGTTCATCCTGAAAATTAATAAAAATATTTTTGGGGGAAATCATGAGGTTAGGAATCTTTTTGGCCCCACAGGCCAGATCCTTATCAGGATTGGCTACGGCGGCCGAATTTGACAGGTGGGCAGGGCCATCCACAGGAGGGGAGAGTACAGTGGTATTCAGGTCCTGCTTGTGTGCTTCCTACAGGCATCTCTGGTTGGCCAATGTGAGAACAGGATGCTGGACTAGATGGGCTGTTGGTCTGATCCAGAAGGCTCCTCTTATTATTGCATAATGTCTGTGGATGCAGGTTTGGTTGTAAAATTGGCTGTGTCTATTCTGAACAGGATATATCCAAATTTGTTTATTACTGTGCCATATGATATGGAAGCAGATAGGAGGCAAAGAAGAAGGGTTGGGAACTCTGGTAGCCTTCTGAAAAGCATTAGAAGTACCTTGGAATTTCCAGACTTTGGGAAAATAAAGGGAGGAAATTCTTGTTTTCTTGCTGCTACCGATGAAAGCTACAGCGCTTGCCAGGCATTGACCTTGTAGTTTTTGCCAAAGCACCACCCACATTAATGGTGGATGTAGCTATTGTGTAAAGTAGATAGGGCTGTGCATATTGTAGCTTGACATTATTGTGTTGTGCCAGCTGTGGGTGGAGCTAGAGGTAAGACGCTGCTGCTGCTGCTGCTGCTTTTATTACAGCACTTAAGAATCATAGTAGGAAAGACTAAGAGTCTGTCCCATTGTTCAGTTAAGACCATCAACACATTAATTCCTCATAGGTCATCTTCTGCAATCCACATGAGAGAAGAATCTATTCTTTCTTTCTTACCTCTCCCAACTGTCATGTAGCTCATTGGTCTTTGACTGGTGGGTTGCACCAATGACATTTATTATTTTTAGTTGTCTTGTTTTTCAGGGGTGGCTGTAAAAAGAGAAACTGAGAAAAACAGTAGGTGAAAGAGGGAGATAAAGAAAAATGCCAGGAGGGAAACCAAAAGTGGGTCTTATTTTGCAGGGTGCTGAATCTGAAAAAAAAAATTAAGCTACTGATCTAACTCTTCCTTTGATGAATGGGGCAAGAGTGAATTTTCTTTACTTTTGTAGAAGAGCTCTAGTAGTAGAAGTGATTGGTCCTAGCCTGCAACTGAGGCATCCATTCTGTGCCCACTTAGATTAGAGTAAGCCCCATTGAATGTAGTAAGCCTGACTAAACAAGCACAAGTTTGTTCTGCAGAAAGAATTGTAACCAGCGAAATAACTCGGTACTTCTCTCTTCCTCCCCAGAAATGACTGCCATTAATGCAGGAAATGTTAACTTCAAATGGGATCCAAAAAGCCTGGAGATAAGGACACTGGCCGTTGAAAGGTTGTTGGAGCCTCTCGTTACACAGGTAATAAAAGCTATATGTGGTGGTTTTTAAAGTTTTGGCTTGACAAAATTGAGATGGGAGATTAATACTTTATTTGTACTATATTGCTAACCAGTAGGACCTGTATGGGCCTTCTCAAGGATATAATAGCTGCTATGGCAAACTTGAAATGTGTTCTGCCTACAGTTTTTTTTTGTAAGGAAACATCAAAATGGAACACAAGCAGGTTGTAACAAATGATCTTTTTTAATAACTAGTTACATAACTGGTAAGTATGATCTGATACTTTCTTTTATATTGTATTCTATGCAAAATATTTTTGAATGTTGAGTTAGGATGTGAGAAATTCAGGTTCACATCCTTGCTCATCGATGAAGTTCACTTGGTGCAGCACTGGATAAAATCGAGATTCTTTTTTTAAAAAATTGTCTATAGCCTCTGTAAAATCCATGAACCAATGTCAAAGATGTATCCTTGATTCAAAGCAAGTTAGTCCTATTAACCAATTAAGTTCTATTAGTTTAAATGGTCTTTAAAGTAATAGGACTTAATTGGTTAAGAGGTCATCATTTCAACCAGATTTAAGTGCACCTACTGGAGACTTGTCCATAATGCTTCTTGATCTCTAAACTATTTCTGAGACATCAGGAGCACACAACAGTATCAGTCACTGCCCTTGGTGCATGCACTCCTTCCCGACCCCTTTTCCTACTCAGTTTTCCTCCTCCTTGCCCTTTGTCAGCACTAATGGTTAATATTAATATCTGTGTTTAAATCAAGTGCTCATATGATTAAAAGTAGATTTCAGACACTGACCCTAGTTAGCTTTAAACCAGAGATTAAAACCTACTTCTAACTATAGCTTCTAAATCTGGTACGCATATGGCTGTGGATAGCATTCAGCTTGCCCAAATGTAATGCCAGCCGTAAGTACAGGGGAGTGAGGACAGAGAAAAGTAGTATATGAGCCGGAATTGGTGCATCTTATCTCCAACCACGATTAAGAGATTGCAAAATGTTCGACTTCCGGGAAGGGTGACTTAGCCTGTGCCTGCTTTTGAGACGGGCTCCTGCCTCAAAAGAAGCTTATTCAGATATATCAGTCAGGTTTTTTTTTTTTTGACTGATTAAACTTCTCCCGGGTAGGGAGAAACGAAGAGATTAACCTCAAAGCCTATTTTTGTTGGGACGACCAGATCTCATTAATTTATGGGACGAGGTCCAGCCGACGAAGGTGGGGCGGATTTTCAACAACAAGCTCTATCTGATAAAGCGAACGTTCATCTTATCTTCTAAGAGAGAACGCACTAACAGGCAAGCACCCTTCTTTCTATATTTTTCTTTTATTTGACTTAAATTGTTGCTGTTTAAAAGAGATTTGCCAGATTGATCGGTTTTTGACATCTCACTGGGGAGCCATAACTTCTCTCTGCTACTCACTAATTAATAGCTTATCTCTGTTTTTGTTGCAAAAAGCTGTCCTGGATTTGCATTCTAAAGATATACACAGAAGAGGGATTTCTATTCCAGATTTTTATTTTGAAGAATATTATATTGTCTGAGACTACTCTCTTTTTGGTCTATTTTATTTTGACGAATCTGTTTCCTGACGACCGCCATTAATTGTTTCGATCCTGGGAACTGCATTTTGTTTACTTAAGCATGGAGAGATAAGGCTGTCTGCTCTGTTTATACTGTGATGTCACCAAGTTTGGAGTATTAACCCAATTGTTGCTGAAATAAGAAGTGGTTTTCCTATATTTTTCTTTTAAAATGGCAATTAAGAAAGTGGCTGAGAATCTGGAAATAACTATGTTTCAGAAAATAATGGATGAGATTGAGATAACGAAACAAAACCTGCGACAGGGTTGTAAGGAGCTGAAAATTGAATTGAGTAAAATGAAGCAGGAGATTAAAGATATAGGGGTCCCTGTGAGAGAGGTGACCCTGGAAGGGGTCCCTGTGAGAGAGGAGACCCCGGAGATTGGAACAAACGTGGAACAGGAAAAAGATTTGGAGTCTATGGACTTTAGAAACAAAATCTATTGTTTGGAGACACAGGAGATTAAAGACATAGGGGTCCTTGTGAGAGAGGAGACCCTGGAGACTGGAACAGGGGTCCCTGTGAGAGAGGAGACCCTGGAGACTGGAACAGGGGTCCCTGTGAGAGAGGAGATCCCGGAGATTGGAACAAACGTGGAACAGGAACAAGATTTGGAGTCTATGGACTTTAGAAATAAAATCTATTGTTTGGAACTCAATGTTATCTCTGAAGAAATTAATGAAGATTCTAGAGATAAAGTTATCAATGGCATGGATAATCTTCTGGACTGGAATGATGTGATGGAGCCCAATATAGAGAAAATCTATGGAATTAACTGCAGCCATGTGACAATGGAAAAACTTTCAAGAGATGACCCAGTGTATTTTGAAAAAAAGAACAGAGATATGATTTTACAGCAGTATTTCAGCAACCTATTCAGAATGGATGGCAAGAAAATATTTGGGATAGAGGTAATTCCCATCAGACTCTTACTATATGACTATGGCTTTGACAGCAAGATTATTATGGAATACTGATAATGGAAGATTGGATATTGAAATTACTGGACTTAACAAGACTACTGAAGATGGAAGATGGAAAATGGAACTAATAGGGATAATAGAACAATGGCTACTGAAATTACTGAACCTAACAGATTCTGATGTGATGGATTAATTGAAATGTTTATTTTGACTATGGTTATGACAATAAGATTATCATAATTAGTAATGAGATGGATTAATCGATATGCTTATCTGGAAAAAAAAATTGATAGATATATTTCTTAAAGAATTGAAACCTCTCTTTGACTTTTTGTGGAAAGAATAAAGTAATGTTTATGAGATTTGATGATTAAGTAAGATAACTACTGGAGGAAAGTGATTTTATAATATGACTTAAGAGACAGGATTGTTATATATTATAGACTTATAACTGATTTGATCTTTGACAAATGGGAAGTCAATATTTTACTCTTTATTTTTTTTTTTTGTTTTTTTTTTCTTTTTTTTTTTTTGTTTAACTATTTTTGATTTTGTTTTTTGTCTTTGAATGTTTTATGATTTCGTCTTGTATGTTTTATGAAAATCTGAATAAAAATTATTGAAAAAAAAAAAAAAAGAGATTGCAAAATGTTATATCTGCGACTGATTCTATTCACTGACTCCACTCCAAAGAACATCAGACTGCATTTCTGTTCAAGGAGGAAAGCATGAAGGAAATCCTTCCTTCTTAAGGTCAAGCATTATAAATATGGCATAATAGGTCATGAGGTATACTACAGGCTTAATACTAGGGATCAGGGACTGGCAGGTTGTCATATGTATTGTTCGTGATCAAGCTCCAGGAGATGCCCACCTATCTCTCCAATGCATTCCATTTAGAAAGAGGACAAAGGTGTGCAATCAAGTTAGGAATGTGATTTTTCCTACAAAGCACAAGCATTTCCCATGTGGAAATACCTTCTCCTGGACCTTAACTTTCAACCCTTAGCTTCTAAAGATTCTGGGTAGATCACTTGGCTCATTGTTCTTACATATACGGTAGGGCCCCGCTCATACAGTGAGTTACGTTCCGGACCCCCGCTGTAAAGCGAAAACGGCTGTAAAGCAGATCCCATTGACTTACATTGACCAAAATGGCGCCCGGCGGCAAAAGAAGCTGTAAAAGCGGGGCCTTTCTACAATTCACAACAGCTATATTAGCGGAACGCTGTAAAGCGAAGCGCTATAAAGTGGAGCCCTACTATATGCAAACATGAAAAATAAAAATTAGTGGTTTGCCTTGAATCACCATCCTAATGCAGTTAAATTATTCTTGTATTATGTCCTTCCTGATACAGGGCCCAGGGTGGCTAACATCTAAAACACAACATTAAAAAGAATTAATAACATGGAATAAAATGCAATATAATAAAACAATCAACAGTACAACCCAGCACGCCACAAGTCATTAGCAAAGAGTAAGTAAGTTACCAAGAAATATACCGTAAAATATTTTCTAAACAGTAAAAAAAACTTTTAGGTACCGCAAAGGTTTTCTTCAGTTACAAATCAACAGATTTTACTTTAGTACATAATAATAATAATAATAATAATAAAATTTTATTTATGAGTCGCCTATCTGGCCGAATTAACGGCCACTCTAGGCGACGTACATTACACAATAAAATACAATATAAAACCACAATCAATGAGTAATCTAAAAAAACCCCTTCCAGTTAATAGCAGCATAAAAATTAATCCACTCCAGAGATCCTGTAAGCCTGCCTGAATAGCCAGGTCTTCAAGGCCCGGCAGAACCCCATCAGGGAGGGGGCATGGCGAAGGTCCAGAAAGAAGCAGTGCCATATGTATACTGGTTGATGTCAAAAATTAGGCATTCCTCCCTCCAATGATATTTACACAGAAATGCACTGACTTTCTTTTGCATTTCTGTTGAGGAAATATTTGAAATGTGAATGGAGAAACTTTAAATTGGTCCACCCTGCTGGGTGGCCTTGCCCACATAACGTTATCTCAAAATGTTAGGATAAAATGAAAGAATCTGATGAAATACCACCCTGAGCACCTTAGAAGAAGAGTGGGAATTCAAATGTAAGAGAAAAAACCCATGTAACATTAAACAGGTACTGTGTGTGTACAAACAGTAATCTGTTTCCATAATATAGGAAGTAATTCACTAATAGGCAAAAAACCTTGCGGTTTAAGAACGTACCTATAGCCCACAGATATTTCTATCAAACTTTAAAAAGCAGGGAATTTGGGCAGCTATAGTGAATGCACCAGGGGAACAGGAGACCTGACCTCCTCTCTCACAGGAAGTGGATTGGACTGTGAAAGACCAACCCGAATTGTGTTTGCATTTTGACAGATTTGTAGGGCAGTCCAGTATCTCAGAGATATTCCAGCATTCCTGGAGCAGGAAATTAAGATTTGCATGGAAGACTACATTCCTAATCTGCAGATACAATTTCAGCTACATAACTGACATAAAACTCTTTTAAATTCACTGACTCAATTTTTTTAGCTTAAAGTTTACTTAATTAAAATACAGTAGGTATTGCTTGAATTATGATGCTTGTCCTAACAGATAGTCAGGAACCATATTAGCAAGCCAGTTTTGCTATGTAAGCTTCTCATAGCTTATCAACTAAAATGTATACCATGTGATACTTCTTTCCAGGTTACAACACTGGTTAATACCAGTAACAAGGGTCCTTCTAACAAAAAAAGAGGTCGATCCAAAAAGGCACATGTTCTAGCCGCATCGGTTGAGCAGGCAACGGAGAACTTCTTGGAGAAAGGGGACAGAATTGCAAAAGAGAGCCAGTTTCTTAAAGAAGAGCTGGTGGCAGCTGTGGAAGATGTTCGCAAACAAGGTATGTAGCATTACCTTATGATTAGGGGCTGAATTGCTATGACTGTCCCAGCCCTGTGAATTGGTTCACATAAGTTATTAGTCTACCCTAAGTTAATTTGCATTTCAATATGTAAAGATATATAAAGGCACGTTTTCACTCCTTTGGTTATGAGAAAGACATTTTAAAGAAATTCTACTGATTGTGTTTACAGATATATTACATTTAAATCTCACCATTCCTTCAAGGATGTCAAAGTAGCTTGTATAGTACTCCTATCCTTGGTTTATCCCAGAGCTTGGAAAAGTTACTTTTTTTGAACTACAACTCCCATCAGCCCCAGCCAGCATAACGCTGGCTGGGGCTGATGGGAGTTGTAGTTCAAAAAAGTAACTTTTCCAAGCTCTGGTTTATCCTCACATTAGTCCTGTGATGTAGGTTAAGCTGAGATAGTGACTGATCCAAAGTCACCCAGTGAGCTTTGTAGAATGCTGTTTTGGTCTTCAGTAACTCATGCCACCAAAATACTGCTTCTAAAAGTAAAAATAATGACCCTTTGTAAAATGAGATCTCAACTATTCTATTTCCCAATGATGATTCTGACCTGTCTAGCTTCTAGAGAATAGTACCAAATTGTTTGATATGAGAAATTGTCTTTTAATTAAAAGAAATGTGTCTCTGTATCTTCTGTTCCTGGGGAAAAAATCCAAGGCATAATATTTCCCCTTTAAGAAAAGGAAAAAAAGAATGTTGGATTAATTTTAAAAGGTAGGTATGTCTCTTCTGATAACTTACAGCTATTTACTTAATTGCAATAAATGTATGTTAGGATTATTTCCATTTTGTAACATTACAATGCTATCTAGTCCAATATTGTAAAAGGGCTCTTAGTGTTCCAACAGTAAGCAGTCCTCTTGCCCTACTTCTCCAATTTCATCATTAATATTTGTGTGCTGCCACTTTGATTCATAGGAACTGTAAACTGTACTTGATGCAGTGATAACAATGGAGACTGAAGGAATGTAACCACTTTCTTGCTAACTTTGTGCACATAGGAGATTTGATGAAGAGTGCCTCTGGAGAATTCGCTGATGACCCATGTTCTTCCGTGAAGCGGGGAAACATGGTGAGAGCAGCTCGTGCCCTCCTCTCAGCAGTTACCCGGCTGCTTATTTTGGCAGACATGGCGGATGTATACAAACTGCTTGTTCAACTTAAAGTGGTATGTGGTGACTCATCTGTAACTTTCTGTCTCTAACTTGTATGTTATGAAAGGCATTCAGAATAACTATTTGATACAGTAGGGAAGTGCTTTTGCCATCACGCCCACTTCTCATGGGCTTCCTGGAGACATGTGGCTGGCCACTGTTGAAAACACAATGCTGGACTAGATAGACTAGTAGGTCTACTTTTATATTGATCCTCTGTGATATGACCCCATGGACGTCTCTTGGCTGACAAGTTTGTTGCCAGCTGAGCTGTTCTCACAGAATAATCTGATTAGTCTTTATTTTGATGTGTTAAGCCTTACATAAAGTAAGGCCACAGAAGTGTCATTAAAGCAAGATGATTACTTTGTCATCAAACTTGCATGCCTGTTTGGTTTTGGAGGGGGGACACTGCCCGAGTGCAGTGCTCTTAGAAATTACTGGTCCTGCTTCCCCGGAATCTATATTAAACTTTAAAATGGTGTGTCGTCTATATAGTATAAAATATGATTTAATCTTACAGGTAGAAGAAGGCATCCTGAAATTAAGAAATGCTGGTACTGAACAAGATTTAGGAATACAATATAAAGCTCTTAAGCCAGAAGTGGATAAGCTTAACATAATGGCAGGCAAGAGACAACAGGTATAGTAACTTTTTTGTATAGTTTCAAGTATATGGTTGCCTTATATATGCTGGTATAATCTGACAATATTTGTAAGAGAAGAATTGGTGGAAGATTGGTTGACAGCAGTGGAGTGGTGGAATTATGGGTAGAGTCGGAGTGAATGACTGGTTGAGAGTGTCTGAGAAGGATAATTACAAGACAGTTGAGGGGGGAATCTACGAGTTAGGGAATGGGATTAAGGGGAGAGAGAAGAATTAGTTAAAAAGTTGGTGGTCAAGACAACTGTTGAAGGTGGGAATCTGTGTGCTAAGTTAAGGTGTTAGAAATAATGGTTCTTCCTATCAAACTACTATTCTCATTTTTAGTTTCTAAAAATATGTTAAATGATTTTAAATCTTTGGCTAGGGGATTCTTGGAGAGTATCTTTTACTCCATGTGTTGGCTTTGTCTTACATACTCAAACGTATAAAACAAGAGTCCTACTGTTCTCTAACTCAGTAGGTGATAGCAACGTTATATTGTGGAGTAAAAGTCTGAACTTGATGGACCGGGCTGAGTGTCTCTCCTAGTGATCCCAGTGGCCAGGGGCTTTCTGAAGCTCCTGTGGAAACTTGTCAGGCTCTTGCTCATACTCCTTTTCTCTGCTGTCTAGAAGTTTACTAACCATCTGAAATTCTATTAATGAAAGCTAAACATTCAAAATTCTACAGTTGCAACATGATTGTGTCTTGGGAGCCTTGTCATTTTCTGAACTTCTTGATGAATGCTATACTATTATACGTTCTTCGTTTTTGTGTAAAGATGGCAACGTACGGTGGTCTTTTAGTTGTGGGAGAGTCTTAAGTGCTGAACTGCATCACATTTATCTCTAAGTAACACTCATTGCCACTTGAAACATTCTCTGCAGGAATTAAAAGATATCGGTCATCGTGATCAGATGGCTGCAGCCAGAGGAATTCTTCAGAAAAACATTCCTATACTTTACACTGCTTCTCAAGCATGTCTTCAGCACCCAGATGTTGCTGCTTACAAAGCCAACAGGGACTTGATCTACAAACAGTTGCAGCAGGCAGTCACAGGAATCTCTAACGCAGCACAAGCAACAGCTTCTGAAGATGCTGTTCAGCAGCAGGGTGGTGGCGGAGAATTGGCTTATGCACTTAACAACTTTGATGTAAGTACTGCATTTTGCAGGGAAGAAAGGATTTTCCTTTGTCATAATCTGTGGATAGTACATTGCCTAAAAACATTTAGATCTTCTAAGGGCTATGGGAACCATATCCTTGGTTCACACAGGGCTGTGCAGACACCTATAAATTTGCAAGTATCTTTGTGTGAATGTGGTAACAGATGTACATTTTTGTTAAACCTGAGGCCCCATGAGAACGCACAGATGATTTACATGACAGCTTAAAATACCTGGAGATGTGTAGATGGCAAGAGGGATACTCTAGAGAAGCCACGCTCCTTATTGATAATGTGTTGAAATTGTTAGTTTGCATGGAACCGTTTTGAAGTACGGGCCTGCAATAAGGCCCCTACATATAAAAAGGAGCTGAAAATAGGGAATGAACTTGCTTTGGGGGATTTGCACCATGACCTTATAGGAAAGCTGGAGTCTTCGACCTGAAGATTTGCCTGATTTAAGTGAATATGTGAAATCCAATCTATCCACTTCTTTCCAGACAGTGGCACCTCTTGATCCTTAGACAGCTTCTTTTCTCAATCTCTTGTCTTTTCAGTTCTGTTCTGCTTTCATCCAGATGTTCCATAGGCTGTTTGTTCCACTATTTTGCATTTCCACTTTTGAGATTTGTCTACTTGGATCCATTTCCTTAACCTTACCTGTGCAAGGGCCCATAAACACGGTTGCCTCTGCAAGAGTGCAGTGTCAGAATTTCCACTGCTTTTCCTGAATATAGAGGACAGCTGGGACTCCTTAATTCAGCACTGAGTCTTGGAGATACTTGGAAAGCAGTAAGGGTTATTCATTTCAGAATCACTCTTGGGCTTAGTGCAACAGGGGCAAGGCCCATCTCCCCCTTTCCCAGCTTTGAAGGGAGCAGGGAATCGCATCACCCCACAGTTTCACTGGGGCTTAACATCCCAGCCAACAGTTGCAGTGATATTATTAGTGTTAGCACTTCACCCAAAAGTCCCAGGACAGGTTACAACAGCCTTAAAATACAGTGTTGAAAATGACTAGAATCACAAAATAGGTGGGTCCTAAAAATATGTCTCAGGTGGCAAAGGCCATGGTAAAGAGGTGTGTCTTCAACATTCACTTAAAGCTGTACAGTGAGATTGCCACACGCACCTGGGTGGTGGGGGAGTTCCACAACTTAGGGGCCACCACAGAGAATGCCCGGGCTGGTATAGTACAGTGGGGAGGAGAGCCTGGCTGGGAGTCCAGAGTTCAAATCCCCGCTCGTGTCTCTTGGGTGTCGAGGGCCAGCTAAAGATCACACCCCCCCATTGAGTGGCTCAGGGGTTACGTGCCCTGCCGCCTGTGCAGCCGTGGGCAAGCTGCGTAGTCCCAAGGAGCCCAGTTGCCCCCCAGCTGGCAGTTGCGGACAAGGAAGGGGCTGGCTTGTGCAGCTGTGGCAAGCTGAGCAGGCCCTCGCCAGCTGGGGAGGACTAGCCTCAGAGGGGGGCAATGGTAAACCCCCTCTGAATACCGCTTACCATAAAATCCCTAATCATATGGTCACCATAAGTCAGGATCGACTTGAAGGCAGTCCATTTCCATACAGAGAATGCCCTCTTCCAAGCCACCACCCTCTGTGCTTCTGAGGGTGATGGAGCTACCAAAAGGCCCCCTGTGCTGATCTCAAACACCTGAGAGGGCCGGTACAGAAAAGAGGTGGTCTTTCAGATATTTGGGACCCAAGTCATTTAGAGCTAAACACTAGCATGAGCATCTTTATTTAAGCCTGGAAATGAACTGGTAACCAATGAAGCTGTTTTAAAATGGGATTTAAAGTATGATTTAAAAACAACCCCAGTCAGTAATCTAGCTGCTATGTTTTGGACCAGCTGAAGTTTCCAAGTTGTTATATTCATAGTAACTTTATACAAAATTAGGAAGCCTGAATTTTTATTTATATCCTGATCTCGCTTGTCCTAATAAATAATATATCTGTGAAAGTACTAGCCAAAGTCAAGCTTATTTCTCTATTCAGTCTGGAAGATATGTAATTTGTGATTCTAGATTTCCACTTGGAGGTTCATGCACTAGCAATATGCATGAACTGAAGTGTCTTAATTTTTATGTGTTGGTTTTTTCCACGTGTGCAAACATTCATTAGTATTTCAGAAGCTATAAGACGCTACAACAACTGAGAAGCAGGGGTGTGGGTGGGGCTCTTGTACCAAGGCGACATAGTGACAAAGCAGGAGAAATGTATTTGGCAGGCTTTCAGATCTGTATTCTTGAACTAGATACTTAAGAGTCTTTGTTACACAACTGAAAATTATTTTTCCATCTTAAAGTCCTAAGAATGTTATTTGCTTAGTTATCCACTCAAACAAAATATAAGTGTTATAATCACTGAAGTTACTTTCTTTGAACATTGGAGCTAAATGATTTGCACCAGTAATGATTGTATAATAATGTGTTAAAACATTTGTTCTTGATTCTGACAAAAAAACCCATAGGATAATTGTTCTTTCCGAAAAGAAGTGCCAGGAATTTTACCCCTTTTAGGGGGTCCTGAGTATGAATGGCATACCAGGCCCCAAAAATTCTGTTTTGGAAACTTTTTGTCCCCCTTCCTTGGCTGTTGTTTCTGGGCCCTATGTAAGCATTTTTTCCCAGCCAAGCTGACCTTCAACCCCAGAAGGTGCTCGGTTTTCTTACTGTTCTTTTAATCTGTTGTTGTTGTTGTTGTTATGTGCCTTCAAGTCGATTACGACTTATGGCGACCCTATGAAGCAGTGACCTTCAAAAGCATCTTGAACCACCCCGTTCAGATCTTGTAAGTTCAGGTCTGTGGCTTCCTTTATGGAATCAATCCATCTCTTGTTTGGCCTTCCTCTTTTTCTACTCGCTTCTGTGTTAATCTATTATTCCTTTGCAATTGACATGGCTTCAAAGGCTCTGTGACTCTACAGCAGCTTTGGTGGTTAGAAGAGGCTTGCAGTTGTCCAGAAAACTGGCTTATGTACTACTGCTGACAGCCATCACAGATTTGGAACGTGTGTTACCCTGTAGATCAGGATAGATTGTGGGTGGGCAAGTGCTAGCATCGACTTCCTATCAGTTGTGTATTCATGCAGTAGTTGCATTGTAATTTCCTTGTCTGTGCACCTACAGTCACTCCTGACCCTTGATCTCCTTGTCTGGTATACTTGGCAATCATTGTTCTGTATCCAGGGCTTCTCCAGAGTTGCTTCCTATTCTGATTCTCCATTAGTGTTTGTGGTGTTTACAAAGTTTCCCCAAATGCATCCACCATTTCCCCAAACTGGTTGGATAAGTAAGGTGTCTGCATGAAGTTCTGTCACAGAGAACTTAACCAACATATTAAAGCAACTGTTGTTTGCATTGGCTGCCTATACATTCCAGGCCCACTACAATGTGCTAGTGTTTTTTTTAGTACCCTAAACAGCCACCTTCTGGCATTCTTCCCTCCATATGAAGCTTCATTATCTGTGAAATCTCTGTTCTGGGACCATTCTTACATGGGCTGTGATCCTATACCTACTTACCTGAGAGTAAGCCTCATTGAACTTGGTGGGACTTCTTTGTAAAAGTGTATAGGATTGTGTTAGTGGTGGTCAAAGCAGGCTTTTTTTAAGCGGCTGTGCTACTATGGAACAGCATCGCTAAGAACATTAAACACTTAAAATATTGTGGAGTTGACAAACACTTTGTCTGAAGATAGTTTTTTAACATGTTAATATCACTCTATGAAAAGATTGAAGTGGAATCACCGATACAGCGTTAACTTGGCATAAACTATATAGCTGCATGCTCAGCTAAACATCTAAGCCTAAAGGAGTTGAGTTTAATGTACTACTTCGTTCTGTTTTAGTCCAAGAAAATAGGACAACTGTGTAGATTAAGACCCTATATCTATTTTAGACCTCTGCATATTGACAAGATGAAACTGCTTAATTTTGAGTAACATGCTTGATAAGTATATTCTCGTATCATGCTTGTCAAAAGTTTGAGTTAAACTTCATAACAACACTTAAGATGTATTCATCAAACTGATACAGTATGGGAACTTATTAAGAGTTCAAAAAAAATTTTTTTTCCAGAAACAAATTATTGTGGATCCTTTAAACTTCAGTGAGGAGCGTTTTAGGCCTTCCCTGGAAGAGCGCCTGGAGAGCATCATTAGTGGTGCAGCCCTAATGGCTGACTCATCCTGTACACGTGATGACCGACGGGAACGCATAGTTGCAGAGTGTAATGCAGTCCGGCAAGCCTTGCAAGATCTGCTTTCAGAATACATGGGAAATGTGAGTAACCAAATTGTGTTTTTATTTTTAAGTGAGATTTAAAGAGGAACAATGAAACTGTAAGACCTGAATTTAAATAGAATCTCTTAACAAATAAAACTGGAAGTAAAATGAGGCCTTTTGCAACTTATTCTGTCTGAGATACTCTTTTGCTGTGTTAGCATAACTATTTGCTGATGTCTAAATTACTCCATACCCCTTAAATTGAGAGGTGGATGAAATTGTAATGAGTGATTTGGGCTCCTGCAATGGAAGGATTTCTACCCCTAAATAGATATTTCATGGCCTAACATTGTGCAATTGCTGTTCTGTATGAAATGGCTCTTAAATGTGGCAAGAGTCCTGGAGTAGAATGTCATAGTATATAGAAGTAGTAGGTTTCTTGTCTATGAAAGCTCAGGCTGCAATTGTTTTAGACAACACAGCTGCTCCTCTGAAACATACACAGTGCCTACCATAGAATATTTTTTTGTACACAATGTATTTTCATCCCAACATGTAGCATTTCAGCCCCCTTTCCACATGCTACACAACTTGCATTGTGGGCAAAAATCATTGTCCCACCAGGTCTTGAGACAAGTGCATCTCTGGAGATGCTCTAAAGAATTGAGAGAAGCCTCATCTACTACTGAGCCAGGTTCCAGGGTCCTTGTATTAATTTACAAAGCCCTCCACAACTACCTTAGGGACCACCTGAACCCTTATATCCCAGCTTGATTGCCAGAACACCATTTGTCATCCCCTTAGCTGACGAGGTTGACAGCAACAAGAACTCAAGTTCTTAGTGTCATCGGGCCTAGTCTTGTGGAATACTCTGCTAATAGAGATCCAGCAGACTTTTTTAAACGCCTGCTGAAAACTTCTCTGTCACTACGCTAATGCAGGCAATTGAGACAATATCTTCTTACAATAGTTTAATTGATTTCTGATTTTAAATAATATGGTTTTGTTCTGTGTTTATATATGTTGTAAACCACTTCCGTTTTTTTTAATGAACAGTGGAATATAAACATTTTTTAAAAATAAATGTAAACCCTTTTGTGAGGTCTGCCTGAAAAGCGGTATATAACTGCCTATAATGCACAGCAGACATTAACAGATATGGGCAAATAAGTGTATGATGGGTATAAAAATGGCTGAACAAAATAATGATATTATTATTTATTATTATTATTTATTGGATTTATTGGTCGCCCATCTGGGAGGTTGTCCAGCCACTCTGCGCGACTGCAGCCAGAAATATAAATTACATTAGACAATAAACGTAAAAACATTAGAACATTAAAATCACAACCAATAGCTACAGAACCTAACCTACCTCAAAAGCCTGTTTGAACAACCAGGTCTTCAAGGCCCGGCAGAAACTCATCATAGAGGGGGCCTGGCGGAGGTCATTTGGTAGAGAATTCTATAAGGTGGGGGTTACAATTGGAAAGGCTCTCACCCTAGTCCTCACCAATCTAGCTGCTTTGACTGGTGGGATAATGAGTAGGCCTTTCGAGGCTGATCTTGTTGAGCGGCACCCATGATGCTGCTGAAGGTGTTCCTTTAAGTAAACTGGGCCGGCACCATATAGGGTCTTAAAAGTTAAAGCCAATACCTTGAATTGGGCCCGGAAAACTACCGGTAGCCTGTGCAACTCCTTTAGCACTGGAGTGATATGATCGCCGCCGCAGCTGCCTTTAATAAGGTGAGCCGCCACATTCTGTACCAGTTGCAGTTTCCAGACTGTTTTCAAGGGTAGCCCCACATAAAGCGCATTACAATAGTCTAGGCGAGAAGAGACCAGGGCATGTACCACCGGAGGGAGCAGATGGTTGGGAAGGTAGGGGCGTATCCTCCATATCAGATGGAGTTGATATAGTGCCGCCCAGCTCACAGCAGAAACCTGAGCCTCTATAGACAGCTGGGAGTCAAGAATGACCCCCAGACTGCGGATCTGGTCTTTCAGGGGCAATTGTACCCCATTGAGCATCTGGTCGGTATCCCCCAATCTTCCCTTGTCTCCCACCAACAGTACCTCAGTTTTATCAGGGTTCAGCTTTAGCTTACTCCTTCCCATCCAGTCACTCACCAACTCCAGGCACTTGGATAGGGTTTCTACAGCCAGCAGCGGTGAAGATTTAAATGAGAGAGAGATCTGCATGTCATCCGCATATTGGTGGCATTGCAGGCCGGATCTCCTGATGATATCTCCCAGCGGCTTTATATAGATGTTAAACAGCATCAGGGAGAGGATGGAACCCTGAGGCACCCCGCAAGTGAGAGGCCAAGGATCCGAAACCTTGTCCCCCAACGCCACTCTCTGGTATCTCCCAGAGAGGAAGGAGCAGAACCACTGTAATACAGTGCCTCCTATACCTAACCTCTCCAGGCGATCCAGAAGGATACCGTGCTCAACGGTGTCAAAAGCCGCTGAGAGATAAGGAGGACGAGGAGGGTGTATTCGCCTCTGTCCAACGCCCTCCTCATATCGTCCACCAGAGCAACTAAGGCTGTTTCTGTCCCATATCCAGGTCTGAAGCCTGATTGGAATGGACTATTCACACATTATTTCATAACTTAAGATGGTGTAGGTGCTGCAGATGCAGCATCAGCGAAATCTATTTGCATAAGGGAGACTTCTGCTCATTCCATTTCGTATAAAGGTAATAAATTTAAAGGTGGCAATAGAACTGAAACAATTCAATGATGACATCAGCATCTGACCTCTAACTTCAACATTTGAATTTCAAATTGAATTTTGACAGCAAAAACTTGTTTGAACTCAGTATAAGACTTTACTGCATTTCAGTGATAACTGTCAGACTTACTGCTACTACATGTCATAAGAACATAAGAAGAGCCTGCTGGATCAGGCCAGTGGCCCATCTAGTCCAGCATCCTGTTCTCACAGTGGCCAACCAGGTGCCTGGGGGAAGCCCGCAAGCAGGACCCGAGTGCAAGAACACTGTCCCCTCCTGAGGCTTCCGGCAACTGGCTTTCAGAAGCATGCTGCCTCTGACTAGGGTGGCAGAGCACAGCCATCATGGCTAGTACCCATTGATAGCCCTGTCCTCCATGAATTTGTCTAATCTTCTTCTAAAGCCATCCAAGCTGGTGGCCATTACTGCATCTTGTGGGAGCAAATTCCATAGTAACTATGCGCTGAATAAAGAAGTACTTTTGTCTGTCCAGTACTTTCGTGTTGAAAAATCTACAAGCTTCTGTCAAATACAGAAATAGCATACCAAATACTTGCATAGCCATAAAATACTTGTCAAAATTTTCAGGGGAGAATTTCCTTCGGCAAATTTAGTTTCAACTCTTAACAACAAATGAGAGGGGCAAATGTTGGTGTTGAAGATTGTCTAAGGAGAATAAAGAAGCAAAAGGCATGAAACCTCTGGGTGGTTGCAGTGTCAACTATCTGCTGCTTGGAAGAATGCATTTTGGTCTTCATGTTGCAAGATCCATTCCTTTCTGGAATTTCATGGGTTTTTCCTAGCTGTCTCTCTCGCACACAGGCACAGTGAGGAGGAGCTGTCTTGCAGTTTGAGAACAACTGGGTTAACTAGCATTTCTTGTTAGCTTCCTTAGGAGAATGGGTGTCTGAAATACTTTTTATCGCAACTTTACCATTCTTACCCTAATTGACCCAATGTGTAACTTGGTTAATGATGTGAAGACTTGGGAGGAGGGAACAGGATTTATTCCCAAAAATGATTTCAAAACAAAATAACAGGAAAACGTAAGACTGTGTACAGTATCAGATCATTACAGTTACTCTACATTGAGAACAAGCTAATCCAGAGTTGTACACTGATACTGCAATTCTCAAATACAATAGCAAGATGCGTTTTTGCCTCTAGGAGGCACTGCCATTGACACAAGAGAAAGCAGAAGGGTTCACTGCAGCCTTTGCTTGTGGGCTTCCTCATGTTGGCATAGTTGGTGAAACAGTTTCTGCCCTCTTGAACGGGCCTCAAAGGATGGGTGGGAGAAAGTACAGAGCAACTCAAAAAAGCAGAAACTGATCGCAGTAGAAAAAATGAGACTGATTAAATTCCATGTAGTATTCATGGAGTCTTAGATCTCCTGTGCCCTCTTTTTCTCAGCTCTTTCTATGGAAATGAGTGCTTAAGTGTGCTTTACGCTGTGGAGAATTGGAGGAGACATAATAATTTTCAGAATACATAATTTTCTTTGTTTTACTTTTTAAAATATATTTTTCAGTGTTTTATTGCTTGTGTATTTGCCACCTTGGGCTCCTTTGGGAGGGGCAGGATATAAATTTAATATATTAAGCAAATAAATATGTTGATGGGTTTTTATTTTTGCCTACAGTAGGGCCCCGCTTTACAGCGCTTCGCTTTACAGCGTTCCGCTAATGCAGCGGTTGTCAATTGCAGAAAGGCCCTGTTCTTACAGCGCTTGTTCCGCTGTTACGGCGTTTTTTTTGCCGGCGGGTGCCATTTTGGTCAATGTTAGTCAATGGGTTCCGCTTTACAGCGGGGGTCTGGAACGTAACCTGCTGTATGAGTGGGGCCCTACTGTACTCATAAACTGGCAAAACTTCAGCAGCTTGTAGTTCATTTTGTAACAAAAAAAGTAAATTTAATTGGTAATTGTCTGAACAAATTGTACTTTTGATGCGCCCATAAAATTATGTTTGGTATAACAAAATTGTATACATAATTCATTTTACTTTCCTAAAATAACAGAGTGGCTTTTTATCTGTAAATGGTGCTTTAATATAAGTACTGCATATTTTTCCATTTTCCATAAAACTTCATCTTTTTCCTGGAGAAAAAAACTAGGGAGCAAATGTTTCAAAATTTCCAGAAATTTTACATATCTAAACTTGATACAGAAAGCACGTGGGAAGAACATTTTTGAAATAATTTTGAGAACTGTTGCCTCACTGCCAACAAACTAAATAATTGTGGGGTAGGGCAGGGGGAAGAGTTGTCAAATGTCTACTAGACTGGACAATAACGTTGATGCAGCTCTGTGTGTGTGTGAAACTGGCCCAAATTAATTTGTTTGCAAAGCAGGGAGGAGTGACTTTGTAAACTGCTGTTCAAATTGTGTCGCAATCCATGAGTATGTCAGAAGTTTGCAAAATTTATATTGCTTCAGCAGTTAGTAATCTGTGATTGCTGATTTTAGTATTTATTTCTTAAGTAAAGCATTGACAGGGAATTCCAGTAGATAATTGGCTCAGGTAGGTTTTGTTGGTGGGTTCTTGTTGGGTCCATATCAGGTGTTTAGGAGGAGTCTTAGTAAGGAGGAATATGGGTAATGCCACCCCAGTTTCAGTGATCATGGGCAGAGGGAGATACGGCCATGGGGAGGTGGTGAATTACCATAGAAGACAAGGGCAAGGCTATCTGCGCCTTGTTCCTTCCTCCCACTCCTCTCACTGATGGGTTATCCCAGTCTGCGTCTATGTTGGAATTGCTTTTTTAAATGTTTTTAAACCTTTCCTTTTTTAAAAGATGTTTTTAAAGCTTTTTTTAAATAAGTGTTTAAATGTGTTTTATTTTAATGTATTTTAAAGTCTGTTTTTACATGGTGTTTTAAAGTGTTTTAGTGCTTTTGTTTGCTGCCCTGGGATCCTACTGGGAGGAAGGGCGGGATAGAAATCAAATAATAAATAAAACAAATAATAAAATTAAATAAATTAAAAACAAAGTAGAGAGCAGGAATAAATTGCAATGGTGGGAAAACCTCTTCGTGTTTCCCCTTCTGGATGCCTTTAGCCGCTCCTGAAAAATCCCCCTGAAATTGGAGTGACTTCAGCCAGCATTCCAGGAAGTGTCACCACTTTAACAACCCCCCACCTGATCCCAGCCAATATAATTATATTGGTCTCATTTAATGGGAAAATAGCTTGATTTGTCATAACATGCATTATTATCCCCAAAAATGAGCAAAGCTTTCACATTATTAGCACTGTAGCAACAGGTAATATCCATAAAGCATCACCTAAGTATAAGTTCAAGAAAGTAGTGTAAATGGAACTTAATGTAGTTAAGTAAAATGATTTGGATTCATGAGATATCTGGAGATGAAATGTCAATCAAAACCCCCCAGCTAAAAGTAATCTGAGATGTCATGCAGATTGCATATTGGACAGCTGCTAGTTAAAGGCATTTGTGTTGAGGCAATTCATTTTCTTTTCTTAGAAAGTAGAAACTAAAGTGGTTTTACATAAAACCCAATTAGGCATCTATATCAACACAGCTTGAACAGAATTGCGGTCAGGATCTAAAGAGCTACATTTAAGTGTACCCAAGGCTTTGGTCTCGTCTAGTGGAATTTGGCTTATTTTCCTTTGAAGTGCAGTCCCAAATACCATATAAAAACTATTTTAGAAACTCTCGTTTTACATAAGGCTTACAATATAACATGGAAGGAGAGTGTTTGAGAACCACAAATCCAAACCTTCCTTGCATGCAAAAGACTACCTGCAGTTGTTTAGATCTTGGACAGTGTGTCTGCTTTACTTTATGAAGCCGTTTATGCCATTCTTTTATATGGTGAGGAAAGATAAATTGCTGAAGAGCTAACATTAAGTAATGCTTCATTTTATATTACAGTGCTTCCATTTCTTAACGTTTGAATAGTAATTTTGAAATCAAGATAGAATTGTATTAAGGAAAAACCCCTCTCGATTTCAGCATCTTAAATAGTAGCACACTGACTTAACTGAAGTGCTGTCTTGCATGTGAAGGTGAATTTACCAACATTTATGCACTAAATCAGCATTGTGTTTGCAGGTGAGACATAGGTACTGAACTAGGCTGATAGGATTCTATGGTTTTATGTGCTGTTAGAAGAACAGTCATCTTTGCAACTATTTTTCTCTGCCCATACTCCCATCTACAGTCTCACAAATCCCCTTAGTACCTTGCCCGTGGCAAGTGCCCCCTTGCATAATTTCAAGGAAGGCATGGGGGCAGGTGTCTGTGATCATTTTGCACGAGATATATCCACCACTTTTGCAAAAGCTCCATGCAAAATGAAACAAGACCCAGACCTCTGTCTCACACGAGACTGGGAAGGAAGGGACTGATGGTGATCACAAATAATGACTAGCTGGTAAGCCAGGTCACAGTTTTGGACCTGTAAACCTTTCAGGCATTCTGAACTTTTCTAGCTGAACCCCAACACTTCCACAAGTAGCACAGAAAATACAAGAGGCAGAATTTAGTATTGACTATTACAATGAATAGATAGCATTGTCAGATTGTCAACCTGGAGGGACTTTTCTAAATCTGGTGGATAACCTAGGAACATAACAAAATACAGACTATAATCACGACCCAGTGTGTGTAGACATGTAATACACTTCTAATGTGGACGACATCATTACTCCATTATTATTATTGTTATTGTTATTACCACCACTACCTGACTTTCACCAATAGGTCCCAGGGCAGGTTACAACATCTAAAATACAATATCAAAAAGAATTAAAGCACATTTCAATCATAAGAATAGGATAGGTTCTGAAAACACACATCTCAGGAGCCAAAAGCCAGGAAAAGCCAGCATTCACCGAAAACTGTACAGCCAGGTACACCTCTGTAGGGAAGGAATCCCACAATTTAGGGGCTGCTGCAGAGGATGCCCCCTCCCAGGCCACCACCACCTGAACTTCTGAGGGTGGTGGACCTACAGTGAAGGTTCCCTCTGCTGATCTTAACACCCAGGAGGGTCTGTAAGGAAGGAGATGGGGTCTCAGATATTTGGGGCCTGAGTTGTTTTAGAACAGGGATTATGTTCTAAAAGCACCCCTAGCCAATAATTTGACCACTGCATTTTGGACCAGATGAAAGTTCCAAGTTGTCTTCAAGGGCAGCCCCACGTAGAGCATGTTGCAATAATCCCATCTGGAAATTACCAGAGCATAGAGTATTTTGATCAAGTTGTCTCTGTCCAACCAGAGCTGGATCAGCCGGAGCTGGAAATAGCTACCTGGCTCTCCAGTGACAATGCTGGATCCAGGAGTGCCCCCAAGTGCAATCCCATCCAGAACAGGCGGTCTTCCTATCTCCTAGACTCAAGAACAGGAAACACCTCTGTCTTTTCAGGATTTAGTTTCAATTTATTGGCCCACAACCAGTCCATCACTGCCTCCAAACACCTGTCTAGCACCTAAACTGCCTCTCCCGATTCAGAAGGGGCAAAAAGATAAGAGCTGGGTATCATCCACATATTGATGGCACTTCACTCCCAAACTCCTGATGACAGCTCCCAGAGGCTTCATATAGATGTTAAAGAGCATGCAGGATAGAATGGATCCTTACGGAGCACCACAAGAAAGTTTCCATGGTGTTGAATAGTAGTCTCCCATAACTACTTTCTGGAAACATCCCTGGAGGTAAGAACAGAACCACTAAGCACAGTGCTCCAAACCCCTACGTCCCCAAGCTGCTCCAGAAAGATAACATGGTCAAGGGTATCAAAACTTGCCAAGAGATCTAGAAGAATGAGCAGGATTGCACTCCCCCATCTCTCTCCCGACAAATGTCATCAACCAGGTCAACTAAGGCAGTTTCAGATGTTGTTGGACTACAGCTCCAATCATCCCTGATCCTATCATTGGTTATGCTGGCTGGGGCTGATGGGAAGTGAGAGTCTAATAGCAGCTGGAGGGCCGTCCCTGTCCTATTAAATGGCTTAGGTATTGCATATGTGGCATGTTGTTACTACCCAAAACCACTGTAGTAAGAATTTCACTTAATGCATAAATTTGTTCTTGGGAGATGAAATTTTGGGACTTTACCTGCTCAGTAAAATCTCATCACTCAATAAAATCTCATCTCTTAATAAAATTAACTGTGAATTTTCATGACTTTTTTCTTAGGTGCTTCCTAGGAATACAACTAGAATTCACAGAATTATCACTTTTACCTCCTTTAGTAGAGTATTTTTAATTCTGGAGGCAAAATAGCCTGGCTTTTCTTCTTCATCAACTTAGCCTGCTACTGCAGGCAACCTGCTCAACAGCAATAATCAAGCATAAGAGTTCTGATTTTGTATTCAAATTAACCATGTGGACTAGAAATCTGCTTGATTTAAATGAAATATGGTTTTCTTTACACTTTTACAGCAGTTGATGTGTAGAAACTGGGAGGGAAGGATGGCTTGTGGCCTCAAGTGACCCAATTCTGTTGCTTCCTAGACTCCTTTGGAGAATGTGGTCATTGGTATTGGGTACTTCTGTTCTGAAGCATCACTTCCCAATATAAATACAGGCTGTCATTAGTGTGTTATTTTTAACAAACGCTTTGATAACGGAAATCATACTAAATAATAGGTGGCACTGATTTAATAGAACTATGCAAACTAAAGCCTTTGTTTCCTCGTGCCTACTGTCATAGGACAGAACAATGGTCTTTTGGCAGAATCCACCCATTAAAATGGTTTGATTTGGTGGAATATGTGCTCTGCATCATGGACCAGGCTGGAGAATACAGTATTCTTTGTAGCTAGAAATGGCAAATTGCTTTGATCTTAATTCCTCATACTGGCACTTACATACATACATACATAACCTTACACTAAAAGAGCACGTGAAAAACAGTACATTGTGGAAATTGTTCATAAATATTCTAGGCTCAAATTTTAAATTAGTATTTATATGCTTAGAATTCCATATTTGAGAGTCTGTCACAGTTATTTCAGCTCGTAGAAACACTTGTGGGTTTTTCACTTACCTAATGTGTTCTAAGTAGATAAATTGCACTGTAACAAACTGTTACTTAACATTAAGAACATGCCAACAGTAGCATTTCGCTGAAATGTAATGTTAGCCTTTTTAGACAGCCTGTATTTCAGGAGCAGATATAATAGCTGGTCCTGAAGACTGCTGTTTTGGACGATCTTGTCACCAAATAGGTTGCATTACCAGTATTTCTCTTCTAAAAATGGTATCAATAAAGAGACAACTATTTTTACAGTATACACAATTTTTAATATTTTTGTACACTGCACTTAACTGCATTATCCATCTTTCTCCTCCACCAGAAAACGTATCTTGGAACATTACTAACACAAGTCACCTGAAATGTATGTTAATATTTGTTTTCCGCATACGTTGAAACGTTCAAGGAAGAAAAGTAGCAAGAGAAATATTGAACTTCTGAATTTTACATCATGGGTGTAGCTACCATCTTGTTCTCACATGTGGCATGACTTGCATTTATGTTGAATAATGAAGTGTCATACAAACTTTTATACTCTTCCCTTATTATCCCCCACCTCAACAAGTAGCTATTTCAGTATCAAGAGTATGATTCCAAAGTATTAAACATTGCTGGCAGCTAGATAAGATGATGATTGTGAAGCAAACTCCATATATTGCGTCTTGGAGTGCAAAAGTTTGTGACACTGAACATGATTTAACCTTGCCATGCAACAACAAATTCTAATTCTGAAACTTGCTTGCAAGGACCTTAGCTTTCTGAAGTCATGGCAATAATTCATTTACTGAGGGTTTTGTTGAGCAATTCCATGAATAAAATGTGACTGTACTTGATTTCCCCTCTTCTCCCCACTCCCCCCAGTAGGGCTGTGTAAGCGAAGCCTTCAATATCAGCTGTAAGAAGGCATTAAAGATGGCATTCTGCTGTTAGGAAATAAGTAAAAATACAAGGGCCTTATTTAGCATAGGTAGGAACCGTCAGCTGGGGAAAACACGTAGTGTTTGAGGGTTGCGGGAGGCTTACAACTGCCTTGACACAGTGAACGATGCTGGTCTGGAGTTTGGTTCACACATGCATATACGCATGCATGGATGTAACTATCTCCCATCACTTAATTATTCAATGTATCTTGATCAAATTGTAGAATCTGTTTGTTTTGAAATTGCTGTCAGCTGATGGACAAAATGCTGCATGATGGCTTTTCACACATGGGCATCTTAGTTGACACTATGGTCAATGTGATTGTACATGTATGAACTGATCCTCATATTGTTCCTTCAGTTGGTTAAAATACTACTTTTGGTAATTTTGCTAATACTGGATTGAATGTGACAGTAGCAGCAGTCAGCCACTCAAGAAAATATCCTCTTTCCTAGAGAGACAAAGGAAAATACAGTTTAGGAATATAGCAAACATAACTAGTGGGTGGGCTTGCCATGTGCAGATCACTGTTTGAAAGACTGATCTGTTTTGGTGGATGCCAGTGAATTATCATGCAGGCGATATGATTCCTCTTATTGGATTTAATACTGGCCTGTGCTTTGAGTAATTAAGTAGCCTACACAGCTTTTTGTTAAAGCAACCAAATGTTATAAAGACAAGCTTACATTGTGGTAGTGTAGGTATCCGTGTAACAAACTTAATGTCTATGTAACCTAAACCTACTTGACAAGTTATGAAAATAACATTGGACTGTCCTTGCCTAGATGTTTCCAGGTATCTGCTCAAAGGGAAAGGAAAATGGGTTGACATGGAAAGGAGTAGGTGATATGTCCACACTGAGAGTTCCCTTGAAGGGAAAGATAAATGCATGTCAGCCTATATCCAGAGTTCCACAAACTCACTTGGCTGTTTACCAGTAATGAGCATCCTGTTCCACATCTCAGACACAAAGATCCATTTTCTGTTGAAGGTGGAAAAGGTGATGGAGGTGGCATCAGTAGTATACTGGCATTTCTTGCAAAAGCCCAGCATGAGGGGAAGAGTTTGTTGGCAACCAGAAATTTTGGCTGACTAACAAGTCCAGCTAGTTGTTACAGCTCCCATGTAGTATTTAGATAATTAACTGGGATAATGTTGGGCTATTTTCAGTTAGGAATATCCTGTAGGATGCAAATAGGATTTGTAGAGCTCATGATTGTATATGTGTAAATGGTTCTGAGGAAAAACTATACTGGCATTAGTATGTTACATTTCAAACTAAATTCTACAGAATTTATACATTGGTATCAGCATGGTAGGGACCTTCTTGGTGGCAAAGCCTGCTTGCTACCTGTTAAGGGAGGGAAAGGCTTCAGCATTTAAGCATTTTATCTTGCACTTTAGTTCTTTGCTGGGTATACACCTTTGTCCACCTTCAAACACACTTGTGCAGTTATGCACAACTGTTTCTTGGCAAGATATGAAATCTGTTTGCATATGGCGGAGGGGAGAGGCTGACAATGCACAAGAGTTTGATATATACAACATTAATCTCAATGAAACTGAATAGATTGTTGGTGGCTGCAGTGTTTAAATGCAGAGAGAATTTCCGTTTACCCAGATGCATAGAATACACTGTATATGGCTAAAATAATGGCTTACTACATGAGAGATTTGCAGATATCCATCCATTTTCACTCTAGTAGTAAACTGTCAGTGGCTTAATAGAACTAGAAAAATAATCATAGGAACCCTCCATTTAAGTTAAAATAGAGTCCAGTATGAAAAGCTGAAGCTTACGGTTAGTGGGCTGCGACTCATTGTCTTTAAAGTCTCACATCTCCAAACTACTCACTTTTATGTTAAAGCACTGAAACATATTTATCCAAGTACTTCACTAAGAGATACTGCGCATATAAAAATGGATTTTTGAGCCAATGGATAAGTTGAAAACTTCGCAGCATAGTACAACGCATAATACTATATACTGATTAAAGGAATCCAAGCACCAATGTTTCTTTTCCCTCTGTATGTACTTGTAAATATTGTTGCAGCTGAACTTGGCACGATATGTTAGATCTACATATGTACATTTTCTTTCTAATTTCATAGCTTTGGTTATGTCTTCATAAGTTTTTGAACAGTTGCAATAAACACTCCTCCTTCTGTTTACACTCCTCCTTCTGTTTAAACTACATAGATGTACAGTAATATTTAATTCTATAATCCAGTCTGGAAACTGTATCATTATTCAGAAATAGCTTGGTTATTTTTAATGTAGCTTTACTACCATAAATATTTCTAAACATTCTCTGTCAAGTAAAACAGTGTTCCAAAGATAGGTTTTTATTAAACCTCCTTTAATATCCTACTCTAAAATGTTCTTACTCTTCCCATGGTACAATCCCTAACATTTAATCGGAAGTAAATCTCTCTTCTGAATAAACCAGATTAGGATTTGCATATTAATCTTCTTGGATTGGGATTTTACAATGGCAGATGACAACTGTACTGTAAGGGCTAATTTGGCCTCCAGGGAAACCAGTAGTTAGAGCATAAAATAGTTTTCTGGTCTAGATGAACAGTTGGGGATGAAAGGCAGAATTTTATGTGCTTGGTGGTTGTTGTTTTTTAAAAAAAACCTCAATTTTAATTTAAAGTATATACTGGTTCTTAGTCTGAAATGTGTCCCATTAAAGGTCAAGACAGATTTAATAAAAGTTGAAGCGTATCTATCTAATACCTTGAAGATCAGATACTCAGTAGCGTGCAGTCTGTAGAAGGTTGATATTTCAAAGCAATGAGTGTAATCCTGGTTTATTCAGAAATGTCAACAGCTATATACTGAATCTGAATCACATTTAGATAAGCTGAACTCTCAATATGGAGTAAAGAAAATAATCCTTTTCCATGCTTCGCTACACTGAAAAATCTCTTGTCTGCACCTTTCCACTGTAGATCACAAGTCCGAGAATTGGTTTATTTTTAAAAAATGAAGAAAAATTCCATTAAATCTCTACTTCAAAGAAAACTGAGCCAGCTGAAATGTTGGGGATCATAGCTACAATGCTTCAATTGATAAAATGTTTTCATCCAGACTATTCTTCTAAATCAAATCTGGAGGCTTGAGAGTAAAAATGTTACACATATAATTACATAACATGAAGCAGTTTACATATTTTGGATTGAGCATATTTAGACTTCCAAACATTAGGAGTGCAAATTTAATGCAAACATTGCTGCTTTAACACGGAAAATATTACGGGTTTGTTTTTTAAAAAAGCCACCCTTAAATACTGCATCACTTATAACAAGTAACCTAGAACAATCTAAGCTTTCTCAACGTTTGTAAAAAATCAAAAATATGTGTAGGATCCCTGCAATTTAAAATAAGTTCATCTGATTTTGTTTGTTGATTACCTGTGTATATTATACTTCACATTCTTTATAGGGTAGTTGTTGACACTTGCATTGTCCATAACCATTAATGATGATGAAAGGTCCTTCATGAGTGGGTTCATATTCATTATAGGGTCCTTGGTCTGACATGTCTGACAAATGTAGCCGTGTTTGAGATCGTAGTTGCCTGTGGCTTTGAATCATTGAGCACTGCCTAATTTTTCTTAATGTGGGAGGGCAGCACTTCCTGGAGATGAACAATACAAAAATGAGAAAAAAGAAAGAAAATAATAAAGCCATTGTTCCTGTAATTACCTGCTGGGTGAAGATGGCATTGTTTGGCTCAGGCAACTGCTCTTCTGTAGTAATGGGTATGCTTGTAGTAGTTAAAACTTCTTTGTCTCCCACATGGAAATTTGAGGAACTGATTCTTTTTGTATATTCAGTTGTTGGAGCTCTGTAACTTGTAGCAATAGATGTAACAACAGTTGATAAATTCCAGCAAAGCTGAAAACCATAAACTGCATCTAGAATATCCTCTCCCTGGGTGTGGTTTGGGCTATGACAAAGTATGGAGTGCTCCCACCGACCTTGGAAGCCACTCAGCCATGTGGCTAATGCACATATTTTGGGGCTGCATTCCCAGGGATTGCTGGAGAGGCCCACTGTAGTAAGGGTTGTAAGTGAATATAAAACCTTGGACTCCAGAGTGGTTAGCTTGTTGTTATCCATTAGGAGTACTTTAAGATTAGACATTATTTCAAAAACTGTCATATCAATGGCTTTGATCTCATTTCCAGACAAATCTAGCTTCTCTAAAGTGCCCCAGGTCCATTCCATCCCGCATGTCAAGTTGCTAATTTTATTCCCCTGCAAGAAGAGCATGTGCAGATTGCTTAACCGTAGGAAATGAGCAAAGTTAATCTTTGTCAGCTGGTTGTGCTCTAGGTGAAGTTCCCTCAGTCTGATTAATCCTGCAAATCCATTGCGTGCCAAACTTCGCAAACGATTTGTGCTCAAATCCAAAAAATCCAAACTACGGCAGTCTGAAAATAGACGGACTGGGATAGTCCTCAGGGAATTGGAACGTAAACTCAAGGTTTGCAGTTTGCGAAGGCCATAGAACAACTCAGGATGCAAAGCAGACAATTGATTGAAAGAGAGGTCCAAATGTTGCAGGTTAAGTAGTTGGCTAAAAGTTGTGTTTGGTAAATAAGAGATTTTATTTGAACTTAAAATTAATTCCTTGAGTTTATACAGTCCTTGAAAACCATCTTCTCTTACTGTATCAATTTGATTATGGTCTAAATGAAGCCATGTAAGTTGACTGAAGCTTGCAAACTGATCCCCTTCAAGTTCCATAATAAAATTGTGCCTCAATGACAAACCTAGACAGCCCTTGTCAGTGGTGTTTGGCACTGAGTGAAACCCCTGAGAGTCACAGTAAAAGAGCAGCTTCTCGCAACGGCATTTTGGCGGACAAGCCATGCCCAAGGCAGGCAGCATTTTAAAAACAATACTCATTGCATATACTGCTGCCAGCATAGGAGCCCCTAATGGCCACTTGAAATGTGAGCCTGCAGAATATAATTCAGGGAAACAACAAAATAGGATATTTTTATCAGATGTATGGTTCCAACAAAAAAAAGAGAAAGCATGCTGCAGATAATTACATGCATTAAAATGCTTCAGGTCTTAGCATATAAAACAAATCCTTAGTATAAGCATCTGTTTAAATTATTGATATTACTGATAAGGCAACTGGAAAGTGCCTTTTAAAATCTTTTGTTACCTAAATGTGCATTTCTAAAGTAAGGTGACTACACATACTGCAACAAACAAATACATAAACTTACCCATTCTTTTGAGTACGTCGGAGGTTGCATTCAGTCGCAGTTTGAGACTCAACACAGTGAGTCCATGAAAAGCTCTAACATTGACAGCCTTTGAATAATTTACTTTCTTCTACTATCCTCATCAGAGTTCTTAAAAATGACTTGATATTTCCTTTTCTCATATTCCTTTTGAATTAATTTCCTTGATTTCCAATGGCAGGTCTGTTAATCCCTGAATCAGTGCAGAATTGTTTCTCCCTTTTTATACTGATGTTTAACTGAAAATGCTTTCCACAGCTATGGCTTTTTTGTCTTAACTTGTTGATGGCAGAAGGGTGGCTTATTGCTGAGAGAAGCTTCTGTAGTCGCTTGAATGCATTTGCTGAAAAGCTTTCCGGGATACGGTACAGGAATGCATTTGCTTAAGCGCTGCAACGACACAACTGTATATAGGCTGACGTCATCCTGTGACGTTCCTTTTTGTTTGGGTTTTCCAGAAGCTTTGCACTGTGGTGTATAACTGCAAATTGTGAGATTAGACTACCACTAAGAGGAAAAACTAATTGTAGGCATTCTTTATCTGGTATCCACGGGATAGGAATGACTTTACATGAGTCTCTATTGCATATTACATGTTTATTACTATAGCCTTGAGCTATATAACTGAATCTGTGAAGTATAGCTACAGCTCCTGTTTTTGCGGCATGGTGGTCCTGCTGACATTCTTCTGCCTAAAAGGTGTAGGGCGAGCGGGAGTAGGGAGCTCATTAACAAAAAGTTGCATAGGATTTGCTCATCCAGAGTTGTCTATCTTGCCATATAATGAGATCTAGTTTAAAAGGAAGAAAATATTGTTAGCGCTGGGAAGACAGTGTTTTAGTAATCACAAGAAAGTCACTCAAATGCAATATATTTAAATTATTTTCTACTTCAAAACTTTTTAACATGTCACTTGACACTCCAGTGGTTCTACTCCTGAGTAGTTCAAATATTTGAGAATAAGCAAACTGAGGTTCTATTCCAATAGAACAAACTGTGGGTGTGATAATGAGAACTAGAAGAAGCAAGACTGGATGAAAAATAGTTCACAAGAAATCTTGAAATAGATGGTGTGGATATTTACAGGCTTTCTCTTCTTGATCAATTTTAAGCCTTCTCTATAGAAAAATAAACATTACTTTTCCCCCTACTTAGCCAAGGCAAATGTTAATTGCGTTAATTGAAGCAAGAAGCTTCTGGCTTTTATTTTTATTTTCTTAAATTGGTCTGAAGAGTTAGTTGGAGAAATTCTTATTTAAGCTGTATAACGAATTATATCAGCTGTTGGGGAGAAGGGTTCAGTTCAAGTACTGGAGTAATCTAGTTTTAAAAAGTTAAATCCTGTTCAGTCATTAGGAAGTTGTGGGACTCTCCCTCCCTGTGCTTGCCCTATGTGTTTGGCCTGTACCGAAGTCCTAATTTCAAATCCAATTATTTAATGTGTCTCAAACAGAAATAGGCTATGGCAACAAGGATAAATACTGGCTTGATATAACCTAGTGCTATCTTGGGTATTTTGAGGCTTGTGCTATCGTTAAATGATATAATCTGCAACTTTAACCTATAACAGTTGCTAAGTGAAAATTGGTCAGTCGTTGTGCTCACCAGAGGGCAGCACTACATTCACTGTGTTAAGAATAATTTCAAAGCCTGCTTAAAATACCAGCCATGCCCTGTCACAGTTATTTCCCCTTTTATATGCCTGTGACAGATCTGTAACCCCACCCTGCAAAGGATTCAGATAGATTGCCACCTCTTGCTGAGGTGAGCATTCCAGACTGGCAGTCTGCTTGGGAAATTTCTAAGTCCTGATGCCAAGGACCCCTCTCTTCAGTCCAACTATAGAAATATTAAGTGGTAAGGCAGTTTGGTCTTTATTCTCCCAAAGCCCAGGGGACACAGAACTTCACAAACATTGTGAAGTTTCCCGAGAATGCAGCGAGTAGCTTGACCACAATGCATGTGGGGAGGGAAATAGTGAGAAACTCCAGAGCATTCCCTTCTAAAACTAATGAAGCCAAATGTCAAAATATAAAGAATTTTGTTTGGGGAAGAAGGGGGCAAATGGAAGGCAACAATTGCGCTCAGACCTCTGGGTTAAATATTAAAGTTCTGTAGCTTAGCTAGTTGCATGTTACTTGCCAGAGCAGAGGCTTGCGTTTTAGAACCTGTACAGAGTTTCTTTGAGGTTCTGAGAGAGAGTATTTTTGGTCACCACTGACTAGATGGTTTCAAGAGCCAAAATACTGAAGTGATGCTTCATCTGTTGATGAGAACTTGAGACCATTTAAACCTGGTCTCGTAAGAGACTGGCAGTTTTCCAATGGTGAGAGCAGCTACATTTCTTTAGGTGGATCAGGCAGCAAATTAGACATTTATTTAGAGGCAGCTTCCACCTCTGTAACAATCTGGAGTTAACCTTTATAAAAGAGCTAGCCTGTTCCAAATAGTTTGCCATTGTGAAAAAGGAATTAACATGAGGATATGTGTTAAGAGACAAAACTCAGGATATATTCAGTGTTTACATTCAAGCTGGGACTTTTGGGTGACACCAGAATAAAGGGATTAATCACAACCCCCAATACTCCCATCTCAGAGGCGCACATCCAGTAAATTCCAAATAACAGGACAAGAAAGTGCATGAAGACCTTCCACTTCAAGTCTGGCTACCTTTTGATTATTTTTGATGAGGCTAAATTGAAGGGGAAATTAATAAATAAAAAATTAATGGCTTCTCTCCCCCAACCCTTGTCAGAATACAGTTATGTTGTAATGCACAGGGAATTTGGCAATGGTACTGAATTCTCCCTACTGGTTTATAGTAGGGAAATGCTACTTTATAGTAGTAGATCAGGCAGAAAGATGGCTGCCTTTGGTTAAGCTGCTTAGAACCCCAAAGAACTTGTGGAAGATAAGTAGAAATAACAGGTGCAGCAGCCTGAGAAAGCATCATGTCAAGGGGAGCCCAAGAGGAAAGCTGGAAGAGGAAATAGTCTAGAGCAGCCTTTCCCAACCAGTGTGCCTCCAGATGTTGTTGGACCACAACTCCCATCTTTCGTGACCATTGGCAATGCTGGCTGAGGCTGATGGGAGTTGTGGTCCAACAACATCTGGAGGCACACTGGTTGAAAAAGTCTGGTCTAGAGAATAAGAAGGAAAGGGATGAGAGAGGAAAAGAAAGCTGGAGGAGAGAATACTGAGTGAGTGTTGCATACGATTGGGGCCTGCAGGGGAGGAGGTTTTAAATCATCACTGGTGTCAGATGAACATTAAAAACTACCACCAAAGATTAAAAACGATTAAAAATACAATAAAAACAAAGGTCAACTGTTGGAAAAGCATCTTAATTACCTGCATAAGAACATTTTTCAGTAGGTGCTGAAAAGTTAAAACAGAAGGCACCTGCTGAATCTCTGTTGGCAGAGCATTCCAGAGAACTGGGCTGATGACACGGAAGGCTCGATTTTGTGTCAATGTTAAATGAGCCTCGACAACTCGGGAGACAATCAAAGCCGCTCTTGCACATGATCCCAGTGATTGACCTGAGATATAAATGTTCTGGCGACCTCTAAGGTACCCTGGGCCTAAGTCGTTCAGGCTTTGTAAATTAATACAAGGACCTTGAACCTGGCTCAATAGCAGATAGGCAATCGGTGCAGATGTGTTAAAAGTGGTGTCACATTTGTCGGCCATGTGCTCCCATCAGCAATCTCGCTGTTGCATTTTGCACCAGCTGGAGCTTCCAAACCAGGGCCAAGGGCAGTGCCACATAGAGCACATTGCAGCAATCCAGCCTCAGGGTTAGCAAGACGTGGACTACACAGGTCAGGCTATCGCTGTCCAGGAACAGCTGTAGCTGACAAACCAGACAAAGCTAGTAGAAGGCTTTCCTAACCACAGAGAATACTTGGACCTCTGGTGACAAAGATGAATCCAGAAGTACCCCTAGGCATCAGAGGGAACCTGACCCCATCCAGAACTATCCCCCAGTCATGGGAACCACCTACCCAAAGAGCCTCCGTCTTCCCAGGATTCGAGCACAGTTGATTGGCCCTCATCCAGTCCGCTACAGCATTCAGACGCCGATCCAGAGCGTTCACAGCCTCTGATTCAGATATTAGGGAGAAATAGAGCTGAGTGTCATCAGCATACCTCTGACACCTTGCTCCAAAACGCCTAATGACCAGTCCCCATTGCTTCATATAGATGTTGAATAGCAATGGGGAGAGACTAGTACCCTGTGGAACCCCCTATCACAAATGCCAGGGGGATGAGGAACACTCACCCAGTGTTACTCTCTGAATGAGACCCTGAAGGTATGAGCGGGACCACTGTAACACAGTACCTCCAGGACCCATCCCACTCAGTAAATCCAGGAGGATGCCATTGTTAATGGTATCAACTGCCACTGAGAGATTGAGCAGAAGTGACAGGTTTGTACTCCCCCATCTCTTGCGTGATAAAGGTAATCTATCAGGGCGACCAAGGCTGATTCTGTTCCAAAACCAGGTTTGAATCCAGATTGTGATGGATCTAGATAATCAGTCTTATCCAGGAATACCTGCAATTGCTGTATAACCATCTTCTCCATCACCTTTGCCAAGAAAGGGGTGTTGGTGACCGATCTATAGTTGTTATGTTCCATTGGGTCCAGTGTAGGCTTTTTAAGAAGTGGATGGACCACCGCCTCTTTAAGGGCAGTGGGGATCACACCATCATGCAAAGATATATTTAGTACATCTGTGACCCATTCAGTCACCCCAGCTAGCTTTAATCAGCCAGGATGGACAAAGATCTAATGAGCAGGTGGTTGGGCGCATCACTGCAAGCATCTTGTCCACATCATCAGCCTGCATAAACTGGAATTGATCCCACAGCATTGGGCTCAGCGTTGGACGCCTCAGCTGGCACGGCCGCAATGGTAGTGTCTAAATCACTGTAGACCCGAGCAACTTTGTCCTTGAAGTGTTTAGTTACAGCTGGATACCGTGTGTTCCAGAGTTAATAAAATGTTTTTGTTTATCTAATTTTCTAGGCTGGACGCAGAGAAAGAAGTGATGCTCTAAACTCTGCAATAGACAAAATGACAAAGAAGACAAGGGATTTGCGTAGACAGGTATAGTATTAAATATGTATAAAATGCTCACGCGAACTGTTGCACTACATAACATTCCATTAATCGTGTTAACCTGATTCTTAGTCTTCACCGTTCTGTTCATTGCAAAAGAAAACTAAAAAAATTAATTCAATTTGAACTTGAGTGAGCTGACTTTGGCAGTAGGGAGTAGCAGTGTCTTCATAGCAGCCTCTTAGGTGCAGTTGTGTTTAAGCTTTGCTGGAAGCAAGGCATGAGGAACTCTTCCTCCTCCTCTTCTCCCCAGCAGAAGGCGGCAAACTGAACCAAGCCCCACTGCCTACAAGGATGGCCTTCATGGAATGAACTCTCCTCTCATTATGAACAGAGAGTATTAAAGTGAGCTTGTTAGTAATGCCCATTTTTGCATCTCTGTTCGTTGGCCATGAGAGCCCATGTGGTGTAGTGGTTAAGGTGTTGGACTAGGACCTAGGAAACCAGGGCTCAAATCCCCACACAGCCATGAAGCTGACTGGGTGACCTTGGGCCAGTCACTGCCTCTCAGCCTCAGAGGAAGGCAATGGTAAACCACCTCTGAAAACTGCTTACCATGAAAACCCTATTTGTAGGGTTGCCATAAGTTGGGATTGACTTGAAGGCAGTCCAACAGGTCCTTGGCCACATGGAAAGTTGAAACTGCTTTTGTACTGATCTAACGTGTGTTTAGTAGAAGGATCATAGGCAAAGTGAACTATGCATTAATGCAGAGTTAGAAAAGGACAGTTTACATTTAAGGCCAACAATGTTTTGATCTCTATTCTCAGCTCCGCAAAGCAGTAATGGACCATGTTTCAGATTCCTTTCTGGAAACAAACGTGCCACTTCTAGTTTTGATTGAAGCTGCCAAGAACGGAAATGAGAAAGAAGTTAAGGAATATGCACAGGTTTTCCGTGAACATGCCAACAAGCTGATTGAGGTAGTGTGAAAATTTTAAATTTAAATTGATGCTTTAATTATGCACTATATGAAGTATTTATCCTCAGCCTCCTGCCAGCCAGTTTCATTGAGTGACCTCAAGTTCTGGTATGCTGACAGGGGAATCTCTATCCTTGCTTGACTTTTGGAAGAAAAAAAACCAAATCAGGAATGTAAAATTACATTGTATGTGTCTGGGAACTTACTTGGTTAGCCTTATAATACTCGATTTCTGAAAATCTGGGTTTACTTACAGTTGAGTTTTTGGAAACATGTTAAATAGACAGTTTTTCCTGGTTCATAGTACTACGTGTATTAAAAGATTTTGATGTTTTTATTAACAAAGTTGTGGAGAGAAGTTTGGAAAAATGACAGCATAAGTGCTGTCAGTTGGCTAGTGCCAGTTCATACAAGATTCCAAGCTTTGGTAGATTTGGACAAAAACAATTATATTAAAAATATTTGTTCTGTTTCATAACTATTGGTTTCATAACTAAGGAAAAAAGTATTTTTATTATTGAAGAATGGGACATAAAAGCCAGAATTTCACAGATCTCATTTCTGCATTTTGTTAACAGTAAAGCAAGATTTCAGGTAGCATGCCACATGCTGCTATTAACAGAAATGTAAAGCGACTCTATACTAATATGAAATTCAGTGTTATACAGAGAAGCTATGATTTTAAAGATAAACATTTGTCACACTCGAGAAGGTTAACACATGCATATTTATCATTCATTGTAGTATTAAGTGATGGTTTGTGCTTGTAAATGAACTGATCACCATAGACAAAGACACCAACATCAGTTTTCACAATGCTTTTAGGTGGAGATGGTTAACACATGGTTGGGATGTGAAGTGTAACTGAACAACAAGCACTAAACAAGTCCATCATAGAAGAATAGCAACAGATCAGCACACAACTTCCTGTAAATGCTGAATAGTATTTCTGAGGAGTTACGAAGTAAAAATATCTGTAGAAATAATTGTTGGTAAACATCAAATTATTGCAAAATCTGTTCAACACTACTTATGATTCTCAGTTAATTAAAAATAATATATCACCCATGCGAGCATACATCTCTATGTTATCTATTTACCTTGCTTATCTACCTTGGCTTGGCTGCCAAGGTAGGACTTTTTAAAAAGAAAACAAGAGGCCCAAGCCTTGAAAAACAATGTGTAATTAATCTAAAACTCTTTTTAAAAATCACTTTTTTCTTCTGCAAATACAAAAGAGGAAGGCCGTAAGAACAGCAGTCAAGAACAACATATTTCCAGCAATTCCTACATAGCAATTCACATCCAAGATAGTTACACATCCTTAGTGACTCACTATTTTAAAACATAGATTTCCAGAATTGCACTCATGAAGCAGGTGAGCCATATGTATTAGTATGCCTCGATGATATACTATGAATGTGTACCAGATTTCTACAAATACTACTTTAATTAAACCTTTTTGCAGCCTAGTTTGATTTGTTAATTTTTCAGCTAGGGCTACCCTTCACACCCAATTGAATCATCTAACAAGAGACGAACTTGAGGCAAGCTTCCAATTTTTTGCAATATCCTGCCTAGTAGCTGTCAGTAAGAATTCTATTAACTCCTTTTGTGCTAATTTCCTCTGGGTGCCTCAAAGACAGTCAAAAGTCCCAAAACCAGACATAATAGCACAAATAGCTTGGAATGACAACAAACAAAAATGAGATGCTAAACCACTACATATGAAGAAGGGCCCTTTTTTATTTACATCCCCTCCAGCATAAGGTTTTCGTGGTTGTATTAATATGACAGAATTGTTGTGTGCTATCTAAATATAACTTTGAGTAGTCTTTCTCTAATTAGGGCTGAGAGAGACTTCATTGATTTCCTCCCTCACAGGGCATTCTGTTGCCCTTCATTGATTTGTTATGCCTATGTCAGTTTCCCAGACACCTTTCAGGCTCATGGTAGAGGAGAAATTCAGTTCAGAACAATTACAATACATATTATAGAGAGGGGCACCTTTAATTCAATAGCTGATGCTTTACATAGTCTTGAAATTAACAACATAGACTGGTCATCTATCAGCTACTATGTGGTTTAATTTTTTACATAACACTAAGTCTTGCAAGCATCAGCATGATGGCTTGGGGGCAACAGTGAGCGCATAAATAATACTTCACAGTTCACTTTTATAATTGATTGGGAGAAACATGGCTTAAACAGTACTCAAAGTACTGAAGGCTGAAACTTCAATCCAAAAGAGTGTTGATTAGAGGTAGCCAAGATGTTGCCTTCCAGATGCTTTGGGCTACAATCGCTGGTTGGAGCTAACAGCAGTTGTAGTCCAACAATATCTGGGGGGCCCATGTTGCCTGTTGTGATATAGACCCATAAAAATATAAAAACAGCCTGCTGGATCAGGCCAGTGGCCCATCTAGTCCACAGTGGCCAACCAGTTGCCTGTGGTAAACGAAGTGCAAAGAGCACTCTCCCCTCCTGCGGTTTCCAGCAACTGGTATTTGGAAGCATACTGCCTCTGCCTATGGAGGCCAAGCATACTTAAGTATGGAAATATGGTGAAAGATGCCTGAAAGTAGCAAGAAGTCTTTATGAAAGCATAGATAAAGGTACATATATGTATGGGAGCATGGTGAAAGATGCCTGAAAGTAGTGAGAAGCCTTTATACTTGTGGTTCTGGCTCTGCCTGGCTTCAAGTCTTGGCAGCAAAAACATTGAACAAAAAAGCAGAGCCCTTCCTGACTTTACTTCCATGATAGTAAAGAGTGTCTGCTTCCTGGAGAAAATACATTAAAATGCTTTTAATTGCTTCTCTCCTTATTGATGCAGAATGTTTACAGGCACAATAAATCTTTAAGAGAAATCACCTGGTTTACTGACCAGAGCTGAGACTTCCTTTGGCTAGCTGCTGCTTAAAGGAGGCAAAATTTGGCTGCTCTTAGTGGGGTGGAACACATTGTTCTTGTCTCTTTGTACTAATTTTTACATACTTCTGTGTACAAATATAGGCTTTTAATAACCAGCTGTCATTCACCTGTTAGCTAACAACTACAAACCATTTTAGAGTCCCTCCTCTGAGAACAAGTTCCAAAATACAGAACATTTTCACTGAAAAATAACATAGGTGTGTGTGTCCTTCTATTACCCTCCCAGAAAGCAAGTGAAAGGACTTCTCTCTAGAGAGCAGTGCAAGGGTCCAAGCGAATCTCTAGAAACAGGCAGTTGTCTTTTCTGCACCAATTGGCAGCAATGTATTCTGTTCTATATGAATCTTTGATGCACATAAACTACTTGCACATGAATGGAGGATGTTCCCACACCAGACTACGCTTTTTGAGAGGCCAAATGGTTAAGTGAAACTAGGCAAGGCTTCTCAGTGCACCTATGTTCTATTTAGAATAGCCAAATGGTTTATTCATGGAGCTAAAGCTATGACAATGCCAAATAAAGAAAGATTAATGATGCTGTTATCAAAAGTGATCAATTTCATTAAATGTCTTTTCCTCGTGTATATGAAAGAGAATAATAAAACCATTAGACCATACATTTAGAGGCTACCACTGCTTGTAATAAATGTCAATATTAAGCATTAATGCTCCTAACTCAAAAATATTTATCTTTAAAACTCAGAATGGTTATTGCCAGTTGTAAAAGGCATGTGAACTGCAACAGTTGTGAAGAACAACTGGACACAACTGACCTACAAGGTTGCTTTTGATTGCAGAAGCAAAGATTTACAAACTAAAATACCTTTCTCTTCTGTGCATAGGTTGCTAACTTGGCCTGTTCTATCTCAAATAATGAAGAAGGTGTGAAATTAGTTCACATGTCGGCAAGCCAGCTTGAAGCCCTCTGTCCTCAGGTAAATTATGAGCTGATCCATAAATTCTGTGTTCCAGGTCTCTATATGAAATGTGGGGAACATAAATATCTTTTTAGTCTATGTGATATTTTACCAGCTAAGATCAACGCTGTAGGATAGGTGGTTTGTCAGATAAGAATATAAAAGTTGTTGTAGTCTTAATATAAAACATAAGGCTGAGGTCACTTAAAGCTATCAGTATAGCTATTCAAGATGGGTTGTTGTATCAGTAGTAAATAATATATTTCCTCAGTCATCTGTTTCCTCTATTGAGAACAAGGGGCAATGTAACTTTGCCTGACACTATTCTGCTGTTTAGACATTGGAAGGCCAACTAATTCAGGTTGTTCTTGTTAAAGGCAGATGAATATGCAGAGTATGTACCAATTCCAAACATATATTTAGATTAAAAATGGAAGGAAAAAATCAGGCTAGCTTGCTTTTATTCTCTCCATACTGGGAGCTGTTGTAGCTGAGCTACAAATCAGGAAGTCCTCAGTTTGAATCTTGCCATGAATTATAACTCTCTAGGAAGCCTTAAACAAAGCATTCCTAGATTCAGCTCTCACTCCGCAAATCGCATTAGTGACTTGTCAGTTTCACTGTATGTCCTTCATTTTTGTACATGAAAATCTGAAAATTGGTAAATACAGTTAGGGTGTGTAAAACAAGTTTTCCCCTTGTGTTACAGGTAATAAATGCAGCATTGGCATTGGCTGCCAAGCCACAAAGCAAACTAGCTCAAGAAAACATGGAGCTGTTTAAAGAACAGTGGGAAAAGCAAGTCCGTGTGCTTACAGATGCTGTGGATGACATCACTTCAATTGATGACTTCCTGGCAGTGTCAGGTAACCAGCTACAGTTTGCTAAGATTTCCTTTATATTTAGCTTTAAAGTTTATCCTACTACAGTGGCACTGAAATATCTTTTGGAATTCTGCGAATAGTCTGCTGCAGCAGAAGAAGGTAGTATAGGCATAGCCTGCTTAACGCTGCCTCGCTATAATGTACATGCTCCATACGTCCCCCATACTACCCCTCTTGACGTTCGCTCGCTTCACAATAACATATACTTTATTGGCATGACGCTGCTGCCATCTAGTGGTGATTGAGTGCACTACAATTGAAGACAATTGCTTCACTTAACGTTTATTTTAGCTGTAAGTATACTCTCTGGTCCCATTGTGAACGTTAAAGCGGGGTATGTCTGTATTGCAGCAACTGCCATAGATAAATGTTACTGTGAACTTGTGTAAGCAAGAGACTATTAGTTGCATGAAGTAAATAAAAGTGAAGATATCAATATAAATATAGAAGAGGTCTAGATACACTCTCATCAGTCCAGTTGGGGGATCTCTTCTTACAAGATGAGATTAAAAAATGAAGGAATGCTTTCCAGTAAGATGATCCAGTCAACTGAAGTCAATGAACCTACTGATAGAAATTCTATAGAAATAGAAACCTATAGAAATTTGCAGGGCAACCATGGCTGTAAAAGGCTTTAGCTCAGAACCGATTTAGTCACACAACCATCATACTTTTTTGGTTCCCAACGTTGAAATGTAGGGACAACCTATTTTGTAACGCCAGCAGAGCACTACTATGATCATATACATTTTTCCATTTCATGTTGTACCTGGAACAGTACTCCCTTAACTGTTCTCCTGTCAATATTTGCAACTGTTGTAGGAATTGCTCTTTGCATTATGCATCCACAGTACAATAAGGTGACAGTCATTATGGTTCATTGCTATTGAATAATAAACATTTTGTACAAAACAAATTGTAAATTCTTGTAGATTGCTAGGAAACGAAGTCTACTATTTGGCTTACCTGCTAACATAAATGCTTGGATAAATAGAAGATACAGCTTGTGCCAAACTTGAATTTGCATGTTATTTCCTTTCAGGCAGCATTTTGAATACTTTATTACAGAGCTTGCAGCTAGGGTTTTTAAAATCTTTTTATAAAATGTCTGGCTACTTCAGGCATTTCAAAAATAAGAAACACCAGTCAATGACTGTTAGTGTTCCGAAATGTTCCGTAGTGTGCAGAATCCTAAGCCTTTCCTGTGGATCCAACAGACTTTGGTTGGGTCACCATAGACTCTGGGCCTGTCACTTTGTCCACTTCTGTGGAGTCTATAGTGGTTTGTCTAGCCCTACCAGTCGTCCTGCAATGGCCCAAAAATGGTGCTTCACGAAGATTTTAATGCTGTTAAAGACTGTTCTTTGCTGAGAATATTTTGAACAGCATTCTCTTCCGTTTATTCCCAGTTAATGATAGATGACAGTATATGGGAAGCCTTATGTATTACTGTGCGTGCCCTGAGTTTAGGAAAGTGCCACCGTTTTCTAGGGATGGCCAAGGAGCTCTGAGCTAATTACACCCACCCTTTAATTACAACGTAGAACGGATTAAGAGTGACAGCTTTTTACGGCTGCTTTGTGCTAGTTTTTCTCTGTAGGAATTTGTCTGCTAGGGACAACCATGTGTGTTCTCACCGTGATAAGCAATATGAAAGTTCTGGCACTCTAATCCTTGTATGCACAGCAACAAATATACCATCCTTCAAATTATGGCATACTGGTTTTTTGTAGCAAAGAAAAGTTTGGTGGCTGGTAGCTAGAGAGAGTCTCTCCCGAGGTGGCTCCTTCCCATTAAAATGCCCTACCCAAGAAGGCCCACCTAGGGTTCTTATTGCTAACATTTAGGTACCAAGCAAAAATGTTTCTGTTTTCTCAGGCTTGTAAGAACTAATGTAAGCATTCTGTAACTTAATTGCTGCATTAATTTATGTGCTTTATTAGTAGTAGTATTTTAATTTTTTTTTGTTTCTTACTACTCTTAGCAGCCCTGGGAAAATAATTTGTATCCTACACCTACAACATAGATTTATGTCAATAAACAAAGAGGTATTCAAGGTTCCTAGAACAGCTCTTGCCTTCATCTGTGGGTTATGGTAGGGCTCTGCAACGTCAGGTTTGCACTGAAGCTGATGTCTGACACTAGTGACAGGCTAGGGAGTTCTTATTAACGGGTAGATTTTTTTTCTTCTGCAAACCTCCATGAGGGGAAACTTATTAAAAGTCCTGAACTTCCTCAGTCTAAATATTAGGAAATACTCAGCATATGCAGAAGCAAACGCAGAAGCCCTTATCGCTGCTGCTACTTTGGATCTCAGGCTGTTGGTGGAAGTACAAACTACAGTGCCTCGATCCTTCCATATATGGACACAGGAGCTGCTGTAGCCACTGAGGGGAGGGGTAGACAGTGACATGGTTAAAATGTATCCTCTGTGTGTTTGGAGCTATCTCCCCGGGGGGGGGCCAAGAAAAACATTGTAGGATGGGGTTTCTGGGCCACAGCTCAAAGACATAGACTGAAGCTGGAGGTGCTAGATTTCACATTGATTAGAATTTACCATCACGATATTTTTCCTCCAGGTCTCTACTAGCATAGAGGTTTTCCACAGGTAGCCTGCCATCAGATTGGAACATGACATCTAGCGTCCAAAGGCAAGAATGCACTAGAGTTAAAACCTGGGGCTCGAGCCCCTCCCACTCCAGTCTTCATTCTTGCCTCCGTCCGAGGCAGATCTGAATTTAGACAGAGCGTAGCTAAGTCTTATTTCCATTCTGTTACTCTTCTTATCTTTTTACCTCTTGATTTCTTCGGGGTTCTTCCCTGAGGCTTCACCAGCAGCGGCTGCTGCTTTTACATTTAGCAGGGACTCCGCGGCTGCGATCCTCCCCCCCCTTTTTTTTCTTTGCCGTTTGTTACTCAGCTTTCAGAACTTCCTCCAGCAGCGGCTGCTGCTCTTTCCCATTTAGCGGGGGCTCCGCGGCTGCGGTCCCCCCTCCCCCTTTTTGCCGTTTATTACTCAGCCTTCTCAGCCTCCTCCAGCAGCGGCTGCTGCTCTCTCGTGTTTGCGGGGGCTCCGCGGCTGTTAGGCTCCAACAGCAGCGGTTGCTGTTTTTTCGTTTGGGGGGGGTCCGCGGCTGCGGTCTCCCCCCTCCTTATTTCAGTCTATATTTTAGCCTCTACATAGGGAAGCTTGCGGCTGCGGCTCCATCGTAGACACCCCGCCCGTTCTGAAGCCTCTTGTAGCGCTCCCGTTTTTCCCGCCAACCCCGATATCGCGGCCGCCATTGTTATTTATTTCTGTCCTTAGGGAAGCTTGCGGCTTCGGCTCCCTCGGCGGCCGCCATTGCAATTTCTTCTATTTTTTTTACAGAAGCCCCTCAGCCCTGCTGTTCATTCAACCTGGCTTGGGCTCAATTACGCTTACTGATATCGCCCCTCTCGCCTGTTTTTTAGCACCCTCCGGTGGCATATCCTCCCAGCTGACTCCCGGCCGTTTTCAAACCCTGCTAGAGTCTTAGTGAGAGGCTCCATTATCGCGGCCGCCATTTTGTTCGTTTTTTGCCGCCTTTTTTCTTTTCTAATCACTTGGGACTTGTGTGCTCTCCTGTTAACAAACATATACTCACCTATTCAGTATTCCCCTCAGACACAGCAAGTAGCCCTGTTGTGGGACTTGTGTAGTCTCCGGTTATCAAATTTATATTCACTTAATCAGTATTCCCTTCAGATACATCAGGTAGCCCTGTTATACCACACCTTCCTCTTCGTGTGTGTGTATATTTGTAGGTGCACCTCCAGTAGCCCTGTTATACCACACTTGCCCCATTGTGTGTGCGTATATTCGTAGGTACACCTCCAGTAGCCCTGTTATACCACACCTTCCCCAGTGTGTGTGTGTATATTTGTAGGTGCACATCCAGTAGCCCTGTTATACCACACCTTCCCCATTGTGTGTGTGTATATTTGTAGGTGCACATCCAGTAGCCCTGTTATACCACACCTTCCCCATTGTGTGTGTGTATATTTGTAGGTGCACATCCAATTGACTAGTCTGTGCACCTTGGTGGTACCGCACCTTCCCCATTGAGTGCGTGTATCTAACCTTGGCCACACTGCGATTTTTTAAATAAAGCTTACCTCTCTGGCAGTGTCACTAGCGGTCTCGCACCTTCCCCATTGTGTGCGTGTACTTAGCTTGGCGCCAACCTTACCCGAGTTGTTACCTTTCTCGTACTGGGTGTACTCACTCCTGTCATACTGTTTCTAGTCTGTCCTATACTATTTCTACCTTGGCTCTGTTACCGCTCCTTCCCCATTGTGGGCGTCATTCAGAGATTGTCATGGCGGATTTGAACCCTGAGGTGACAATATCCCCTGAAGCAGGCCGTCCATCCCCACGCCAGCCAGCTAAACATAAACACGCCAAGGCAAAAGCAAAGACTAAACACCTGTCTGGTCACGGAGCGCCCAAGAGAGCACGCTACGTATCATCACTCCCAGAGAAACCTCGCCATGCAGCCGTTCCTGCACTTTTCCAGTCTCCTCCTGAGTCTTCAGAGGAAGAGTTTGAAGGATTCCCCTGTCAAGCTCCTCAAACTCCGCATGGGCAGCCTCAAATTCCTCTTCAGGAACAGGCACTACCTTCTTCCACTCCCAGTTGACCCCTGACTTCCTGCAACAACTACGAGAGCTGCTGGGGTGCCTATCCCATCCCCAGCCTACTCTACATTTGTCTTCTCAGCCCGGAACCTCACGACAGCCCAGCTCTGCGAGACAACCCGGTGACAATACTGATGCTCCACTACCCTCTCCTAACCCATATGAGGTGGTCAGGGGTAGATTGGACATAGAACAATCTCAGTCTGATGACTACATGAACGTTTTTCAGACTGACCTGGATGAATGGAGTGGGGAATCTGACCAGGAGGAAGAGATCTCCTATCGCCTGTTTGACCCGGCGGATTTCTCTCGTCTGTCACGTAGAGTCTTGGACACTCTTGGCATTCAACCAGAACTTATTCAACCGGTTGTTCCTCCTGTCAAGGGTGCCAGAGTTCTCAAGTCCCCCAGATCAGTGCAGCACTTCATTCCCGTGCCAGACCCCATTAAAAAACTGACCAGAGAAGAATGGGCCCGTCCCCTTCGTCCATGTCGTTCCTCCTCCTTAGCCAACAAGCTCTATACCCTGGACCCGGAATCCATGAACGTCCCGGGGGTGGACCAACCTATTTCCAATCTTGTATCCCGTTCTCTCCTTCCAAAGGAAGGCGAATCACTGTTCAAGGACCCCTATGAGAGGAGGCTTGACTTTGTCTTCCGTAAGATCCATGAGGCCTCCGCTCATTCCATCCGGACCTCTTCTACTGCCTCTATCTTCTCACGGGCTTCCATGATGTGGTTAGAGGATATCCTTGACGAACCCAACCCGGATCCTGCCAAACTAAGGAAAGGTATCCTCAAGATACACAAGGCTGCTGCCTTTGTGGCCGACGCCACATTAGACGCTTCCCATCACGGTGCACGCGCCCTTGCAGCCGAAATTGTAGCTCGTCGTACTCTATGGCTCCAACATTGGGACGCCGACTTGACTGCCAGAACCAACTTATCCTTAGCTCCATACTCAGGAAATATGCTCTTCGGCGAGGACGCTCTCAAAGCAGTCCTTGTCGACCCCAAGGACAATCGTAAACCTGCACTAGCTACGGCCAAAAGAGACGACCGCAGACCTGGACGACGGTTTACCCCTTACCGTTCCTTCCAACCCTTTCGGAGAGGACGACCCGGTGGACGAGGACGGGACACGAGGCCTACAAATTTCCGTTCCTTCAAGGCACCCTGGTCCAGACAACGATCACAATACAGGGGCCAATACCAGAGCAGGCAGGCATATGGCAGAGGAAAACGTCAACACAGGCAGTTCTGACTCCATCCCCATTGGAGGCAGACTCTCCTTCTTCTCCAGCATCTGGCTAAACTTGACAAACATCTCCTGGGTCAGACTTCTCTTCACCCAGGGCTACAATATAGAATTTTGGCGGACACCACCGGACAAATTTTGCATCTCCTCCGTCTCCAGGGCACGCAAAAAGATCATGCAGGACGCACTACGACATCTACTAGAGATAGCCGCTATAGAGCCTGTTCCCCCATCCGAACGGCTACAAGGCATGTACTCCGTCCTCTTTACGGTTCCCAAGCGAGACTCCTCATGGAGGGCATCTTAGACCTCAAGGGCCTCAACCGCTTCGTCAAATACCGCCACTTCAAGATGGAATCTCTGGCGTCTATTGTAGAGGCTCTACAACAAGGGGACTTTATCGCATCCATCGACCTGAAGGACGCTTACTTACACATCCCAATTTGCCCGGGTCACAGACGGTTCCTGAGATTTGCACTAGGCCACCTCCATTTTCAATACCGGGCCCTTCCATTCGGCCTCTCCTCGGCCCCCCGAGTCTTCACCAAAGTGATGGCCACCATGGTGGCGTATCTCCGCCTCCAGGGGGTCCATATTTATGCTTATCTCGACGACCTCCTCCTCCGAGCAGGCTCCCGGGACTTGGCCAACAGGCAGATCCAGTTCACCCTAGAGGCACTACACTCTCACGGCTGGCTGATCAATGCCAAAAAGAGTCATCTACAACCAACTCAGCGCCTCCAGCACTTAGGGGCAATACTGGACACATCCCTAGCCATGTCCTTTCTGTCCCCAGACCGTATTGCTTCCATCACAGCCATGGCAAACTTACTTCTACATCGCCCCACAGCAGATGTCATGTTTCTGGCCCAGTTTCTCGGGGCAATGATCTCCACCATCCACATCGTTTCGTGGGCCCGACATCATTCCAGACCTTTACAATGGGCTCTCCTACCCTTTCAAGCGGACATCTCCAAGTCCAACCATCGCGTAATTCCTCTGGGCCAATCTCTGACGCAATCATTCCGCTGGTGGGTATCCACAACTTCCCTTACCAAGGGGACACCGTTCCGGGACCCAACCAGGGTCCTAATCACCACGGATGCCAGTCTCTCCGGCTGGGGAGCCCATTGCAACTCCACCTTTGTCCAAGGCGTGTGGTCAACCCAGGAACTAAGTTACAACATCAACTGGCTGGAGCTCAGGGCTGCTCATCTCGCTCTAAGACACTTCCAGCCACTTTTCGCTCTACAACACATCCTAATTCGCACGGACAATGTTTGCGTGAAATCTCACATCAACAGACAAGGAGGCACAAGGTCCAGGGCTCTACAGGAGGAAGCAACACGACTCTTCGACTGGGCCGAGTCCCACCTCCTGTCATTACGAGCAGAACACCTCAGCGGCACGCTAAACGTTACGGCCGACTGGCTCAGCAGGCAAACGATCCATCCGGGAGAATGGAAACTTCATCCAGCTGTGTTCACCCTCCTTCAGCGGCGGTTCGGCCCCCTCTCACTGGATCTCTTCGCCTCCAGCCAAAACTGCCAACTGCCTCGTTACTTCTCAAGGTACCTAGAGACAACGGCGGAAGCAGTGGATGCGCTGACGACACCATGGCCACACGGGCTCCTGTATGCCTTCCCGCCTATATCACTCCTAGGCAGGACATTGACAAAACTCCGACTGGAACGGACACGGATTTTACTCATAGCACCCTACTGGCCTCGCAGACCCTGGTTTTCGGACCTCCTCTCGATGTCAATGGCGGCTCCCTGGACTCTTCCAATCAGGCCGGATCTTCTCTCCCAAGGACCAGTTTGGCATCCGGACCCGAACTGGCTGAGACTGACAGCCTGGCTTTTGAGCGGACACAGTTGATCTCTGCTGGTCTGTCTCAAGGGGTCATAAACACTATTTTAGCATCTCGGCGTCCGTCAACTACTCGAATCTATCAGAGTACTTGGCGTACTTTTTCCAGCTGGTGCACTTCTAAAGGTTTTTCAGCACCCCAAGCCACTGTACAGCACGTTCTACAGTTCCTATACAGAGGCATGACATTGGGACTCAGACCGAACACCCTGCGTAGACAGGCCTCCACCATCTCCTCAATTCTGTCTGTTTCTTCATCGGCAGCACCCCTAGGCACTCACCCGCTCATCAAACGCTTCTTAAGAGGAGCTCCCCACCTCTCTCCAGCGGTACGTCACCACTTTCCATCCTGGAACCTCTCCAAAGTTTTGCAGGCCTTACAGCGACCTCCACTTGAGCCTCTTGCCTCGGTGCCTCTAAGACTGTTGTCTTTTAAAGTCCTTTTCCTCGTGGCTATCACTTCAGCGAGGCGGATTTCGGAGTTACAGGCCTTGTCATCGGCCCGTCATCTCTGCGTATTCCATAAGGACTCTGTAGTCCTGAGGCTGGATCCATCGTTCTGTCCTAAGCTCAACTCAGTCTTCCACAGTAGCCAGGACATTGTACTTCCATCCTTTTGTCCAAAGCCGGTCCATCCCCTCGAAAAGGCCTGGCATTCGCTGGATGTTAGGAGAGCGCTCAAAGTTTACCTCTCTCGCGCCCAGGATATTAGACAGACAGACGCATTATTTGTATCCTTTCATCCGAGATCTTTGGGAAAAAAGGTGTCCAAATCCACTTTGTCCTGTTGGCTTCGAGCCTGTATTTCTATTGCATATCAGTCACTTAATTTGCCAGTGCTGTCTAACATCACGGCCCATTCGACCAGGTCTGCCGCCACTACGGCGGCTTTCCTAACTAATGCTCCTCTTATAGACATATGCAGAGCGGCGGTATGGGCTACCCCTAACTCCTTTGTGAAGCATTATAAGATTGATCGCTATGCTTCAGCTGACGCCTCTTTCGGGAGACGTGTCCTGCAACACGTTATTTCTGATTTGTAACTTCCTAGGAATCCCTCCCTATTAGGGGGCTACGTTGGTACATCCCAATCTGATGGCAGGCTACCTGTGGAAAATGGTCCCTTGGACCCACCTGAAGGGTGATTTTCACAGGTACGCCTGCCATCACGTCCCTCCCTTGTGGGGGATTTCTGGGGAAATTCGTTCAGTATTTCGTATATAGTTCAATCTATGTGCTTCGTGCTCTGTCTGATTTTCTTTAGTTAAAACCTGTTCTTATGTTGCAAGTTCTATGATATTTGTTATGTATATTTTCTTTGCTGCTGGGGCTTTTGCCCTTTGGTTACTTTCAGATTACCACTTCGGACTCGTCATCATGAAGACTGGAGTGGGAGGGGCTCGAGCCCCAGGTTTTAACTCTAGTGCATTCTTGCCTTCGGACGCTAGATGGCAGTACTACCCAATCTGATGGCAGGCGTACCTGTGAAAATCACCCTTCAGGTGGGTCCAAGGGACCATTCTACAAACTTAGCCTGGCAGTGTAATGCTCACAGACTACACCCAGCCCACCATCAGGCCAGTAGGCTGGAGCCTGGTACTGCACGTGGCCAGAGCCTTGACTAGATTCAGGCTGTGGATTTTATACTGTGCTGAGAACCCGTGTTAACTGTTTTGCATCCTCAACTTCTTGTTTTTACTTCCTATGTTTTACTCATTTGCTCTTTGCTCCGTAACCTTTGTTACATAGCTAATAGCTACATAAAGTTGCTCTCCAAAAACACCGTTTGGAAGGCAGTGATAATCTCAAACAAGTGGTTTGCAAAGGCTATTGTGATGTTCTGGCTGCTACTTTGTACATTTCTGATTTTCATTAGACTATTTCAAAATGACTTCATATCAAGAATAGGGACATGTGTGGGAATTTGGCATAAGGGGTGAATGTCAGAATGAAGGAGAAAATATTTCTTGTGATACAGGCCTCATTTTCCCATAAAGCAGCATAACACTTCAGTGCTAATACTTAATACTTTCGATGCCAGATAGAAATATCTGGAAAATTGAGGACCGTGAAGTGTGAAATTGTCAGAGCTGCCTGAGGAACATGGACAGTTTTTTGCCAATAAGAGTTTGAGCATCGTCACCTTTTTTGGACTTTAAAAAGATCTTCTGGTTCCTGAACAAGTAAATGCAGCAAGATGACAAGCATCCTTTTCCGATCATATTTTTGTTAAGGATGTTCTTCAGTATTTGATTTTGTCTGAAATATTGTGATTTTTGCTGCCTGGTTTGATATATAAAACCTTTTAGAAAAGGGGTGGTTAAACCTATGGCCCTTTATCCAGTTTCATGCAGGTGTGGGGTCCCTCTAAAAGCAGGATAGGGAGCAAGAGCAGAATAAGCTAAGGAAGAAGGCAGGGAAGCCCTCTGCAACTATTACGCAGTCCAAACAACCACCAAGGGAATGAGATTCTCTCAATGGGGGGCAGGAATAGTTTTCCACCCCTGTTTTAGTATGCTGATTGGGACATGTCTTATTTCATTCTCAAACTGCCAATAAAATAGCCTTTGAACTGGTGAATGATTTTTTTCCTTCTGTCAAAAACCGGAGGTAAAGGGGATTCCTTATTAATGGAAACGCTTAGCTGCTGCGTTCTGTGCTCATTGTGTGACAGTGAGAGATTTTTGACGGCCTTAACCAATTTTCCCCCCAGTACTAATTCTAATGTATACCACAATAGGGCAAAATATTTCTTGCTAATCTTGTTTTATTTTACCACCAGAAAATCATATTCTGGAAGATGTAAACAAATGTGTCATTGCTCTCCAAGAAAAAGACGTTGATGGCTTAGACCGTACTGCTGGTGCGATTCGTGGTCGTGCAGCTAGAGTAATCCATGTTGTCACTTCTGAAATGGATAATTATGAACCTGGAGTGTATACAGAAAAGGTTCTGGAGGCAACAAAGCTGCTGTCAAACACAGGTAAGATAAACTCTTTCATCAGACTTTAAATTTCAAATACTTAACATGTTCAGTGCTTTCTGCATAGGACTTGACGTTGTTAGGTACCGTAAAAATAGAAGTTGTGCATTTCTTTTGGAGTTTATTAATTGGTTAAACCTCGATGCTTGATCTAGTGTTTTGCTGGAATATTTGCTTGAGATGTAGATCTGTTTTATCCATAAAATAATTCTGTGAGCTCAGTACCGAGTACATAGCTGGAGTGGGGATCTATTGGATGACAAGTACCATCAGGCCAAACCAGTATGGGGATGATTTATTATTTATTTATTTATTTGATTGATTTCTTAGTCGCTCATCTGGCTGGCTACCCAGCCACTCTGAGCGACGTACAAAGCAAAAAACATATAAAACATCAAAAACACCAAACACTAAGCAAGAAAGCTAAACAATAACATAAAAACTAATTCAGTTACAATAAGGCTTCTCATCTGTATAGTCCAAAATGTGCGCCTTCAGATGGAAACTCGTGATGTGAGTCTTCCCACCCTTGCACAAAGACCGGTGTGGGTGATAGTCCATATGCAATGATGGGAGTTGTAGTCCAACAACTTGTGTAGAACCAAACTTCCCGTCCCTGGGATATAATCACTAGGAAGTTACTGGCTTGCTGTGCAAAATACATGTCCTAATTGAACAGTTTTCTCCATTGAAATAGAGAAATGTAAAGTCATAGATAAGACCTAAGTAGGAGTCTAGTTGGTGAATTTAAAAGGTATGAATTTTAATGCACCCCAATATAACTGTGGCCTTGAAGCAAGGCTGACACTTTGTTTGAACTATAAAATGCCAACCAGGAGCAATTGTCTTCCAGCATAATGTAAAGGGGTGTTTCACACCTCTGTCTATGCAGAAAGCCACAGCAGACAGAAGTCTGACCTTGAATTAAAGTGAATTAATTATAAAATCAGTATCTTAATTCAGAATAATTTGTTAGTGCCATAGTACTACTATATTCAGTCCTAGAGCACTAGGAACTAGTTATGAGCTTGAACTTTGAATAATTTTCCAACACATCTATAATAATAATAATAATAATAAATTTTATTTTTCAGCCGCCTATCTGTCCGGGTTAGGGACACTCTAGGCGACGAACAACAAGAATAAAAACAATCCATATACATCAAGATAATCAAATTTTAAGCTAAAGAAACCATCCGTTAATTCAGTTATAACATAAAATTAATCTGTCCCAATCTTGTAGGCCTGCCTGAACAGCCAGGTCTTCAAGGCTCGGCGATAGCTGGACAGGGAGGGAGCATGTCTGAGATCAAAAGGGAGGGAGTTCCAGAGAGTGGGGGCCACAACAGAGAATGCCCTCTCTCTGGTCCGTACCAGCCTAGCTGTTCTCACCGGTGGGACCGAGAGAAGGTACAGGGTACAGGGTCCCAGTATACCGCATGGGATGTCATAGAATTTAACTTCATTTTTTCTTTTTTTATGCAGGCTAAATGTGTTGGCTGTCAAGTGCTCTAAAGGTTTTCTTAAAAGCTATCAATGCAGCTTTCCTTCTAGCATATGTAATGAGAATTTAAATCAAATTATCTACAAATGGAACCTACCAGCATTCATTTGCACAGGTTAATTGTTTGTCAGTCCTAAAAACTGATACCGTATTCAATCTGGGTGCTAGTACTGGAGCCGCAGCTGTCTCTGATATGCTTGCGTTTGCCTTGCAAAGGCACATAAACAGACCCGTTGTTTGAATGGAATGCCGTTCCTTTCCACCTGGTGCAACTCAGGGAGGGGTGAAGGGCTCTTAGGAAAATCCTGGAGTCTCTGCCCCATTTGCTGAACTGGATTGACCTTGCCACTGAACTGAATGCAGCACTGATTGCACCATCAAATGTCTCTGGTGGTACTGATGTCAGATGCAGTAGACGCCTTCTGATAGACTGATTAGTACCATTTTGCCCCAGTACAATGTTCCTGTTAACACTCTTCCCTGGAATCCTCTCCTGCCTAGATGATCTTAGTAACGCGCAGCACATTTGGAATCAACGTTATTAATGCTTCATTGCAAATCACTGTGCTTACCAACATTTAAAACTGCCTTAATTATAAAATTGAATATACATGATTTTAAAGGATCTTTAACTGTCAATTTGACCTCTTATTTAGGAAAGCACTGATCCTAGTGTGTCCTTCCCTCCTCTGTGTAAAAGGTGTTAGGCTCCCCGCTGAGGCCATATGTCAAAACATGAAATCTAATACTGCATTTGTTGCTTTGGCAGACTTTCTGTTTTCTTGCTCATGTTTTTGTTTCTAACAGATTTCTAATCTTCGGGGCTCTTCGTAGATCCTAACAAAAAAACGTTTGTGTTGTATCACTCCAGGTTTAGACTATAATATAATTATTAGCAGTAATGTCTCCTTGCAAACTTTTTTCACCTGTACACTTTTTCACAGGTATAGTCTAATCAATGATGTACAAAACTAGCATGAACACAGTTGCACTTCCAACCTTTATAGGTGTCATTCCTATGTGTCTTGTTAACCATTTGTGGGGATGAGGTTAGGAAATGTAAATGAATGAGTTTAATCATTCACATTGTAATGAGAAAACACTGTACCAATAATGCTTATGAATGAAAATCTGCTTTTCAGTATAGTGTCACTGTGGAATCTGTGCGCTGAGAGCCACAAATTATATTGGTCTTTTTCTCCCTGGATTCTTTAGTTATGCCACGTTTTACTGAACAAGTAGAAGCTGCTGTTGAAGCACTGAGTTCTGATCCTGCTCAACCAATGGATGAAAATGAATTTATTGATGCTTCACGATTGGTATATGATGGAATTCGTGACATCAGAAAAGCAGTACTGATGATCAGAGTGAGTGAGCCTGTATTTCCTTGGAGTAGCATTTTCTGGTTCTAAAACACATTTTTAATGAACTGCTGTACAATAACACAAAATGTGTGTATATAAAACATACACGTACATGCATGCCAAATTTTATACATTTATAACATAACCTTTCTTGGCAGCTCTCAAAACATACATAAAAATTAAAATACAAACAGTAAAAGCTATTAAACCAGAAACACATAACACAGATTTAATCTTAAATACAGCTTAGACTGTTTATTTCACCCATTACCTGTGGGTTGATACGGAATCCTTACTATATACGTAACATTTTTTATCATTTCCGAAACATTTTTGGATATTAAATGGTTTCAGAAGCCATTATCATGTTACAGTTAAAAGGCAAAGTTAAAGCATGTCATTTGTTCGCTGAAGTGTTTTTAGTTCATTCTTGCTTTCATAACTGACTACTATAGTGTGCTTTATGTGGGGCTGTCATTGACATTATTCAGAAGCTACAGCTGATACTGAATGTGGTGACCTATTTATCTGTTATAATTTATATTCTGCTTTTTAAGAATTGAAAGATAGTACTGACCATTGTTGCCCATGCTCTGGAAACCTCCCGGCTGAATTACTGTAATGCTATGTGGGGCTGCCCTTGAGGTTGGTCCAGAAGCTGCAGCTGGTGCAAAATGCACCAGCGAGACTGCTCACTGGGGTTGGGTATTGCCAGCATATCACCCTGCTGCTGAAAGAATTGCACTGGCTGCCCGTTAGCTACTGGGCTAAGTTCAAGGTGCTAGTTTTGGTGTATAATGTCCTATACAGCTTGGAACCAGGATACCTGAAAGATCATCTTACCCCTTATATACCCAGTCATTCACTGTGCTCTGCAGGTGAGGGCCTTAGTGATGTGGCACCTACCCTGTGGAATTCCCTCCCCTTAAATATTAGACAGGCACCATCTCTGTCTTTTCAGCACCTGTTGAAGACCTACTGATTTCTTTATAGAACAAGGCCTCTATGGTGTCATCTTTGTGCTAGGAAGATCTCTTTAAGAAAGGAATAATGTGACTTTTTCTTTTTTAGAAAAGTAACGGCTCTTTTCCAAAAGATTTTTAATTACTTAACAGAATTATAGTATAGGATAATACAGGTTTTCATCTAGTTCCCAATTCGTTTCCTCGAATTCTGTGCATGTGTTAACCATCTTAATTTACAAAAACTGCTTTGATACTTTTCAGTATCAAAGCTTTCGGATTGACAAAACAGAATAAAGCTGTCAAGGATGAGATGATAAAGCAGTTTTTAATAGGCTATTGTTTTTTTGGGGGGGGGGGAAACAAATCTAAGAAAAACCTGTACAGTTGAGATTATATCTATTGCTCCAGGAAGCAGATTCAAAAGACAACCTGTTTGCTGCTTTAGTTTTTCCAAATGCAAAACCTCAACCTTTAATGAATGAGTAGACTATTAAATTCAAGTGCCTCATTTTCTTGATCCTATGTTGAAAGGCTCTACTTATTGAAAGCTTCACATTTCAATCTAAAATGCAAACTAGAGGTAGAAAGCTTTCAAAGCAAGTACAAGAACAATGAATCACAAATCAGAAGTTTTAACTAATACCTTATGCTGATTAGACATTTAAATGTAAGCATGGTGCATTTGATTATGCACTTTGAATTGAGCTAATACATATTAAGAATGTAAAAGCTAGACTGAGAAACTTTTTCTATCTAACAGGGCTAAAAAAAAAAGGTGTCCCTGCACTTGTAGTGCGAGTCGTTTCTGACTCTTAGGGTGAGGTCTTGCGACGTTTACTAGGCAGACCATATATATTGGGTGGGATTGCCAGTTCTGTCAACATTAATAACAAAGAAAATTATTTATGTCTCTGCTAGTCCTCCACAGTGTCAACCAGACATAAAGCATCCATTCCCATGAAAAGAACTAAGAAAAAGGGGAGGACCAAGATTCAATGAAACATTTTATTCATCATGCTAAAATAAAACATTCCATAATCCATATTTTCTTCATTTTCTTCAATTTTTCCAATTTTGGGGGAGGGGGGAAACAAAAAAGGCTTCAGGAAAAAAAGGGGGGGAAATGTTTTTTCTGAATATTTCCGGTTTTTTCCTGAGCCTTCACATCTCTAAACAAAATTACAGGACAGCCCATGATAAACCTTTCATTTCTTCATGTATTGAACATTGAACTATGGATCTGGATGATGAACTGGACTACAAAATTACTGTGACCTGCTGTGACATTGCCACATCAACATAATTTACTTTCTAGAGCAGAAATTGTCATGTATTCTCACCTGAGATTGAGGATTGATTCACATAACTTTTTCCAACATGTTTTTTCAGATAGAAGCCTCCCATTCAATGCGCCTGTAATTCAGATAGAAATTATACTTTTTCCAAGAGTCGTGTCTGTAGTAGGGAGAGAAAAGTAACATGAGGCAAACCTGAAAATTAAAATATTGCACCATGTCTCAGCAGTAGTAGATTGTTCTATCAAAGCTTGCTTCATACCCATCCGCTCCTCTACTGCAAGTGTTCTGATTTCTAGACACACACATGAAAGCAGTTATACAGGCAAGCCAAGACAGAGAAAATAGATCTGTCTTCCTTTCTCACCTTCATCCTAATACAGGGGTAGCCAATATTTCCCTCCATATGTTTCTGGACTACAACTCCCATCAGCCATTGGTAATGCTGGATGGGGGTGATGGGAGTTGTAGTCCAACAGATTCTGGAGGATATGATGTTGGCTGCTCCTGCCCTAAACCCATCAAGGTTATGCAAAGAATTGCACTGGCTTCCCATTTGCTACCCGGCCAAGTTCAAGGTTCTAGTTTTGGTGTACAAAGCCCTATACAGCTTGGGACCAGGATATCTGAAAGACTGTCTTACTCCTTATATACCCAGTTGATCACTGCGCTCTGCAGGTGAGGGCCTCCTGCAGATACCATCTTATCAGGAGGTTCGTTCTGCACAATATAGGAAACGGACCTTTAGTGTGGCAGCATAAGAACATAAGAACATAAGAAGAGCCTGCTGGATCAGGCCAGTGGCCCATCTAGTCCAGCATCCTGTTCTCACAGTGGCCAACCAGGTGCCCGGGGGAAGCCCGCAAGCAGGACCCGAGTGCAAGAACACTCTCCCCTCCTGAGGCTTCCGGCAACTGGTTTTCAGAAGCATGCTGCCTCTGACTAGGGTGGCAGAGCACAGGCATCATGGCTAGTAGCCATTGATAGCCCTGTCCTCCATGAATTTGTCTAATCTTCTTTTAAAGCCATCCAAGCTGGTGGCCATTACTGCATCTTGTGGGAGCAAATTCCATAGTTTAACTATGCGCTGAGTAAAGAAGTACTTCCTTTTGTCTGTCCTGAATCTTCCAACATTCAGCTTCTTTGAATGTCCACGAGTTCTAGTATTATGAGAGAGGGAGAAGAACTTTTCTCTATCCACTTTCTCAATGCCATGCATAATTTTATACACTTCTATCATGTCTCCTCTGACCCGCCTTTTCTCTAAACTAAAAAGCCCCAAATGCTGCAACCTTTCCTCGTAAGGGAGTCGCTCCATCCCCTTGATCATTCTGGTTGCCCTCTTCTGAACCTTTTCCAACTCTATCATATCCTTTTTGAGATGAGGCGACCAGAACTGTACACAGTATTCCAAATGCGGCCGCACCATAGATTTATACAATGGCATTATGATATCGGCTGTTTTATTTTCAATACCTTTCCTAATTATCGCTAGCATGGAATTTGCCTTTTTCACAGCTGCCGCACACTGGGTTGACATTTTCATCGTGCTGTCCACTACAACCCCGAGGTCTCTCTCCTGGTCGGTCACCGCCAGTTCAGACCCCATGAGCGTATATGTGAAATTAAGATTTTTTTGCTCCAATATGCATAATTTTACACTTGTTTATATTGAATTGCATTTGCCATTTTTCTGCCCATTCACTCAGTTTGGAGAGGTCTTTTTGGAGCTCTTCGCAATCCCTTTTTGTTTTAACAACCCTGAACAATTTAGTGTCATCAGCAAACTTGGCCACTTGACTGCTCACTCCTAATTCTAGGTCATTAATGAACAAATTGAAAAGTACAGGTCCCAATACCGATCCTTGAGGGACTCCACTTTCTACAGCCCTCCATTGGGAGAACTGTCCATTTATTCCTACTCTCTGCTTTCTGCTTCTTAACCAATTTCTTATCCACAAGAGCTATCTTTTCGGCGCCTTTTGAAGACTTCTCTTTCAACAAGCCTTTTAGGTTGAGACCTATCCCAGTCTGCGTCTGTGTTTTTTAATAATGTTTTAGCCCTTTTTTAAGGTGTTTTTTAAAAAAATGTTTTTAACACTGTTTTCTTTCAGTGTATTTTAAGATCTGTTTTTAAGATGTTTTAAAGTGTTTTTAGCACTCTGTTTGCTGCCCTGGGCTCCTGCTGGGAGGAAGGGCGGGATACAAATTAAATAATAAATAAATAAAATAAGTGTGTATGTTCCTATTGCTGTTCCAGAGAAGCAAAATAACATGGTCTGGTGATTCATGGATCTTATCTATAGCAGCATCTTGGATCTCTGGTCAGATCACAGCAATAACGATCATTAATCCACATGGATAAATTCACACACAATTTCCTATACAGGAATTATTTCTGTATAGGACAGCAACTTGTATATGATGAGTGCATGTCTGCTTACTATTACACTTACAACCATTGGCAAGCTATAGCGAATTGCCACTTGAGATAGCATAGCTTGTAGATGCAGCAACTCATAATACTTTTTCTGTGTAGGGAAGCTATATACTTGCATAGAGCATTATAACATGTAAAGAAGTTTGCTGGGTTTTTCATGGGGTTGTTGCATGTGTGTGTTATGTGCCTTCAAGTTGATTATGACTTACGGTGACCCTATGAATCGGTGATCTCCAAGAGCATCTGTCATGAACCACCCTGTTCAGATCTTGTAAGTTCAGGTCTGTGGCTTCCTTCATGGAACAATCCATCTCTTGTTTGGCCTTCCTCTTTTTCTACTCCGTTATGTTTTCCCCAGCATTATTGTCTTTTCTAGTGAATCATGTCTTCTCATTATGTGTCCAAAATATGATAACCTCAGTTTCATCACTGTAGCTTCTAGTAATAGTTCTGGTTTAGTTTGTTCTAACACCCAATTATTTGTCTTTTTACGGACCATGGTATCTGCAAAGCTCTCCTCCAACACCACGTTTCAAACGAGATTATTTTCCTCTTACCCACTTTTTTCACTGTCCAACTTTCACATCTGTACATAGAGATTGGGAATACCATGGTCTGAATGATCCTGACTTTGGTGTTCAGCAATACATCTTTGCATTTGAGGACCTTTTCTAGTTCTCTCATAGCTGCCCTCCCCAGTCCTAGCCACCTTTGACAAGTTCAATGTCCTGATTGTCAACTTTAAAGTTGCATAAATCTTCCGATGTCACTACTTTAGTCTTCTTGATGTTCAGCTCTAGTCCTGCTTTTGTGCTTTCCTCTTTAACTTTCAACAGCATCCATTTCAAACCATTACTGGTTTCTGCTAGTAGTATGGTATTTTCTGCATAAATTAAATTATTAATATATCTCCCACCAGTTTTCACATCTCCTTCATCGTGGTCCAATTCCACTTTCTGTATGATACGTTCTGGATATAGATTAAACATATAGGGTGATAAAATACACCCCTGTCTCACACCCTTTCCAATTGGGAACCAGTCAGTTTCTCCATATTATATCCTTACAGCAGTCTCTTGTCCAGAGTATAGGTTGCACATCAGAACAATCAGATGCTGTGGCACCCCCATTTCTTTTAAAGTATTCCATATTTTTTATGATCTACACAGTCAAAGGCTTTGCTGTAATCTATAAAGCACAGGATGATTTTCTTCTGCAATTTCTTGGTCTGTTCTATTATTCAACATATGTTTGCATTATGATCTCTGGTACGTCTTCTATTTCTAAATCCATCTTGGACGTCTGGCATTTCTCACTCCATATATGGTAAGAGCCTTTGTTGTAGAATCTTGAGCATTACTTTACTTGCATAGGATATTAAGGCAATCGTTCGATAATTACTGAATTCCCTGGGATCCCCTTTCTTTGGAATTGTAATGTATATTGAACGCTTCTCGTCTGTGGGCCATTGGTTTCTTTTCCATATTTGTTGACAAATTTTTGGACAGATTCAGTCTCAGTAGCTTGTAGCAACTCTATTGGTATGCCATCTATTCCTGATGATTTGTTTCTTCCAATATTTTAAGTGCAGCTTTCACCTCGCATTCTAAAATTTCTAGTTCTTCATCATACGGTTCCTCCATGAATGAATCTGTCATCCTGTCATCTCTTTTATAGAGTTCTTCAGTGTATTGCTTCCATCTTCCTTTTATTTCATCTCGGTCAGTCAGTGTGTTCCCCTGTGGATAATTCAACATCCCTACTCTTGGTTTAAATTTCCCTTTCATTTCTCTAATCTTTTGGAATAGGGCTCTTGTTCTTCCCTTTTCGTTATCCTCTTCTATTTCTATGCAATAACTATTGTAATAGTTCTCTTTGTCCCTACGTACTAGTCGCTGTATAGTTGCATTTAGGGTTCTAACCATGTTTCTCTCTCCTTTTGCTTTTGCTTTCCTTGTCTCTTGAACCATTTGAAGAGTTTCTTCAGTCATCCATTGAGGTCTTTCTCTCTTTTTAACAAGAGGTATTGTCTTTTTGCATTCTTCCCTGCTGATATCTTTGACTTCACTCCATAGTTCTTCTGGTTCTCTGTCAATTAAGTTTAAAGCCTCAAATCTGTTCCTTATTTGATCTTTATATTCTTCTGGGATGTTATTTAAATTTTATTTTGCTATTATGATTGCTTTGTTCTTCTTCTTTAGCTTTACTCTGATTTTCGATATGACCAGTTCATGATCTGTACTGCAGTCGGCTCCCGGTCTTGTTTTCACAGAAAATTTTTTCCATCTTCTGCTACCAATTATATAATCAATTTTATTTCTATGTTGACTGTTTGATGTCCATGTGTAGAGTCGTCTTTTTGGTTCCTCAAAAAATATGTTTGCAAGAAACAAATAATTGATTCAAAGAATTCAATAAATCTTTCTCCTGCTTCATTTCTGTCTCCTAAGCCCCATTTCCCCACAATTCCTAGTTCTTCTCTGTTCCCTGCTTTTGCATGCCAGTCCCCCATGATTATCAACACATCTTGTTTTGGTGTGTGATCAATTTCTTCCTGTACTTCTGCATACAATCTCTCCAATTCCTCTTCTTCTGCACTTGCCTTTGGAGCATAGACATGGATGATGGTTATGTTAATAGATTTTCTGTTAAATCTCATTGATATCACTTGCTCAGACCTTGCATTATAGTTCCTAAATGCTCTTGCTACATCACTTCTCACTATTAAAGCAACCCTTTCTTTTAATTTCTCATTTCCTGCATAAAATATTTTGTAGTTGCCTGACTGAAAATGTCCCATTCCCGTCCATTTTAATTCACTCACGCCAAGTATTGTAATGTTGATAAGTTCCATTTCTTGATTGACAATTTCTAACTTTCCCTGGTTCATGCTTCTCACATTCCATGTTCCTGTTGTGTGCATCGTACAACTCAACTCTGGACTCTCCTTTCGCATCTGTGCGCATCAGCCTCTGGGCTTCCTTTCGGCTTTGACCCAGCTGCATCATTAGTCACAGCGCTACTCATAATTGTCCATTATTTATTTTATTTTTATTTATTTATTTGTTTCATTTATAAACCGCCCATAGCGAATGGCTCTCTGGGCGGTGTACAAAAGGTTAAAATACAAAATCACAATAAAATCAGCCTACAAACAATGAACACAAGCAGGAACAAAAGAAAAGGGAAATTTTTTTTTAAAATTATAACATAAACGCTTAAAATGCCTGGGAGCATAGCCAGGTCTTAACCTGGCGCCGGAAATCCCTAGTAGCTCGCTGAGTGCCTTCTGACCTGTGGGTCTCATCTTCCAGCACTATCTCGTGTTGCATTTTGGATAGTCTTATTTATAGGGTTTTCGTGGTTATTCCATAGGTAGAGGAAAACTCTGTACATGCAGAAGTTTACTACAACACATCTTGTATACCAGGTGTTAGCTTACTACAATAACAATGCAAAACCAAGCAAGGGATTCATTCTCTCTTTGAGTAATAAAAAAGCCTTGACTTCCCTCATTTGTCAGGGAGATTATATTTAGGCTGAGATGAAGCTAGTGTAACTTGTTGACAAAGCCATTAATACATTTAGGCTGCAATCCAATACACACTTACCTAGGAGTAAGTCCCATTGGACCAAAAGAGCTTACTTCTGAGTAGGCATGTATTGGATTGCAGCCTAAACACTTTCCTACTGCTAGCACTCTGATGGTAATTGGAAGAAAGGAACTAGTATGAATGAAATGTTTCATTTCATTTCATTTCATTTATTTCATTTTTAAACCGCCCATAGCGAATAGCTCTCTGGGCGGTGAACAAAACAAGATTAAAATACAATATTACAATAAAATTACAATAAAATCAGCAACAAGTTAAACGGAAAAAAAAATTAAATGAAACACATTGAACATTAAAATGCCTGGGAGTATAGCCAGGTCTTAACCTGGCGCCTAAAAGAAAGTACCGAAGGCGCCAGGCGTATCTCCACGGGTAGGCTGTTCCACAGTTCGGGGGCCACCACAGAAAAGGCCCTAGATCTAATAACAATCCTCCGGGCATCCTGATGAGTTGGTACCCAGAGGAGGGCCTTGGATATTGAACGAAGTGAACGGGTAGGTTCATAGCGGGAGAGGCGTTCCACAAGGTATTGTGGTCCCACACCGTGTAAGGCTTTATAGGTCAAAACCAGCACCAATGTTAGCTGCATTTTTCTGAACTTATGAAAAATAATATATTGGATTGATTTGTAACCTGTACTAGTAACACATTGAACTCTCTCTTCAAAATTATGATAAAGTGAATATGCTACAGACACAGCTATAATACCAAAGATCATTGAATTCACTGTAGTTGAATGTCTGCTGGCTCCATCCTTAAGACTCAGGTCAGATGATAACACAGCAAAGACAGATATGCTGTACCCAGAATAAATATCAAACTACCTAAACTTATGAGCCTGTTCTCTAAAGGTTTACATTATTCTGAATGGGAGATTTCTCATAGGTATTGTGAATCCTTTTCTAGTTGTCCTCAGCAAAAGATCTAGTAACTTGAGAGAGGCTTGCTCCTTCCACTTGGTATCTCTTAATGAAACAGATGGGCATAATGCTGTGCAGTTTAATATTGTGTATCCCAGATCAGTTGTCCACATGTTGTATCTATCTAAAATGTTTATGTTCAGTCTTTCCATCAAACTAGGATACCTTAAATGTTGTCATAAGAAGTAATTTTAGACACATGGTGGTGCCATTTCTAAATGCTTATCTGTAAGCTATGAAATATCATTCATGTTTAGTTTGAAAGCTTTTAAATTGCATTCCAAAATGAATCGCTCTAGAAAAGTTCATCCATTGAATTGCTCTTGAGTTTTTGTGCATTTTAATTTGTTTTCATAGACTCCTGAAGAATTGGATGATTCAGACTTCGAGACAGAAGATTTTGATGTCAGAAGCAGGACAAGTGTTCAGACCGAAGATGATCAACTTATTGCAGGCCAGAGTGCAAGAGTAAGAAAAACTATTTCAAATCTCACTGAAGATATCCAAAACCTTAGATTATACTTAAATCAAGAGATTAGCATTCCCTTTTTAATAAAATATTTTGTTTTAAGGACTAGAAGTATTTAGGTTTTTATTGTCTTACCCCTAGAACATTGTTTTCTGTCCATCTTCCTCCAACCATCTCCTTATTCCTTCTGTGTTACTTTGGGGAAGGAAAGAGAATTAAAATTTGAAATAAAATGTTGCCAGTGGAGCAGCATGTCTCAGTTGAGAGGATCCAAGTGTCCTATGTCAGTTCAGCTGCCCAGTTCCACCCCCTCATATGCATGTCTGTGTCCATCCTCACACACTCTGCTAGTGCCCTTTGCTATTTCTCCTCCGTGGTGTGTATCCTTTCCTCCTGCCATACCAGTTATTTCAAGCCTTAGGGTAATTTGGCCCAAAGATCATGGATGTCTGGCCCCCATCCTTTCAGCTATTCCAGTGAGTTCATAAACCTAACTTGAAACCCAGGAGTCTTGGGTATTTGCATAATGATTGCAGATCTGATAAATAATATTTATTATCTTACATTGATTATTTCTCACTCTTCTTCCCCCCCACCCTGACATTGTGTATTAGCATCACAGACCTAATACATAAAATAATCTAATCTGCATTATAAATCCCTTGATAGTCAGAGAAAGGAGAAGTTTGTTTTATATTCCACCTTTCCTCCAAGGAAGCGTACATGGCTCTTCCCACACCTTTTATCCTTTCAGTAACCCTGTAAGTTAGCCAAGGCTAAGATTTGGTGACTTGCACAGGGTCACCTGGTGAGATACTTGGCTAAGTGGGGATTTGAACCAGGGTCTCAGCACTCTGCTGTACCACACTGACTCTCCACTTATCAGAATATATCATGTATCAGAGTATTTTGTTTTGTTGCCTACCTGTTCTTCATTAGGAAGCATTTTAATAAAAATCTAGCCAAAACATGAATTGCTTCCTCTTGAGACCATTATATTTTGCTCCCTTTATTTCTTCTGAACTCTTTCCAGTTTTTCTTTGGCTTTCTTTTAAATGATGGGTACAAAAGCTAAACATGATGCTTCAATACCACAATTAACTGCTTGTCTTTAGCAGCCAAATAGCACTTCATATGTATGTATTATGATATCACACTTGGCAGATACTGTTTTGCTCATAAAGTTGTAGCAGACCAGAGGTAAATCTCGAGGTAAACCAAGCGCTGTTGATGATTTCTCATTTTTCTGTGTGTGAAAACTGCAAGAATAATTAAAGGACAAAATTTATAACAAAACAACAGATACTTAACTTTAAGTAGCTCTGCTCCTTGGAAGGCCTGCCAACACACCACTGGAAACTGCAGGTAGGCCATTTGCTTGCAAACAGGCTTGTGAAGAACCACAGCTTTTCAAGAAAGCACCTTAGATTGCCCTGTTACCATTTCCTAAAGCTGTGCAGTAGTTTGGCCTGCTGTAATTTGCTTTCACTTGGTGAAATAGTCCTTTAATTTTGTTGTAGACAGCGTGTGTTTAAATTTCCAAAATTCAACCTCAGATGAATCTGATAATTACATAAGGTGTAAGTCTTGCCTCAGAGCTTTGCTTCTGATTCTCTACACACCTTTGATTGATATTCAAGAGGTTGCTTTCAGCAATAAACATATGTTTAATGTCCAGCTGTCTACCTGAAAGTATATGAACTCTATACCAATGGTTCTATAGTAGTTTGAACTACCCGTTCATTGTTTGCTGTGAAGGCTATTGTACTCTACAAGAGAAAAAGAAAGTAAACTTCCTAAGGATGCTAGCAATTTTCTCCCAGCAGTGTTTCAGCCTTTTACCAACGGGCTTTCTTTCCACATAGTCTTTACTTCTACTGTTAGTAGATAATTCATATAATTGCAAGATTTGGATCAAGATGGAAAGAAATGTTCCTCTCATCCTTTCAATATAATTTAATCCTGCCCCATGAATTAGTTTGACTAGTGAAAATAACCTGGAAAGTAGGTGTGCCACTGAATGAAAATAATTACGTGTGAAACAATTCTTCTTTCCAGGCTATCATGGCTCAACTCCCTCAAGAGCAAAAAGCAAAAATTGCTGAACAAGTTGCCAGCTTCCAGGAAGAAAAGAGTAAATTAGATGCTGAGGTGTCCAAATGGGATGATAGTGGTAATGATATTATTGTTCTGGCAAAACAAATGTGCATGATTATGATGGAAATGACAGACTTTACCAGGTAAGGATTCTTCATGGGCATATCATCTAAATAAGCATTTTAGGGGCAATTTTGTTTCATATTCCTTGTTCTGTTAAATTATATTAGTTCCTAACTGCTATTTATATATTATGCTACTCTGACTGGTATTGTTTTTAATCTCTCCTCCAGTCCGTCTTGTCAGTAACTGTCCATTTTCATTTTCAACATGGCTTTGGCACTGACACCGCCTTGGTCAGATTGTGGGGTAGTGATTACTAGAAGAGGGGTAGGAGGAATGCAGCTGATTCTCCTGGATCTCTCAGCAGCTTTTGATGACATCAGCCATGGAATGTTCTAGAGAGCCTGTCCTGGTTGAGTGTGGATAACATTTCACTTTGGTGCTTCCACTCATACCTGGACACCCACTTCCAGAAGGTGGTGCTGGGGATGTCTCTGCTCAACTCTGTGTTAAACATCAGCGTAAAACCACTAAATGAAACCACTGAGGAGGTTGGAGTGTGCCGTGTCATCAATACGCAGACGACACCCAGTTCTACTTCTTGTTCATGTAACTTGGATGATGGAGGTGCTATATGAATGCCTGGCCATACTAACGGAATGCATGGAAGCCCAAAAGCTGAATCTGAATTCAGATAAGGTGGAGGTTCTGCTAGTGGGTAGTTTGTCTGCCCAGGTCAGTGGTGGTCAACCTGCTGGGGGAGATTGCACCCCCCCCCCAAAAAAAAGGACCAGTTTCGTCATGTGAGGCTGCTCATTGATCTCACTTTGTCTCTGGAGATGCAAGTGTCCTGTGGCATGGAATACTTTTTACCAAGTAAGACTCATCAGGGCAGAGAGCCTTACTTCAGTTATCCGTGCCTTGTTCATCTGCCATTTGGATTACTTGTTGTATCCAGTCAGTCAGTCAATCACTTTATTGCTTGGCCATAGGCCATTGCATAACAAACATCCACAAAGATTAAACAAATAAATTTAAAACAGTAAGGCGTTAAAATTGCAATACACGCATATTCAGTGAACAACAATAAAATCTAGCAACTGGTAGAGCTGTTCCTTTATATTCGCGGTAACTTACATGGCTGAGATTCCCTATAAGTAAGTTACCAAAGGTTGTCTCCTCGATAATACTTGTTTTATCCAATAAAGTCATCCTGTTAGTGCAGGGACTTTTGCCTGCACAACAGAACTCCCTCTCCCCGCATGCCCCCATCTGTTGTTGGGATTCACCCTACACTCTGGAGTAAATGGGGGGCACAAGGAGAGGAAGTCTCATTAAGCAGGTGGAAATCCTTGCGCTAATGGGGCAAATTTCTTGGATATCGCCCAGTGTGAGGTACATGGGGCTGCTTTTGAAAACAGTGAGAAACTTCAGTTGGTACAGAATATAGCTGGAAGAATACGAACTGGGACGGGGTATTATGAACATATTAAGCCAGTACCTTGTAATCTCCACTGACTCAGTTATGTTTCCAGGCCCAATCCAAGAACTTGTTTTGACCTTTAAAATCCTTCATGGCTTGATACCTCAGTATATGAAAGATTACCTCTTCCCGCATATATCTACCTAACCTTGAAATCATTGTCTTGCGGCCCTTCTCTGAGTGTCCACTCCGTGAAGAATGGTGGCTGGCTACGAGAGAGGGCCTTTTCAGTAGTGATCCTTTTAGTACCAGCCAAAGACCTTTCTATTGTCCCAGGTCTCTAAAACTACAAAGACGTTTCATACTGCCTTAGCTCTGTCAATTTTTATTTCTCTGACGTTTTCAACGTTTCTTCTTCTCTGTTCTTTGTTTAAAGTGGTCTTTTTTATTTTGTAATTGTGTTCTACTGGCTGTATTTTATTATATTTTTGTTTTTATTATCTTCTTGAAACTTTGTTTTTTAACTTCCTTTGATTCTGGTAAACTATCCAGATAACTTCCATACTAGGGCACTACATAAACTGTATGTATAAATAATAAGTGACTGTATAAACAAACGGTCTTCCCAGGACATACCTTACTGAACATAATTATAAATTTACAATGATTTAGAAATCCCACTTTTTCTGAAGATTAAATGTAGCTGCCTAAATTGATTCTATATGACGTATACATGCAGCTTCCAGGAAACTGCTTAGAAATTGTGCAGAAGCTTGAAACAAGTTTAGTCTGTATTCTGAAGCTCTAGGCCAAATGTGATTTGTTTTAGTATTGATTGCAAACGGTATGGCTTGAAATTTAAATATTAAGTAGAGGATTGATTTTTGCATTCTGCAGTAATTTAATCAGTCCTATCAAAACATAATTATCTGGCCATTGAAATTATCCAACTTTTGGTTTATTTTTATTACAAGTTATATGGTTCCAAAGAGCTACTATAGGAGTGCACAAGGGCTTGGGCATGCCCAATTTCTTTTTTACTCTGAACATCAGAGGTACAGATGTGTATGTAGACACATACATAGGCAAGCCACCACCACCAAACTGTAAAAGCCTCTCCTGTTCTGACAATGGGTTTCTTTGTGGTGATAAGGGGGTGCAAACCCAAAACCTTATTAGATATGCAAAACTGGTTGCACAGTTCTTTGTTTCCAGACTTTATGTAGAATTATACATAAGTATATGGCGAACCCTGTACATAGGTTTTATCCTTTTATATCTGAAATATACATTACATTGCAGGGAAATTGTTTTAAGACCATTGTTATATATTTTTTCAGTTTCATGAAGCTGTCTTCTTACAGGGTGTTTGAATCCACATTAGTGCAACCTAGTTAGAGTGACTCCTGTACAGCCGGAAAGGATTGATGCACGAAGATGTATTTGGTTTGTGGTCTTGATTCTAGTAGACAAATGCTGTACTCTTTTTTTACAGAGGGAAAGGGCCACTGAAAAATACATCTGATGTGATTAGTGCAGCAAAGAAAATTGCAGAAGCTGGGTCAAGAATGGACAAGTTAGGACGGACAATTGCTGATCACGTAAGTTGGAACTGATTTTTCACAAGCCTTTAGTGTAAAGAAAATCTGGTTTTGCTAATGTTTGATAATAAAAAAGGTTCTATGGTGAGGAATTGTGAGGGAAACATCTTGCCTGAATTGAGGGCCCTTTAGCAGGTTGCAAGACTGTCAGTTCTCAAAGCTGAATCCAGTTAATTAAGCAGTCAGTGAGAATACCTGCTTATCAGCTTGAGACTGGTACCTCAAGGCCACAGGCCTGGGAAGGTTGGAGACATTGCACAACTGTTAGGCGCAACTGTTAGCTCTAGAAGGCTTCATCATCAGAAAGCCCTCTGATTGGCTGATTAATTACTGGTTGTTGCTGGGCTTTTTCTCATAAAAGTGTTGGGATTTTGGCCTATTGCTCACATTTTTGGCTTGATGCAAACGCTCAAGGTTCAGTGCTTGATGCCATTACCTGATGTTGGGGTTCCATCTTCCTTTTTTTTTTTTTTACAATAATTTTTATTCAAATTTTCATAAAACATAGAAAACAAAATCATAAAACATTCAAAGACAAAAAACAAAACAAAACAAAAATGATTAAACAAAAAAAAATAAAATGTTGACTTCCCATTTGTCACATATCAAATCAGTTATAGGTCTACAATATATAACAATCCTGTCTCTTAAATCATATTATAAAATCACTTTCCTCCAGTAGTTATCTTAATTAATCATCAAATCTCATAAACATTACTTTATTCTTTCCACAAAAAGTCAGAGAGGTTTCAATTCTTTAAGAAATATATCTATCAATTTTTCTCCAAATAAACATGTCAATTAATCCATCTCGTTAATAATTATAATAATCTTATTGTCATAATCATAGTCCAAATAAACATTTCGATTAATCCATCTCATCAGAATCTGTTAGGTCCAATAATTTCAATAGCCATTATTCCATTATCCCTATTAGTTCCATCTTCCATCTTCAATAGTCCTGTTAGGTCCAGTAATTTCAGTGTCCAATCTTCCATTATCAGTATTCCATAATAATCTTGCTGTTGTAGCCATAGTCATATAATAAGAGTCTGATGGGAATTTCCTCTATCCCAAATATTTTCTTGCCATCCATTCTGAATAAGTTGCTGAAACATTGTTGTAAATTCATATCTGTGTTCTTCTTTTTTAGAAAATGGACTGGCTCATCTCTTAAGAGTTTTTCCATTGTCACATGACTGCAGTTAATTCCATAGATTTTCTCTATATCAAGCTCCATCACATCATTCCAGTCCAGAAGATTATCCAAGCCATTGATAACTTTATCTCTAATATCTTCATTAATTTCTTCAGAGATAACGTTAAATTCCAAACAGTAGATTTTATTTCTAAAATCCATGAACTCCAGATCTTTTTCCAATTCCACATTTGTTCCAATCTCCAGGGCTTGTATCTTCCCTTTATTTTTTCTTTTCTCATCTCTGATCTCATTCTCCTCTCTCACAGGGTCCCCTATTTCTTTAAACTCCTGCGTCATTTTGCTCAGTTCAATTTTCAGCTCCTTACTACCCTGTCGCAGGGTTTGTTTCGTTATCTCAATCTCATCCATTATTTTCTGAAACATAATTACTTCCAGATTCTCAGCCACTTTCTTGATTGCCATTTTTAAAACCACGAAAACAAAGCAAAACAAAAATAAAGAAGAACCACTTCTTATTTCAGCAACAATTGGGTTAATATTCCAGGCTTGATGACATCACAGTACAAACAGAGCAACCTGCCTTATCTCTCTATGTTCAAGAATGCAAAATAAATTTAGTTCCCAGCATCAAAACAGTTAGTGGCGTCGTGAAGAAGCAGATTCGTCAAAATAAAATAGACCAAAAAGAGAATAGTCCCAGACAATATAATATTCCTCGGAATAGAAATCAGGAATAGAAATCCCTCTTCTGTTTATTATCTTTAGAATGCACTTCCAGGACAGCTTTTTGCGACAGAAACAGAGATAAGCTGTTAATTTCGTGAATAACAGAGAAGAGCTATATCTCACCCAGAAGTTGTCCAAAGCCGATCAATCTGACAAATCTCCTTTTGCTGCAACAATTTAAACCAAGTAAAAAAAATAATAGAAAGAAGGGTGCTTGCCTGTTAGTCCGTTCTCTCTTTAAAGAAAAGATAAACGTATCGCTTAAGCAGATAGAGCTTGTTAGGAAGTCCGTCCGGCATTGTTGGCTGGACCTTATCTCATAAATTAATGAAATCCAGTCCTCCCAACAAAAACAGGCTTTGAGGTTGATCTCTACGTTTCTCCCTGCCCGGGAGAAATTTCATCAGTCAAAAAAAAAAATGTTCTGACTGATTTATATCTGAATAAGCTTCTTTTGAGGCGGGAGCCCGTCCCAAAAGCAGGCACAAGCGAAGTCACCCTTCCCGGAAGTCGGTTCCATCTTCCTAATGCTATTCAGGCCATACATCTCTGGGGGAGATGTGGAATCATGAAGTTACTTTGCCTGTCTTCCTATAATTTGTGAGTAGACATGTTTGTTTTTCGTCCTGTAATTGAACTCTGTATTTTTCCTAACCTTCTGGGTATTTGGTTTAAGGAATTACTTTGTTGCTATATATTTGCACTTACAATTTTTTAAATAGATTACCTCTTATTTACCAGTGTGGGAGCATTGCAGGGGGATTTTGGCTTTGAATCCAGCACCGTGGCCATTTAGCCATAAGCTATCGTATAATTGGTATTTTTGCTTTAGGATCCAAGACAAGGAGTGTAGTTTCGCTCTTGTCCTTTGGAATCCTTGGCAGTTCTGCTTCCTGGCACTTCGGATTTTCCCTTGGTCCAGAGTGAGTGGCCAGGTTATGGGGTGGTAGCAGTGTACCTACCTTGCAGGGTTGGCATTTGGCTTGACTCAGTCCTGGAGGTGGGGGCACAGTCGTGCCCGGTCAAGATCAATTGCCCTGGAGTTTTATTTACTTATTTATTATTTAAAATATTTCTATCCCGCCCTTCTACCCTGTAATAGGGCACTCAAGGCGGCTTACAAAAAGAAAATCAAACACGTCCCTAATAAAATTGTAAACAATAAAATCACAAAAACAGTAAAATACATAAAATACAATTAAAATTAATTATACATAGCAGTTCTTTAAATTTCGCTCAAATTTAAAGTTGGGTTTTAGGTTCACAAATGCAAGAATCTTGGAACTGGCAGCTTGTTTTATGATGCCTTCTGACTAAAACTCTTGATTCCTTGTTCTCTTCCACTTTAGCTTTTTATTTGTATCCAGATAATCGAGTTTGTCCTTATTTTTTGTGAAGCTTGGTATTCAAAAATTGCCAAAAAAGTTTTGGAAAGGACTTTTTCATTATATTTTCCCAGCATTAGTAAATTCAGGTTATGTTATAATCTTTCAACTTTTATTGCTGAATAATTACACTCTGAACACTTGCTTTGTACCTTCACTTGTACAATTTCACATGTGAGAGAAACATTCATTGTGAAGTTCTGCAAATTGCTCTGGCTTGGCACAGCCTGACCTCATGGAAGATGAGGAGCCTGAAGGGAAACAGTCACAGAGCACTTAACCATATGTGCTTCTGACATGCAGTGGAATTACTGACAGTGCCCCTGTCTTATTCCCCACCAGCAGGATGTCAACATTTTGGATCTTGTAACTATCTCAGTTGTAAAACTGAAAGAAATGTAGCTTTTTCTGTTTGCGGTCATAAAGCACTTTCTCACCATGTATTTGAATTTTCACAGATTTTAAGAACTTAATTCATTCAGTACTCCATCCCGTTGTTACTTTAATTCATTCTGCCTTTTTTATCCAGTTCATAGTGTGCATATTTTGGTTTACTCAAAAGTGAGGACTTGCATACTTTGTAGCCAGATTATTTGAAGCAGAAAAATCCACCCTTTTGTGCAACAAGCACAAATTTAAGCATATTAATGCCATGCAGGTGTAAGTTCAAGTGTTGCCATTATATATTGAAAGGCTGGAATGCAGTGAATAGCTCACACAGAGTAGGCCTCTCAGTGAACAATTGTTCATAGTATTTACTTGTGCAAACGGTAAGTGAATAAAATACAGGATAATACCTAAACATTTCATCTCTGTCATTCCCTTCCAATTTTACATTCTGCAGTGAAGAGAGCTTTAATGTAGCTTGACTAATTATTTGAAATTAAAAGCAAAACGCCTTTTCCCTGTTAATTATCTCCATATCTGGTGGCAATGGGTGATACTTATGCCATGTGGAAAGAATTTTCTTTCATGTTTAATAAGCTGGTATGGTGCTTGGAATGCTGGGCTGGGACTAAGAAGACTTGAGATTCAGGACCCTGCTTAGCCATGAAGCTCACTATATGATTTTGGACCAGCCTTAAATATTCTTCACAGATTTGTTGTGAGGATAATATGGGGGGGACTGTGCATACTGTCACCTTTTTTGGAGGAAAGGTAGGATACAATTTTAAAAGAGACATCAATCAGCACATGGTATAATGTCCATATACCAATACTATTTATGGGTAAATCGGTGTATATATGATAGGAATTTTGCCAAACCTTTTATGAGGCAATGGGCTAGTTGGGGTATCATAATAAACCATGGTTTATTGTGTTAGGGATGAGCCAATTTACATGCTCTTCTCCCTTGGCACAACCGTGAGGAAATGGGAAGCTTTTGCTTGGGTCTGACTGATTGCCACTTATTTTGTCTGAACCAGACAGAGTGGTCAATCTTAACTATGGCTTGTTTGAAACAAGCCATCTTCATAATCCACTTGCTCTGCACTGAAGATCATTCATGAGCAGTTCTCCCCGCTTCTCTAAGAATTCAGCCGAATCACAGACAATTTGATGGAACCTGGGCTCCTGCTTATGAGGAAGGGCAGGATATAAATCAAATAATAAATAAATAATGGAAGCAGGGTGAGCTTTGCTAGTAGTAGAAGTATAGGCCTGGTCTACACTTTACTGTTCTATACTTACGCCACTTCCATGCCATAGTCATCTATAGAGCCCCCATATGTACAACCAACAAGTCTACTCCTGTCTATACATTTAGGAGACCCAATTGGTAAGCAACAGTAGTTGCTCCACATAAAGAAGGCAAATGTGTGAACTGCCCTTATTCCACACACTTAATATTTATCTACGTTGGCCTAATCTGGATTTGTTGCAACCATTTTTCCCTCTTGCATAAGTATGTCCCTTTCTCAAGGAGCAAGAAAGTATCTACCTGTTGGGTGGATAGTATTTCTCCCCACTTCGTTACTTATCTGGTTTGTCAGTGCTGCCTAAGCAAGATTTAATGTTTGAGGTACTCTTTCTACTCTCTGGAACACTTCTGTCTCTAGTTAGCCTTTCTTAAATGTTTGACGTTTCTTTTGAGCACACCAAGATGAGTAACTTTATTACCAGAAGATGATATCCAACTAAATTATACTCTGAAATTAACTGAACTTTCAAAGGTTAGGTCCATTTATTTCAGTGGATTTACTCTTGAGTTACTTGGATGTTATCAAGAAACCCTTTTTCATTTCTTTTTTATGGAAATGAACTTCCATTTATAAATAACTTCCTTTCTCTAGGACATCTGACACCAAAAAAACATACTTTAATGGTAGACTTTCTTCATAATGGGTTGGCCCAAATATTCATGGATTCATGTTGCATGTTTATACAAATATAACTGATTGGGCACATTCATGTCCTTGGGACTGCAAGTGTTGCCTAAGCCCATCTCATGCAAACATGTGCATGGTATCTCAGCGACTAATCAGAAAACATGTTTGAGTGTCTTGGAACCTTCCTCCCCCCCCCCAATTTTCAAATTCCCTCATGATCTCTACTCTGAAAGTCTCTTCAACTCCGACTTCACTCCCTGCCCTGCTTAAATCTTAGTTGCATAACTAAACTGTTTAAAGTAGCCTGTTTGTTCACTGTGGTCTGGAACACAATTGATATGTGATTTTTATTTCTGTCCTCAGTGCCCGGATTCTGCTTGCAAACAGGACCTGTTAGCGTATCTGCAACGCATTGCTTTATACTGCCACCAGCTAAACATCTGCAGCAAAGTGAAGGCAGAAGTTCAAAACCTTGGAGGAGAACTCGTCGTGTCTGGGGTGTGTACATTTCTGAACTCTTCTGCTTGGTTTCCTTCTACATCGACACAAACATCATTTTTGTTAAAAATTTATAGGATTCTAAATAAATTTTGTACATCTTCATTTTGTTTCTGAAGTCTGAATGTATAATTCTCACACTCTTTCATTTATTTTTGTTTGCTCCCCCTGGAATTACCTAAGCAGTGCTAGCACTCCCTCTCACTTTCTTTCACAGGAAAGAGAAAGAAACCTGTGCTTTTAACCCTTTAGTCCTTATCCTTGGCTGAAATACACACCAAGTGCGTGCACATTAACATCATTGTCATCCCTTGTTACCGTCCCCCTTTTTCACCACCATTTTCAAAATGTAGGCTGTCAGCTCATCCAAGCAGTAGGAACAGTCTTCTTGCCCCCTCCCCCCAGGGTTACATTGCCCTGTAAAACATGTTACACATTGATGGTGCTATATAAATAACATTCCCGGAGTTTGTATGCACTTTTGCTATATGTGGATACATACTGTATATTCCGGCAGATAAGACGACTGGGCGTATAAGACGACCCCCAACTTTTCCAGTTAAAATACAGAGTTTGGGATATACTCGCCGTATAAGACTACCCCTGCTTATGACATGCAACACATTTGGAATCAAAGAGCTCCTCCCCCAGCTCAAAGGGCTGGAGTTCCAAACAGGCTTAAGACCCAGCATTTCTCCCTTTTAGGAATTAAATCCTCCACAGGCAGCGAGCCTTTTACTCCGCGCCCAGTTTGGCTTGGCCAGCAGCCTGGACAGCAGACCCTCTGCCCCCATTTTCTAGAGCAGTGACAGCAACCCCTCCTCACTCCGCCTTTCGTCCTTCAGCCCTGCACTGTCTGCGGAGCACTCCATGGAGATCCCTGCCTTAGTCCTTCCCCAGGCCACTGCCCCCTCCCCTCATGTTCTTGCCTTTGCCTGGACTCACTCGCCGCTCCTCCCCTCAGCCTGCTTCCCATCCCATAGCTCCGCAGGCACTTACATAGAGGGAGTTGACGCTGGAGCCGTAGAAGTGCAGCGGAGTGCTGAGCTCCAAAGGCGGGGAATTCGCATCATCCCCAGGCTCCAGCTCCGCGTCGCCTCGCTCCAAGCCGAAGGGGAAAGGGAGCCCCCCATGAGGGAAGCAACGGCGGGGATGCGGCTGCGGCCGTTTTTGAGCTCCCCCCACCATATGCGGCGACCGCAGAATCTCCAGTCCGGCTCGGAAGTTTCAGCACCCGCCCTATAAAAAGACACCCGGCGTATAAGACGACCCCCGACTTTTGAGAAGATTTTCCTGGGTTAAAAAGTCGTCTTATACACTGGAATATACGGTATTTTTGTGCACTGTAGTATTTTCCACTTCCTGCTCTCCTCTACAAACTGTGAACAGTTTTGTTGCAGTTTGAAAGTTTTCATTGGGTTTGTCTGTGCACATACACTGAAATAGGAACACCCAAATGTAAGCCTGCATGTGCTCTCCTACAGCAATGCGATTCACCTGCCCCAGCACTAAGCTAACATCTTTGAGGGTTTACACTTTAAGGAGTAAGCTTTTCCAGCACAAATATGTCCCACTGAAACAATGCTCCCCCAAAATAGCCCACCTTCAGTTTCTCTTCTCCCCTGCCCCCCTCCCCATCATCAAAAGGTTTGTTCTTACCTTCACAACAGTGACCTAATTTGCCACAGCAGTTGCCTTACCATGAAGTGATAGTTTGTGATGTATAAATAAAACCTTTTTTGGAATTTGGGAAATAAAAAGTAAGTTAAAATAAGCAAAAGGAGTCAGAAATTCCATGTAATTTGCTTACGCAGTTCTTGATTAGAAAGCATTTTGTTAAATGCAGAGAATACAGGAATGGTTTTGCTCCTCTGATGTGTAGAATCTGATTAGAAAAGGATCCAGATTCTCTTTGCAAACAACTAATCTGTATGTGATGCTGTAGAAAGGAAAGAGCAGTCTTGATCTGTTAATTCTCAGGTCTTTTCAGGTCATTAAGAGCCCTAAATCAATTAAAGGGCTCTCAAAATGTGATAAGCAATTAATCCTTTTTCAGCTCCCCTCTCACTGAACCTTGTTTTAAATTCAGATTCCGAATGTTCTTTCAAACATTCTGAACAGACTAGTAATCTCTGCCAACATACCTGAAAACCAGATTTCTTTTGGGGATTTATGTGTCCTTTTTGACAGTGTAGTAATGTGATCCTGCACAGATGCTGATGTGATACATGTCAGTGCTGGCAAATAGAGAACAGTATTTCACTATGGTAAATGCAAGTGCTGCATAGTGGTTACATCAGTTATGGACACAGATTTATTTGACACAATACAAAACTGTTAGAAAACGTACAGTGCTTAAGATTCTTTATTTTATTTGTTCATTTAAACATGATGACTTATTAGACATCACAAACCAAGTTGAGGCATGCAAGAGCTGTATTGTTATCCTTGGTGTGTTCTTGTATTCCAAAAATGTTCTGCAGGTTTAATTTGCTTATTGCCCATCCCATTTTTCATGATCCTCATTTATAGAAATGGACCAGGGAACCCTCATATGATTCCCTGACTGGAAAATACAGGGTTAGCTGCTGTCAGCAACTGAATAACTTTATAGTCTAGGTCAGCCTTTCCCAACCAGTGTGCCTCCAGATGTTGTTGGACCACAACTCCCATCAGCCTCAGCCAGCATTGCCAATGGTCAGGAAAGGTGGGAATTGTGGTCCAACAACATCTGGAGGCACACTGGTTGGGAAAGGCTGCTCTAGACCATGTACTATAAGCAGAGAAAGAAGAGACCCTGGGGAACAATAGCTGCAGATTCACTCTTATGTCAACAAATCAATTTCCAGGGAGGTGGACTGAAAAGAGGTCTCGTCCTCCTCTGTTCCTACTAAGTTACTGGATTTATGCTCAGAGCAGGTAGCAATTGCCACATCAGACAAGCTTTAAGATGACTTGGAAACTCGAGAGAATGAAAACACTTAGAAGTATACCATGTATAGAAAATAAAAGCGTCCAACTTTTCCTTATGCTGCCACCGCACCCTGCCAGCTTCTACATAACCCATAACACACAGCATCTCTGATGCCTGGATTGCTTGATTACCATCCTGCTCATGTTTCCAAGTTCTAAATGTTCTGCCGGTGCTCTTCTTCCACAGCCTCCATTAGTGTGTCCTAGAAAACTCTTCTAGTCCACAACAGTTTGTCATAATAAATCTGTTAGCCTTTTGAAGTGCCATAAGACTTTGTTTTTGCTGCAATAGACTGACACTACTGTCCCTTTGGAAATTCTTCCTTAACTACTTTTCCACTTAGTATTGGCTAAACCTAAGAGCTTTCAAGTATGGGCTCTTTTAACTACATTTTCTTCTATCACCATTGGAACATTAAGTATTTCTGCCCAGTATTGCTGGTAAGAGAATTTCTCCAGGTTTTAAAGTGAGCCCATGAAGGCCCACTGGGCAGTCCAAGATGATATCTGCAGTGCTAGGGCTTGTACGAGTGTTAATATATTTTTTAAAGCATATGTGCATTCGTTTCTGTTCCTTTGTTTACCTCCTTATGGAAACACAAGGTAGTCACCCAGTAAGCAAGAATTGGTTAAGCATATTCAGGCAATAGCCAAAATAGGGAAGTTTATTCAACATAGTTTGAAGCCTTTAAAAAGTATTGCTTTAAGTCATCCCATTTTAAGAGCAATGAGGGCAAGCTTTAATCTTTGAAGGCTTGCTTCTGTTTTGAAAGATATGAGAATCTGTATTTAATGATTGCGGATCCAGCTGCTGGATGACTCGAGAATCTTGAATGGCTGCATGCAGTGGTTGAGTTCCACACATTCAGGGGCTCTGGACCAATGCTAGATAACAAACCCTTTTAGAAAGTAAGGGGATATTCAGAAGTAGTTTAACTTGACACAGGATTCATATTTGATGCTTTGCCTTTGAAAAAAAACACCCCAAGCTCTTGTCTGCAAATCTGCGTCTGTGTTGGAATTGCTTTTTAATATGTTTTTAAACCTTTTTTAAAAAAACAATGTTTTTTAACCTTTTCTTAAGATGTCTTCAAAGCTTTTTTTAAAAATGTTTTTAAAGATGTTTTGTTTTAATGTATTCCAAAGTCTGCTTTTATGTTTTAAACTGTTTTTAGTGCTTTTGTTTGCTGCCCTGGGCTCCTGCTGGGAGGAAGGGTAGGATATAAATCAAATAATAAATAAATAAAATAAATAAGCTCTTGAGTGCACCTGAAGAAGCTGTTTGAATCCTGGCCAGTGCTTTTCTTCTTTCTCTTCTTTTCTCCAGTAGTTCTACAGTAAGTATCTAGGCTTCTATTCCATTACCTTCCTGGTTTGTATTCCAGGATTATCTATCTAATAGATCTGATCTATTGCTAAAAATCTGTTTCAGAATAGCCTTGCAGAGTATATCTTCCCTCCTCCCACTCCCAGCCTAGAATCCCTAAGGTACACTCCATTTCAGCAGGAAGCCTCTATGCTAAAGGAGTCTGATGTGCATCTTGAAATTTTGTTGTTGTTGTTGTTTGATTTATATCCCACCCTTCGTCCCAGCAGGCCCAGGGCGTATGTAAATATGTTAAGAGTCACGATAAATGATTACTCAAAACCTCTTCCATTTTCCCGTACTTGCCTAACATGCTGTATAACAGGCACTGTCTGAATCTAACGAGACTTTCTTGCTGACCTGGTTTTAGGTGGATAGTGCTATGTCACTGATTCAAGCTGCAAAGAACCTGATGAATGCTGTGGTACAAACGGTGAAGGCTTCCTATGTGGCATCCACAAAGTACCAGAAGTCTCAAGGGATGGCTTCTTTGAACCTGCCAGCAGTGTCCTGGAAAATGAAGGCTCCAGAGAAGAAACCACTCGTCAAGCGAGAGAAACAAGATGAAACGCAGACCAAAATCAAGCGAGCCTCCCAGAAAAAGCATGTTAACCCAGTGCAAGCACTCAGTGAATTCAAAGCAATGGAGAGCATTTAGACAAAGGGTTTATTCTCAATTTCATTGCTACAATCAGATTTTTTCCAATATTCTATGGATTATGTTAAAAATCATTTACTTAATTTTTGATAAAGTTAGAGTAAAAGGAGGTAAACAGATATATGAAGCATGTTAATACATCTTTAAATCTGCGAACATGTTAATTTTAGTTAGAAAGTGCTGTTTAGAATTCTCTGGCATTTCTCTAACTGACTTTTTAAATAATAGATCCTGCTTTAAATACATTCTATAACCAAAGATGAATTTACAGTACCATTAATCCTTCACATAGATGGATCGTGTCATTCTCTTGGAAGAAAGGTGAGCTTTCTCAACTTGGAAGTAGAACGGAACGTGTACTTTTATTAGAGTACATAATGCTTTGGGTGGATAGAGTAAGCTTGGTAAGTTGAAATAATCAGTAAAGTGGAGAATGCTAGTTGCTGCTTAGAACACTAAGACAACTGTAGAAAATGATTTTTAAAAAGTAATATGCAGTAGCATTCTTTTCTAATTTAAGCAGGTTTTGGCTCCTTATTTTAAACTGAACACATTGGTAGATTTGTTCTGAATTTGCTGAGTTCCAGGTTACTTTTAACGGTGTGCATGTTAGGGGTATGTAGCAGGGAGAAATGAGTTAAGGCCACCCCGGCATTTCCAGAGTACTTCCCAGTACTCTTGTGAGAGCTTCTGTGGGAGCTTGTAGAAGGCGACACAAAAAAAACTTGGGGTGTAATGGAAAGTGCATCACAAAGAACACTTAATACTACTTCTTGAGACAGTAAGAATGTTTGATTACAGATAACTGATGTACTTTGCTGCAGGACTCTTGTGCAAGCCGGTGCTGTAAATGTTGCATGTTTCCCTCAGCATTCAAATGCAAATCTATCGTTGAGTTCTTCTAATAATTATTGTGCATCCTGCCCCAGGCTCTTTCTGCAAAGAGTGTGCATTCAGCCCGCAGTTCAGGCATTATTTGTCATAGTGGGAGCTTTGTGGTATAATTGTGCTTTTTAAATTTTTTATGGACTTCTGTTTTTATACCTTTTCCAATAAAGTTCAGTATAAAAAACAGTTGTACAGGTCAGAGCTTTCTTTGTAGTTCATAGAACACTCCTAATTCCATTATGAAG